>NC_083338.1:43147204-43472406 GCF_019175385.1 Lycium barbarum
GGTACTCTGACTATATTCTCCTGTGACGTATATGCTTTGATTGATCTAGGCTCTACTTTCTCTTATATTACCCCATATGTTGCTGATTGTATTGGAGTGAAGCCTGAGCCAATTAAACCTTTCGAGGTGTTCACTCCCGGTTGAAAATGATAGAATTTGATGTAATAATGGGAACGGATTGGTTGGCCTCGTGCTATGCTAATGTCGATTGCAGGACAAAAATGGTTCGATTCCAATTTTCGGGAGAGCCCGTACTTGAACGGTAGGGTAACACAGCATCCCCTAAGGGTAGGTTTATTTCCTACCTCAAGGCGAGAAAGATGATAGCCAAGGGCTATTTTTATCATCTAGTTCGGGTTCATGATACGGAGGCAAGGACACCAGTTTTCAAATCTGTCCCGGTAGTAAATGAATTTCCAGACGTATTTCCAGACGAACTTCCAGGTCTTCCTCCGGAAAGGGAATTTTATTTCGCTATTGATGTATTGCCGGACACGGAGCCCATTTCTATTCCTCCTTATCGAATGGCTCCGACAGAATTGAAGGAGCTAAAGGCACAGTTGAAAGGCTTGCTCGAGAAGGGTTTCATTAGGCCCAGTTCATCACCGTGGGGAGCACCGGTATTGTTTGTGAGAAATAAAGACGGGTCGCTACGGATGTGTATTGATTATAGACAGCTAAACAAGGTGACGGTAAAGAACAGATATCCCCTCTCCAGAATTGACGACTTGTTCGATCAATTGCAAGGTGCTAAGTGGTTTTCTAAGATAGACCTAAGATCGGGTTATCATCAAGTGAGAATCAGAGAAGAAGACATTCCCAAGACAGCCTTCAGAACGAGGTACGACCATTATGAGTTCCGAGTGATGTCGTTCGGGTTGACGAATGCCCCGGCAGTGTTCATGAATTTAATGAATAATGTGTTCAGGCCGTTCTTGGACCTTTTTGTGATAGTGTTCATCGACGATATTTGGGTGCACTCTCGCACAGAGTCAGAACATGCAGATCATCTAAGGATTGTTCTTGGCGTTCTTCGAGATCGAGAATTGTATGGAAAGTTTTCAAAAGTGCGAGTTTTGGCTTAATTCTGTTGCATTCCTGGGTCATGTTATTTCAGATGATGGTATACGAGTCGACACTCAGAAAATAGAAGCTGTGAAGACTTGTCCAAGGCCTACGACACCCACGGAAGTTCGTAGTTTCCTTGGGTTAGCAGGATACTATAGAAGATTTGTAGAGGGCTTCTCATCTATTTCAGCCCCATTGACAAAGTTAACCCAGAAGTCGGCTAAATTCCAGTGGAGTGATGCCTGTGAGCGTAGCTTCCAAGAGTTGAAAAACAGGTTGACCTCAGCGCCAGTGCTAACACTTCCAGAAGGATCAGATAGCTATGTAGTATATTGTGACGCCTCCGTTGTGGGATTAGGATGTGTATTGATGCAGAATGGGAAAGTTATTGCATATGCTTCGAGACAGTTGTGGACACATGAAAAGAATTATCAAACTCACGATCTCGAATTGGCCGCGGTTATTCATGCCTTGAAGATATGGAGACACTATTTGTATGGTGTACGTGTTGACATCTATACGGATCACAAAAGCCTTCAATATATTTTCAAACAGAAGGAGTTGAACCTGCGGCAAAGGCGATGGTTAGAATTACTAAAGGATTATATGTGAATATCTTGTACCATCCGGGAAAAGCCAATGTGGTAGCCGACGCGCTTAGCCGTCGATCAATGTAGTTTATGTGGAGTTTCTTCAGAACAGAAAGACATGGTTTGTGAGCTCCGTCAATTAGCAAACCTTGGGGTACGTGTAATTGATTCGGGTAATGCAGGAATTAGTGTCAATAATCCTACGGTCTCGCCTTTGAATGTGGAAATAAAAGAACGCCAGTATGAGGATCCACAAATGTGTCGTCACAGGGATGTATCCCGTGGAAAAGAGAAGTCTCCTTTTGAAGTTTCCGTAGATGGAGTTCTTAGATACCGAGACAGATTGTGTATACCGGATGTGGCGAGACTACACCAGCAAATTTTCGAGGAAGCGCACCATTCTCGGTATTCCATTCATCCAGGAGCAACTAAGATGTATCATGACCTTAAGATGCTATATTGGTGGGATGGCATGAAACGAGACATAGCAGCATTTGTGGCATAGTGCTCGAATTGCCAGCAAGTGAAAGCAGAACATCAGAAGCCAGGAGACCTATTGAAAGCAATGGAAATTCCTACCTGGAAATGGAAAGAGTTTAATATGGATTTTATTGTGGGATTACCTCGTTCCCGAGGTAAATATGACTCAATATGGGTGATCGTGGACAGACTCACAAAATCAGCTCATTTCCTCCCAGTCAGAACCACGTATTCGGCGGAAGATTACGCGAAGCTGTATTTGAAGGAAACTGTGCGACTTCCTGGAATTCCTTTGGCCATTATTACAGACAGGGGGGCCCAGTTTACGGCCAAGTTTTGGAAATCTTTTCAAGAAGGGCTAGGCACTCAGGTCAAATTCAGCACGGCATTTTACCCACACACTGACGGGCAAGCCGAGCGTACCATTCAAACTTTAGAAGATATGTTACGAGCGTGTGTACTAGACTTCGGTGGTGGGTGGGATGATCATTTTCCACTAATTGAGTTTGCCTACAACAACAACTATGATTCCGGAATTCAAATGGCCCCGTATGAAGCATTATATGGAAGAAAATATAGATCTCTAATTGGATAGTTTGAAACCGGAGAGGTACAATTGATAGGCCTCGATTTGATCCAACAAGCAGTTGAAAAGGTTATAGTGATTCGAGACCGACTGTTAACAGCTCAAAGTCGCCAAAAGTCTTATGAAGACAACCGCCGACGGGATTTAGACTTCCAGGTAAATGACTGGGTATTTCCGAAGGTATCGCCAATGAAAGGGGTGATGAGATTTGGCAAAAAGGGGAAGTTGAGTCCAAGATACATCGGACCTTATAAAATTGTCCGTAAGGTGGGACAGGTAGCATATGAATTGGATTTACCTTCGGAGCTGGAATCAGTTCACCCGGTATTCCATGTTTCGATGCTCCGCAAGTGTATTGGGGATCCTACAAGAATAGTCCCGGTTGACGATGTGCAGGTGCCAGAGAAGCTGACGTATGAAGAAATACCTATTGCTATTTTAGACAGACAAGTGCGGAGACTTCGGAATAAAGAAGTCGCTTCAGTCAAAGTTCGATGGCGAAACAACAACAGGGAAGAGATGACTTGGGAAGCGGAAGAGAAGATGAAAGCCAAGTACCCCCATTTGTTCCAATTCCCAGAAGATATTCAAGATGGGACGTCGACGATATAAGGTATGTATGCTTTAGTTTTATGCTTTTGGTCGTGTGTGGCCATAGATGTGTTGATATTGTGATATGGCCCTGTGAGGAGAAGATATGGTGGGTTGTTGTAATGGGAAGGTAGTGCCCAAATTATAAAGGAAACTCTGGCAAAAATTTCTAGAATCCCCGAGTGTCAAACATTCGAGTACGAATGTTCCAAAGGGGGGGAGAATGTTACGCCTCGGAAATTTTCCGTACTTGTGTGATGAGTAGAACGGTGAAGGGCTTGAGCGTATGATGTTTTACTAAGTCGGGAATGGCTAATTATGCATTTTTGGAAATAAGAAAGTTGCGGAAAAATTTTCAGCCCAGTGGTCGTATATGGCACTATACGGCCCGTAAAGTGATTTACGGACCGTATAGTGCAATCGTATTCCATCGTTCCAAAAGAATCAACTTTCTGTCCAGCGTTAATATGGTTAAATACAACCCAGAATACGGCCCGTAAACTGGTTTACGGACCGTAAACCAGGTCGTAAACTACCATGTTCTTCAGCCAAAACTTTCTGTTTTTCATATGCTTAAAAACGACCACAGTGGATGGATCTCCGTAAATCAAAATACGGTCCGTAAATGGTGGTTTACGACCACTGTTCATCCTGACAAGAATTCATTAAAGATCAGATTTTGTGATTTTTAAAAGGGACTTAAGCTCATTTCATTTCATTTGTCATCAAGACAACTCAAGAGACTTCTAGAACTCTCCAAATATTTCCTCCACAAGAATTCAAGAGAATTAAAGGGAATATCAAGACCAACAACTCTAATTTCATGGAATCAAGTGTAAGAACACAATAAAGGATCATCTAAGTGAAGAAATTCCAAAGAAGGTGGAACTAGGGTTTTGTCTAAGTGAAGCATTTCAACTAAAGATTGTTCAACCATCATTCAAGGTAAGTTCCACGACAAATTCATGTTGTTTGAGGCATTGAAAGGTTCACATGCTTGAAATATAGAAGAACATAGAAATGGGTCATTATTGAGTAAATAGTGACATAAGTGTGTGATAGTGGAATTGAATCATGAAAGTTGAAGAGTTGTCATTACGAATACGTTATGAATGATGTTTATATCATGAAACAAGTGTTAAATGCATGGAAACACAAAGATGAGCTAGAAGTAGAAATATATGAAAATTGGAGGAATGGTGGATTTTACTAATTGTGCATGAATGATGATTGTTGATTGTGATATTGTGAGTAGTATGGTGAATGTAGGGAGTTCATATAAAACATGGGAAAAATAGTATAAACAAGATAAGTGCTGCCCAATTCTTCCTAGACTTGACGATGCGTTTGTAGACGATTAACTAATGTTAGTACAAATTCTCTCATGAAGGTAACGACGTGGTATTGAAGGAGAGCAAGTGAGCGATATCCTAGCGGTACGACCAAGGTATGTGAGGCTAGTCCTTCTTTCCAATGGCATGAGTCTCTCAGCTTGAATCCCTATTCCTTTCATGCGCTCTCACATCCTAAGAAGTTAAAAGCTTATGCCTATGAATGTCTATATGAGAAAAGTTATACGATGTGAGGATGTTATTCCTTGCCTACACTCACCTTATGTACTAGTCCTTTCAAGGTGAGGCAGAATGTCCATAAGGGCTCCATAATGTAATCGGGGGATCACGACCTTACGTCACCCCTATAGAGTAAAGTTGACCTTGAGCCTTATACATATATTATGATAAGATAAGTATTTCATGATGAGCATATTATTATGAGTATTTTCCAGTGAGCATGTCATGAGCATTTCCCACCGTGCCTAGTTGGCTGGGCAGTCACCGCCAAGGCGGGCAGCTATACGGATACACCATGACCTTCGGGCATGGGCAGACACCACTAGTGGGCGGCATGAGATGGTACCCCCGGACGCGGGCTCATATTATTGATGATCACACCGTACCGACATGGACGGGCAGCTTGCATGTCATGCATTCATGATATCATGATAAGTATGAGTAAGACAGCATGCATTTCTTCTCTCTTATGATTATTATTCAGATTCAGATGTTCCTAGTGATACTCTCACTATATTATTGTTATCCTTCTTCATTGTTTATGCCTCTCATACTCAGGACAACATTCGTACTGACGTCCTTTCTCTTGGACGCTGTGTTCATGCCCACAGGTAGACAGGGAGGTGAGCTTGATCCAGATACTTAGGAGTTGCCAGCTGTAGAGAGCACTCCATTGTTCGGAGGTGCTTATGATTTCTCTTTTGGGTGCATATGTATATATATATATATTTTTTTTTTTGGGCATGACGGAGTCTTGTTCCGTCCATTGTATAGTATGTCAGTAGAGGCTTGTAGATGCGTAGTGTGGGTAGTATGGTCTCATAGCCCTCATGTATATGTGCACCCATTATTTTGATGTACTAAACCTTTCTATATACAAAAGTATTTATGTTTTCAAATAAATTATGAGCTTTTCCACGCTTTAAGCGAAATGTGATAATCAGGGCATTGACCGAGTAAAGGGAGTAATAGAGCGAGTGGTGCTCGGTGGTTAGCCCCGGGTACCCGTCGCGGCCCCTAGCTGGGTCGTGACAAATATAATCATACCTTCAACTCTTGCAATTCTATAAGAATAACAACATGTTCATATCAACACAGCTTCACCCTTAACTTTCTAATTCTTTCATTCCTTCACCATATAATCCATGATAACAACAACTATAATGCAACTTAAAATTAATTTACCATGTCTAATTAAAGCAGCCCTTTACACGGCTCAATTTACCTTTGAACATCAACATCTACAACTTCTTACATTCATCACATATTTACAAATTTATACAAGTTTAATCACCTCCAAAACGTGCTAAAAAAAGGATTAAATCATACCTTAATAAACTTGGCTTCTTAATATTGTTAACCCCTTGAATATGCACAACACCACAACACTTAATTTCTCCCTTGTCTAAGCTAACTCTCGGCTGGAATTCTCCATGGCCAAGAGCTTCCAAGCTTTTTTTTTTTTTTTGTGTTCTTGTTTGTTCAATTGTTGAAGAAATGACTTATGAGTCATATAGAAAATATATATGTGCTCTTCCTAGGCTCTACACGTGCCCCCCCCCCCCCCCCCTATGTGTCACTTGCTTGATTTTTTATTTTTATTTTTATTAAAAACGGGTGGGGCCCACTTTTGTAATTAACATTAATTAATTTAATTAGTAACTAATTCCCACTTAATAATCTAATCACAATTAATTAATTCCTAGTCTCCAATAATAATATTTTGGACACTAAATAAAATTTATAAACAATTGGTTCTAATTTATAAATTGAAAATTAAGGGTTTCTATTCCGTGTCCGAGAATGATCCGTCTTTTAACTTGAGTCGATTCTCTTGCGAATAACTAGACGTATAAAAATACGGGGTATAACATTCGGGGTCTATTTTCTCCCATCTATCTGCCGATCATTCTATTGGTTGGGATTTGACTAGTGACCGTCTTGATATGCCTATTCATGTATCTACTCCGGTTGGAGACTCAGTTGTTATTGATCGAGTCTTTTGGTCTTTCTTGGTTACTTTATACGGTATGATACTTGGGTAGATTTGATGATATTAGATATGGTAGACATTGATAGTATTTTTGGGTATGACTTGGTTGTCACCGTACCACACGATCTTGGATTGCCACGCCAAGACAGTCACTTTAGCCATGCCAAGGATTCCTATATTAGAGTAGAGAGATATTCCGAGCCCCGCATCGAAGAAGATCATTTCTTTTCTCCACGTTAAGAAGTTAGTTAGTAACGAGTGTTTGGCTTACTTAGCCCATGTTCGCGATACCAGTGTTGACTCTCTGCCCCTTGAGTCCGTGTCCATTGTATGTGAGTTCGCGGAGGTCTTTTCTTATGATTTGTTAGGTATACCACCTAACCGCGACATCGATTTTTGTATTGATGTGGAGCCAGGCACGCGCTCCATTTGCATTCTTCCCTATAGGATGGCACCCATTGAGTTGAGAGAGCTTAAGGAGCAATTACAAGATCTTTTGAGTAAAAGGTTCATTAGACCGAGTGACTCCACTTGGGATACTCCTAGCTTATTTGTGAAAAAGAAAGATGGTACGATAAGGATGTGCATAGATTATCATCAGTTAAACAAGGTCACCATTCATAATAAGTATCTTATTCCTCGTATTGATGACTTGTTCGACTAGCTTCTTGGTGCTTCGATATTTTTGATGATTGATTTGAGGTCAGGATACCATTAGCTGAAGACTCGGGCCGAGAATATTTCGAAGACGGCCTTTAGAACTCGTTATGGCCGCTACGAGTTCCTTGTGATGTCATTTCGGCTTATGAAATCCCCAGCTGCTTTTATGACTTTGATGAATGGCATTTTTAAGCCATATCTTGATTCCTTCATTACTGTGTTCATCGATGATATCTTGGTGTATTCGAAGAGTACGGAGGAGCATGAGCATCATTTGAGGATTGTCCTTGGGTTATTGAGGGAAAAGGAGCTTTATGCTAGGATTTCGAAGTGTGAGTTTTGGCTCGAGTCTGTGGCATTCTTGGGCCATGTTGTGTCTAAGGAGGGGATCATGGTTGATCCAATGAAGATAGAGGCTGTTAGAGATTGGGCGAGGCCCACTACTGTGACTGAGATGAGTAGCTTTGTGGGGTTAGCCAGCTATTACCGTCAATTTGTGACGGGTTTCAGTAACACCTCGTAAATCCGCACTAAAACATATTCAAAACTCAAGAGGTTAGAAACCCAACAAGGAAAGTTGGAATCGAAAATATGTTTCAGTTCAGAAAGCCCAGCGTTTCGCTACAAGGGACGGACCATAACACGTGTTACAGACTGTCTTTCATACCGTTACGGGTATGGCTTTGAAAAATCACCATCTCGTAACTTAGAACAAAGGAAGGTTTATCATTACGTGTCGTAACACGTGTTACAGTCTGTAATAGGTCACCATAACCCAACCCCAAAACTTAGAAGCTCATTGGAAACAGTGTCGTGATTGAGACAATTAAAAGACGGGAATTTCAGTTTTGTTTCATAAGTCTCATTCCTCTCAATCCCTAACACGAAAGTTCTCTCTTCTCAATTTCTCCACGTATCAAGGTAAGCTCCTTAAGACCATCCTAAGTGAATTCAATCAATTTCCCATGAATCATAAGTAGAAATTTCATGTTCTTAACATATGGTTTTCAAGAAAACCCACCTAAAGGAATTCAAGGCCAAGGATTAGAATTCTTCTTCCAAGAACAGATTTTTAATACAAGTTTGGAGCATTACCAGGTATGTAGAGTTTCTATCTACATGTGGGAACATCATTATTCTTGCCCACGCCCTTCTTCCATACATTATGAAGTTATACGAAAACTAGTGTTTTGACCATGATCATGATAAACCTAGGCCCATGTCCCATGATTACAATATGTATGAAATTGTTAGTAATTCTTCATTGTGTTCTTGATATTTCATTATGATTGTTGAGAATCTGTTTGTAATCCATGAAAACCCATGTCTTGTATTCCATGGGTTCCTACACGCAAGTTATTAAATGTAAGCTTATTTTCATGAATATCCTACATGTCTGCAAGTTTTCATGCAATTATGTTATATAATTATATCCATGATATGATACAAAATATTCATGTTTAATACAAGTCATGTTTTATGAAATTCACGGGATTCTTAGCCAACTATATCATGTTCATGTTTTTGGAAGTTGTTCAGATTACTGAGATGGCTCAGACAGCTTGAAACTGCATTTGCCACCGTAGGATAAGGATATCTCTGCCCAGTTAGGACGATTCCTTCATGTTTTTCCCGTTAAGGGATTTTGATCCATTTATGTCATGTTCATGTCTTGTACCCCGGTAAGGTACAAGATGGCTTAGCTGATGAGGTAGAGATCAGACGCCACGTGCTGGATACATGTCGGTTACACTAATGCTCTCCCATAGATATTTTTACTCATGTTATATATATATATATATATATATATATATATATATATACATGTTCATGTCCAGGCCTTCAATTTCACTTCTTATCATGGTATTCTATGTCCCGTATTATTTCATTCAGTTGCTTTACATAGCAGTACATTCAATGTGTTGACCTCCCCTTTTATTGCCCGAGGGCCTGCATTTCACGATGCAGGTACTGATTTACCGGACGACGCATCTGCTTAGTAGGACTTCGCACTTATCAATTTTTGGGTGATCCCCATCTTCTTCAAGGTTTAGTCAGTTATCTTTATGTTATTAGCTATACATTTAAAGTTATACTGGGGCCTTGTCCCAGTGAGTATGTTTTCCTGTTCAGACTTATGTTAGAGGTTTCATAGACTAGACAAGTCAGTTATGTCATATCAGACATTCAGAGTCGGTTAGCCATTTTGGCTCCTTTATGATATTATCCGTATTCATGATTCAAACAAGTATTTCTATTTAATATTGTGACTTACTACGTTTTACAAAGGCTCACTATGCATCCATGTATTATTCTGCATATGATGCATCTCATGATGATTCAGCAAGCAATGTGGTTCACTCAGTAACATGCAGTATGACACCGGGTGTCGTGTTACACCCAGGCCATTGTTCGGGGCGTGACAAAGCTTGGTATCAAAGCCTAGGTTCAAGTGTCTTTAGGGAGTCTATGAAACCGTGTTCAGTGGGGTCACTTTATATGTGTGAGGGCCCCATACATATAAACAGTTCACCACCAAGACATTTAGGATTGTCTTGCTTCTTTCATACTCTAGGTCGTGCAGTTAGAGCAGTACTCTTAGGATTCCTTTCTAATTCGTGCCTGTACATATCTTCAGAACCATGCCTGCGAAGGGAAGACTTCTAACAGCCAAAAGGCAGCTGCTAATACTGCAAGGACAGAGGCTATCCGAGCCACTTAAGATCAGGCACCTCTGCCAGAGACTACGCCACCAATGACTACTCCAGCAGAGACTCGAGTTCCACCACCCGGAACTACTGATACCGATGTTAGAAGCCCTATTAGCATGATCACTTTGTTGGTAGCAGCTCAGGCCCAGCGTCAGGAATCTGGTTCAAGTTCAGGGAATAAGGGAGAGCCTTCTCAGACTAAGGAATTGCATATTCTATCTTTCAATTTCCCATTATACCCTTGTAGGCCCATTTCCCTAATTTTGTTGGATTAGATTTTGCTCTAGCTAGAAGTGTAGCAATATGGGTGTCATTATGCATGGTTTTTAATATAGAATTCGATTATGAATAGTCTTTGAGTGCTTGGAGGCTTCGGTTAGCAAATTATATGTATATTTACTGATTGTTGGAAAAAGCATGTAAACCTTCGGGTATGAAGTTGGGATGGAAGACTTAGGTTGGTATTATTTTGATTTATGGCTTGTTTCCTTATTGTGTTCCTTTGTGTTGTTGCTTATTGTGAGTTATTAGATCGCCGCCACGTAATTGATTCTAGAGAGTGATGCTTAGTGATTACTTTTGTGTTCGGAAAGCATATTTATCATGAATGAGGTTGTTGAAAAGGAAGCAAGGATTATGACATTGTTATTTATTGTGAGATTTGTGTCCATGCATGGCACCGTTGATTACATATTCTTGTTGGCATTGTTATCATGCATTTGCTCATTCGTACGTATTGTTGGGATCGGTTTGCTTGTTGAAACACTAACATGGATCATGTTGCATGTACTGCAACACTGAATGGGATCGGGTTGCACTTACCGCAACATTGACTATTGAATCGAGTAGTGCATTCTGCAGCAGGTACATGGGCTTAGTGGTCCCCATGGGTCATGACTGTCGAGGTGACGAGATATTCTGCTCGAAGCGTGTGTGTATCATTGCATATGCATTGCATTCATCTCATTCTTATTATTGGTGCTGTTTGGTACTTGTTGATTGATTCTCGGTGATACTTGTACTTGATAGTAGTTCTTGAGGTGTTGGACCAGACTTGGTGGTTTGGTATTGATTATCGGTAATTAGATTGTGTTGAGTTTATTCCGTTTGTGAGCATGCCTACCTTTTCGGTCTCTTTCTATTTTATATGATTTTCTAACTATTATCGGCCTGTAATGCCTACTCAATACGTGTTGCGTACTGATTCTACCGTGCTGCATTCTTTCTGAGTGCAGAGTTTATGACCGGATCGAATTTTGCGCCTCGTGACTGAGTCCCGATGCCTTCTGACGAGTATTCCAGGGTGAGCATTGGATAGATTCGCTGCCCGAATGCCTCTTCTTAGTTACTTGTCTTATTTGCTATTCTGAGACAGTATTATATTATCAGACATGTATTGATAGTCTAACTTAGAGTATTTTTAGTAGTGGCTCTTGTACGGCCTAAAACAGTTTCCTTGAGATTGATGTATTATTTACACACTTATTCACTATCTTTATCATATTTATCTATGTTTAAGACTTATATTCAGTTGTCTTGATTAATTTATTGTGGGTGAATGAAGGAATTGGGAAAGAGTTCACCTACCGAGGTGGCAAATGGTAGGTGCCCGCACGATTCCCCCATTTGGGGCGTGACAAAATGGGTCGTTAGATTAACCAAACTAATGATCGTGGTTATATACCAAATGACTTAAATTGCAAACATGGCCTCAATTAACTCAAACAATGGGAACTGGTTATTTCAATTAAAACCAAAATTAACCAACAATTGATTATTTCAATTGTGGCCCCAATTAACCATATAGTGAGCAATTTATGGAATTAACCACAATTACGCTTGATTAATTATGATTAACTCTAAAAAAATGCAAATGAATAAGAAAAATTAGGAATTGAGGGGTAAAATGACTAATTCATTTAATTAATCAAATTTCTTGAATTAAACGGAGTAAAATACTTGCTATTTGATTTTTCGTAAACAAATTTTAAAATGGTTTATAATGTTATTGAGATTATTTTGCCAGATGAAATGGCAACATATTATCGAACAAATTTATAAAATCATTTTGGCTCACCGAAAATGTCAGGGCCTAGCCGAAAGGCCATGGCAGACACCCGGAGCTAACCTACCGAGCTCCACATACAAGCATCTCTTAGTCATACCTGAGTGAGCCATAATGCTAACTCGTAGATACCATAAGTTGTATGGGACACAGGCCCTAAACATAATGTACATACGTTATCAGGCTAATCCAAAGTATACAAGCTGTACCAGACTGTCACATATATCTAACTCTACATACTATCTACAAGCCTCTATCGGAGTACATGACATAACGTGCCAAGACAGGACCCCGCCATACCGATGCAAATGCATATCCGTTGACTACTAGGGCAATTTCGGAGCAAGTGGAGTGCCACGACACTGCCTGCTGCGCTGGTATCCTACAAAGGGATCCGTCAACCTATATCTCAAGACATGCAGGCATAAAATGCCGCACCCCCAGCAAATTGACTTTAGTATGAATAATGTACTGAGTATGTAAGGCGAAAAATGTAACATAATAAACATATGTTGTAAAGAAGAAGGATAAGTATCAACCTAGCACTTCTGAGCTACCTGTGTAAATCTAGCTTATATGTCTCTCTGTACTATCATGTGCTTAACTACATCTATGTACAATACTGTGTCTCTGACCTACTTATCATCCTGGTGCTATCTGCCCAACTAATCAGTGGTAACTGTCCGACCAGCCGTTGCACGGTGGTAATTTCCCATCCAATTATCGCCTGATGGTCAAGCGCACTGCCGACTGATCAGTGGTAACTGCCGAACTAGCCACAACTCGATGGTAAAAACTGCCCAACCAGTCATAGCTCGGTTGTAATTACTGCCTAGCTGGCCGTAGACCAATGGTAAATATGAATGCATGTGTTGCGGAACGTGCAACCCCATCCAGATATATAAGCATGTGCTGTGGAACGTGTAGGCCAATCCAAATATCCCCTATAGGTATGCTTTATATACTTCTTGTCACGACCCAACTAGTGGGCCATGACGGGCCGGAGCTGGCTACCGAACACCACTCATCATGCTAACTATCATACCTAACCTGAACACACATATATATATATATATGTAATTTCACAAAACAAGACTTACTATGAATGATCACTAAATACCACCTGAAAACAATATATATACATATATATACATAGGCCCATTGTCACGACCCAGCCCCGTGGGCTGTGACTGGTGCCCTAGCTGGACACCCAGACGGACTTACTTACTAGATCGACATATCACAGACTTATTCAAATTTTACATACATTAGTTTGAGCAAATACTGAAAAGCAAACATCATCTTAAGCGGTTACTTATACAGAAATATCATACTAAAACCGGTAAGCTGGCGGAATACACATCGTCCAAACATACACGTACACATACAAACATGTGGGCCGTTATGGCCATAATAGGAAACAGGACCGCTTAAGACACAAACCATAACATAATCGGACAAACATGACCCATGACCCACATATATGTCTACAGGCCTCTACAAACCATGACAGAAACATATGACGGGACAGGGCCCCGCCGTACCCAAATAGTCAAATATACAGAGGGATATGTACAAAAGATATATACCAAAATATGAGCTACGGATCAAAGGGAGCAATCCAAGATAGCGGAGTATGTAGCCTACACTGGCGGGTCTCCTGCACGTATGTCTGTACCTGCGGGCATGAAACGCAGCCTCCGAAGAAAGAGGGTCCGTACGAAAGATGTACTGAGTATGTAGAGCATAGAGTACAGAAATCCAAACCACAACTGAAGTGAAAGATACAGAAAGAGGATACCGAATCAGTATACCAAAACCTATGCCGAAAACATATGTACATAGTGGTCACCACTCCGACGCTGGTGCCACAACACAACTCCAGAAGGTTTCAAATCTCCGTACAACCCCGAACATAACACATCATCACAACATATCATATCATCGAAACATATCATAAGCCATATCACAGCATAACTCCATAAATGGTACCCGGCCCTATGGCGAGGTCTCGGGAACCGTAACACATCATACTGCCGAATATGTCATAATACGCACGATCACAAAACCGGCCCGGGATCCGGCGAACGATATCATAATAACATGCACGAGCGGAGTAGTGAGAAATCAATGCAATTTACATATAAAAACAATGGTGAAGACTTGGTATGATCGTATGACAACAAACTAAGTAAACTAGTTTGAATAACCGAACAATATGGAATTTGTCTCACAAAAGTATTTCTGAAATCAGATTTGTAATTTGGAGTATATATCAGAATATAATGGAACCACTAAAACGTCATTCTTTGGTAGCCAGAATCATAAGCCAAAGTTCCTTTTTGACATCCTACAAAAATAAGTCGAATAGGATGAACGAATGAGATCTTGGGGCTAGCGGGCCCACCTCGGGTCAAGTCGAGGTGGCATACGTAATTTACAAACATTAGACTCTATGGAGTCACCCATGAAAGTTTCAAGGGGATTCGGTTACGTTTATGATAATTATAGATGTTTGAACATTTCCTTCCAACAAAGTAAACGGTTCTAATTCAATTTTGCTGAATGAAATAGTACCAAAAGTAAACTCGGATTTCTATGAACAGAATAACCCCCGAAGTTCAAATCCAAACCTAGTACACCTAGGACATGCCAAGAGAAAGAAAGAGATAGCTTTACATACCTTATTCGTGTCCTACGCTCGTCCGAGCTCAACTCCCGTTTCCACCAAAATCTACAATTGATCATAGTTACCAAATATGAGTTACAAGCTTTTAAGAATTCAAACTTAAATACATATTTGTCTACCGAAGTTTCGGCAGCATTTCCCCTATAACTTCAACATCCCCGAGAATTAACTCGGCCATAATATCAACAACAACACCCACAACAATACCAACAACATCAACAACCACAACAAAACGCATGTCAAACATATATACTTCCTACATAATGCACACTTCCATTCCAACTTCACATTACCAAACTAATATCAACATTTTCCATATTCATTAACTAATTCAAGATTATTCAAACATATTTCAATAGCATCCCAAACAATATTCAAGGATTCAAGCAATCCCGCCGACTCCATATTCCATCCGAAACTTCTACAATTACAACGAAGCTACAAAGTCGTATTGTCTTCTTCTAAATTCATTAACGACAACCATAATTCACATTTTAGAATTTTACTTCCATGGTTACATAAAAACTACATTAGAAGTATATAGTTTCCCATAACAACATACAACAAATTTCAATGCCGACTCGATTCATTAAACCTTTATTTACGTCACAAAGGTCACAACGACATAACTAACCAACTAAATGAACTTCACTTCACCTTCCCTTCACTACACTATGGCTCACGGCCATGCACCACTTCACACACACACACGGCCATGCACACACACCACAATTCTATAATTCTCATCCAATTCCAATTATTATAACACAAAAGAATAGAATTCTTACCTTTTTCTTCAAATTCTCACTTGCCGCAAATGTTGTTTTCTCGCTTAACTAATTATACCACGTCGAAGAGCGTCTTGAACTTGTTAAGAATTCGGGAAGGATGAGATTTTAGAATCAAAGTTGGAAGGCTAGAATTTTTTTTTTCTTGAGCTTCGGCCGAATGGCCTTATGGAGGGGCTCTCAATTTTTTTGTTTTTCTTGAATCTTCTAGTTAAGATGACTAATGGTCCCTTATATTTATCTATCACATGACTTAATTAATTCATGGGCTTGCACCCCTTTTCTTGGACCATGGCCGGCCAAGCCCTAAAAGTGGGCCTCTAATTTGTGACTTTTTCTCTAGCCCAATTACTTGGTTCAATAATTTGTAATTCACGAAACTAATTTTCAAAATTCCAATTTTGCCCTTAGCCTTCTTCAATATTTCCGTATCAATATTTTTTCATGAACAACTCATATGTTAAATAAAATAGAAACATGGCCTTATTTCTTACAAGTCAAAATTATTTTGAATTTTGCGAACGCGCAAAAATACCGGATATAACATTCTCCCCCCCTTTAAAACATTTGCCCTCGAATGTTAAATTAACCTTATAGGGCTTTACAAGCGTTGCGGGGGAGTTTCCCTTTTTATGAGTAGCACACATAAATTATTTACCAATCAATATAACAAACTTAGAAATTAGATTACCTATAGGTGTAGGAAACAAGTGAGGATATTTCATCCTCTGCCTCCCAGGTCATTTCTTCCCGGTTATTGTTCCGCCGCAGGACTTTCACAGAAGGCACATCTTTGGTGCGCAGTCTCCTCACCTGCCGATCCAGAATGGCTACAGGCTGTTCATCATAAGATAGCTCTTCAGTTACCTGAACATCTTCTATGGGAAATATTCTGGAAGGGTCACCGACACATTTACGGAGCATGGATACGTGGAATACCGGGTGCACTGCTTCCAGATCGGGTGGCAAGTCCAACTCGTAAGCGACATTCCTAATCTTTCGAACAATTTGGTAAGGGCCAATATATTGTGGACTGAGCTTTCCCTTTCTGCCGAATCTCATTACGCCCTTCATAGGCGACACTTTTAGGAATAGCCAGTCTCCAACCTGAAACTCCAAAGGTCGACGTCGTTTATCAGCATATGATTTCTGTCGACTCTGGGCCGCCAATAGTCGCTCTCGGATGAGTCTCACCTTGTCGACTGTCTGCTGGACCACATCTGGACCAATTAATTTAGTTTCAACCACATCAAACCAACCAATCGGAGATCTGCACTTTCTACCATATAGGGCTTCATACGGCGCCATCTGGATGCTGGAATGATAGCTATTATTATAAGCAAATTCAACAAGTGGCAGATGATCATCCCAGCTACCTCTGAAATCAATAACACAAGCTCGTAACATATCTTCTAGCGTATGAATAGTACGCTCGGCCTGTCCGTTAGACTGAGGATGAAATGTTGTACTACGACTCACCTGAGTCCCTAATCCTTCCTGAAATGACCTCTAGAAGTTAGCTGTAAACTGTGCACCTCTGTCAGAAATAATGGATATAGGAACTCCGTGAAGCCTTACTATCTCTTTAATATACAGTCTGGCATAATCCTCAGCCGAATAAATGGTCCTGACTGGAAGGAAATGGGCTGATTTGGTCAGCCTATCAACAATAACCCATATCGAATCGTACTTCCGGGAAGTGCGCGACAAACCTGTGATAAAATCCATATTAATTATCTCCCATTTCCAAGCCGGAATTTCCATTTCCTGCAATAATCCACCGGGCTTCTGATGTTCGATCTTAACTTGCTGACAATTTTGGCACTGGCCAACGAACTCTGTAATGTCTCTTTTCGTACCGTCCCACCAGTATAAACATTTGAGATCATGGTACATTTTAGTGGATCCAGGATGAATAGAATACCAAGCATTATGTGCTTCGCCCATGATTTGCCGCCGTAGCCCTGCAACGTCCGGTACACATAATCTGCCTCCATATAATAATACCCCTTCAGGCGAAATTTCGAACTGACTCTTTTCTTTATTAAGGGCCACACTTCTGTACTATACCAGAACAGGATCTTCGAACTGACGCCACTTTATTTCTTCCATAATTGATGATTCAGCAACTTCTCGAACAAAAATCCCAGCATCTCCAGAATCTGCCAAACGAACTCCAAGGCTGGCTAACTGATGAATCTCACGAATCAATTCTTTCTTATCAGGCTGCACATCAGTCAAACTGCCCATGGACTTGAGGCTAAGTGCATCAGCTACCACATTGGCTTTCCCCGGATGATACAAAATATCGACGTCATAATCTTTCAATAATTCAAGCCATCTTCTCTGCTGAAAATTCAGCTCCTTTTGTTTAAAAATATACTGGAGGCTCTTATGGTCCGTATAAATATCAACGTGGACCCTATATAAATAATGTCGCCATATCTTCAAAGCATGAATCACTGCGGCTAATTCCAGATCATGAGTGGGATAATTCCTTCCATGCGGTCTGAGCTGCCGGGAAGCATAGGCTATGACTCGATCGTGCTGCATTAACACACAACCTATCCCAATACCAGAGGCATCACAATAAACGACGTACCCATCTGACCCTTCTGGGAGAGCTAAGACTGGGGCTGTAATTAATTTTTCCTTCAGCATCTCGAAGCTACGTTCACAGGCGTCGGTCCACTGAAATTTTGCTACCTTCTGAGTTAGCTTTGTTAATGGCGCCGCAATAGAACCAAAATTCTCCACAAATCTTCTATAATATCCGGCCAACCCCAGAAAACTGCGTACCTCTGTCGGTGTAGTAGGCCTAGGCCAATTCTGTACAGCTTCAATCTTCTGTGTGTCGACCTGAATACCATCTGCTCCGACAATATGCCCCAAGAATGCCACTGAGGTCAACCAGAATTCACATTTGGATAATTTAGCATATAATTTTTGCTGCCGAAGTGTGCCAAGTACTGTTCTCAGATGATCTGAATGCTCCTCTGCTGATCGTGAATAGACCAAAATATCATCAATAAATACAATCACGAACATATCAAGGAACGGCCAGAATACCCGATTCATCAAATCCATGAATACCGCTGGAGCATTAGTCAGCCCAAAAGACATCACTCTGAATTCATAATTCCCATACCGGGTTCTGAAAGCAGTCTTCGGAATATCGGCCTCTCGTACCCGTACCTGATGATAGCCCGAACGCAAATCTATCTTCGAAAAATATTTAGCACCCTGCAGCTGATCAAATAAATCATCAATCCGAGGGAGGGGATATTTATTCTTGATAGTCACCTTATTTAGTTGTCTGTAGTCAATACACATTCGCAGCGAACCATCTCTCTTTCTTACAAACAATACCGGAGCTCCCCAGGGTGACGTGCTGGGTCTGATGAAGCCTTTTTCTAGTAAATCTTTCAGCTGTTCTTTCAATTCTTTCAATTCTGCTGGTGCCATTCTGTACGGAGGAATAGATATGGGCTGAGTATCTGGCAGCAAATTTATCGTGAATTCTATCTCCCTTTCAGGGGGAAGACCTGGAAGCTCATCTGGGAATTCATTAACAACCGGAACTGACTGGATAGTAGATGTCTCGGCCTTAGTATCGTGCACACGGACCAAGTGATAGATATAGCCTTTCCGAATCATCTTCTTAGCCTTGAGGTATGAAATGAACTTACCCCGTGGCGATGCAGTGTTTCCTGCCCATTCTATGACTGGTTCCCCTGGAAACTGGAAACGAACTACCTTTTTCTGGCAATCAACATTAGCATAACAGGAAACTAACCAGTCCATGCCCATAATAACATCAAATTCTGTCATATCTAGCTCTACCAAATCAGCCTTAGTGCAGCGACCACATATAATCACAGAACAATCTTTATATACCTGCCTCGCTATAATAAAATCCCCGACCGGCGTAGCTACTTCGAATGGCTCTATAGGTTCAGGTGTTATTCCAATTTTACTAGCAACGAGCGGGGAGATATATGATAAAGTAGAACCAGGATCAATCATTACATATACAGATCGGGAGAAAACCAGTAATGTACCTGTAACAACATTTGGCGATGCCTCCTGGTCCTGGCGGCTAGCCAATGCATATATGCGGTTCGAAGGACCGCTAGAATCTGAAACACCGCCACGGCCTCGATCGCGGCCCGCCGGTGCCGGCATACCTTGCCCTGCAGGGCGTATAGCTGAAGGAGTAGAGGATGAACCAGCGGCTGATCCCGTCAGCTGAACTGTACCACCAGAACCACTCGCCAACGGAAAATCACGCATAACATGACCCTGACGACTGCAAGAAAAACAGGCTCCTGTAGCTCGGTAGCACTCCCCTGGGTGCGATCTCCCACAATAAGAACAACGGGGCCTGGGTGGTCTGGACTGGCTGGAACCCCTGGTCATCTGCGAACCTGGTGCTCTGGAACTCTGGCCGGCCCCAGACGGTCCTGCACCATCAAATCGTCTACCGGTGGACTGTGTACCCCGGCCTGACGGAGGAGGATATCTGCCTGACTGCTGTGGCTGAGGCTGCCCGCCTCGAAAATCTCCAGAATATCCCGCTGATCTGGACCTCTTGGGCGGGCTCCTGTCTCGATCTCTACTGGGATGCTCTCCCCTATGTCGGTCCTCCATCCCCTGGGCATAAGCCTGTAATCGGGTGATGTCCATATCAGTCTGCGATGCCATCGCCATACAGCTGTCAACCAGGTAGCGGTCCAACCCTATCACGTACCGGTGCATCCGGTCAGCCATATCCGCTACTATAGCAGGTGCATATCGAGCCAAGGAATCAAACTCCAAATTATACTCATGAACACTCCGACCTCTCTGCTGCAACTGGAAAAATCTATCAACTCTCGCCCTCCGCAACTCCGGGGGCAAAAAGAGGCGGAGACAAGCGGCTGCAAACTCGTCCCACGTAGCTGGGGGAGCACCCTCACCTCTGGACAACTCCCAGGACTCATACCAATTAATAACAACGTCTCGTAATCTGTGTGAAGCTAGCTCAACAGACTCGGTCTCTGAAGCCCTGACTAGTCTCAACGAGCGCTGCATCTGCCGAATAAAGTCCTGGGGGTCCTCCTCGCGCTTAGACCCGAAACACTCTGGGGGATTACATGTCAGAAAACCACGGACCCTCAGGCTATCACGCCTGTCATCATCATCACCTCTCAGCCCGTGTCTGCGAGCCTTTCCTGCCACCAACGTCGTCAATAGCTGAACGGCCTCTCTCATTGCCCTATCCTCTGCCCCGGGCTAGGGAGCTGGAGGCTCGGGCGCTGGAGTCTCTGGAGCTAATGATGGACCTGCTCCAGGCTCCTCCGGTGGTGGTGTAGCTGAACCCTCTGACTGAGGTACAACATTGGGAAGAGTCTGAGCACGAGCCTGAGTAACTCTCTGCATCTGACTGGTCTCTCCTACCACCGCCTTGCCCTTCTAGGCAGCCGCTGCCTTCTTCGGAGGCATCATTGAAAAACACAACAACCGATCAGAAGAGAGTCATCCTAATAGCACAGCTCTATCGCACGATCTAAGATTCAAAGAAAGGTAACACCCTATATGCCCTGTAGCCTCCTGTTTATAGATGTGGTGCACAACACACCGATAAACAAGACTCTACGAGACACGGCCTGTAGACATTCCGAGGACAAACCGCTCTGATACCACTTTTGTCACGACCCAACCCCGTGGGCCGTGACAGGTGCCCTAGCTGGAGACCCAGACGGACTTACTTACCAGATCGACATATCACAGACTTATTCAAATTTTACATACATTAGTTTGAGCAAATACTGAAAAGCAAACATCATCTTAAGCGGCCACTTATACAGAAATATCATACCAAAACCGGTAAGCTGGCGGAATACACATCGCCCAAACATACACATACATATACAAACATGTGGGTCGTTATGGCCATAATAGTAAACAGGACTGCTTAAGACACAAACCATAATATAATCGGACAAACATGACCCATGACCCACATATATGTCTACAGGCCTCTAAAAACCATGACAGAAACATATGACGGGACAGGGCCCCGCCGTACCCCAATAGTCAAATATACAGAGGCATATGTACAAAAGATATATACCAAAAAAGATGAGCTCCGGATCAAAGGGAGCAATCCAAGATAGCAGAATATGTAGCCTACACTGGCGGGTCTCCTGCACGTATGTCTGTACCTGCGGGCATGAAACGCAACCCCCGAAGAAAGAGGGTCAGTACGAAAGATGTACTTAGTATGTAAAGCATAGAGTACAGAAATCCAAACCACAACTGAAGTGAAAGATACAGAAAGAGGATAACGAATCGGTATACCAAAACCTGTGCTGAAAACATATGTACATAGTGCAAAATAAAACAAATCATGCATAAGGCTCAGGAACGTGATCACCACTCCGACGCTGGTGCCACAACACAGCATACTCCAGAAGGTTTAAAATCTCCGTACAACCCCGAACATAACATATCATCACAACATATCATATCATCAAAACATATCATAAGCCATATCACAGCATAACTTCATAAACGGTACCCGGCCCTATGGCGAGGTCTCGGGAACTGTAACACATCATACTGCCGAATATGTCATAATACGCACGATCACAAAACCGGCTCGGGATCCGGCGAACGATATCATAATAACATGCACGAGCGGAGTAGTGAGAAATCAATGCAATTTACATATAAAAACAATGGTGAAGACTTGGTATGATCGTATGACAACAAACTAAGTAAACTTGTTTGAATAACCGAACAATATGGAATCTGTCTCAAAAAAGTATTTCTGAAATCAGATTTGTAATTTAGAGTATATATTAGAATATAATTGAGCCACTAAAACGTCATTCTTTGGTAGCCAGAATCATAAGTAAAAGTTCCTTTTTGACATCATACAAAAATAAGTCGAATAGGACGAACGAATGAGATCTCGGGGCTAGCGGGCCCACCTCGGGTCAAGTCGAGGTGACATACGTAATTTACAAACATTAGACTCTATGGAGTCACCCATGAAAGTTTCAAGGGGATTCGGTTACGTTTATGATAATTATAGATGTTTGAACATTTCCTTCCAACAAAGTAAAAGGTTCTACGCTCGTCCGAGCTCAACTCCCGTTTCCACCAAAATCTACAATTGGTCATAGTTACCAAATATGAGTTACAAGCTTTTAAGAATTCAAACTTAAATCCATATTTGTCTACCGAAATTTCGGCAGCATTTCCCCTATAACTTCAACATCCCCGAGAATTAACTCGGCCATAATATCAACAACAACACCCACAACAATACCAACAACATCAACAACCACCACATGCTTACATAATCATTCTTACTTCCTACATAATGCACACTTCCATTCCAACTTCACATTACCAAACTAATATCAACATTTTCCATATTCATTAACTAATTCAAGATTATTCAAACATATTTCAATGCATCCCAAACAATATTCAAGGATTCAAGCAATCCCGCCAACTCCATATTCCATCCGAAACTTCTACAATTACAACGAAGCTACAAAGTCGCTTTGTCTTCTTCTAAATTCATTAACGATAACCATAATTCACATTTTAGAATTTTACTTCCATGGTTACATAAAAACTACATTAGAAGTATATAGTTTCCCATAACAACATACAACCAATTTCAATGCCGACTCGATTCATTAAACCTTTATTTACGTCACAAAGGTCACAACGACATAACTAACCAACTAAATGAACTTCACTTCACCTTCCCTTCACTACACTATGGCTCACGGCCATGCACCACTTCACACACACACACGACCATGCACACACACCAAAATTCCATAATTCTCATCCAATTCCAATTATTATAACATATACACTTATCCCATAACACAAAAGAATCCAATTCTTACCTTTTTCTTCAAATTCTCACTTGCCGCAAATGTTGTTTTCTCGCTTAACTAATTATACCACGTCGAAGAGCATCTTGAACTTGTTAAGAATTCGGGAAGGATGAGATTTTAGAATCAAAGTTGGAAGGCTAGAATTTTTTTTTTCTTGAGCTTCGGCCGAATGGCCTTATGGAGGGGCTCTCAGTTTTTTTGTTTTTCTGGAATCTTCTAGTTGAAGATGACTAATGGTCCCTTATATTTATCTATCACATGACTTAATTAATTCATGGGCTTGGACCACTTTTCTTGGACCATGGCCGGCCAAGCCCTTAAATTGGGCCTAATTTGTGACTTTTTCTCTAGCCCAATTACTTGGTTCAATAATTTGTAATTCACGAAACTAATTTTCAAAATTCCAATTTTGCCCTTAGCCTTCTTCAATATTTCCGTATCAATATTATTTCATGAACAACTCATATGTTAAATAAAATAGAAACATGGCCTTATTTCTTACAAGTCAAAATTATTTTGAATTTTCCGAACGCGCAAAAATACGGGATATAACACCCATAAGGCTACCAAAAATGATGTACAAAGTATACACTGAGAGATCACGTAACATCTAATACCCACACATAGGTATCTACGAGCCCCTAACTGAAACACTGTAATCATAAGGACGGGACAAGACACCACCATGCCCCAATATATATACAAAAAAGAATATACCAAGAAGTGGCAAGTCCGGAGTAGTGGAGTGCTCTGATATCTCTGCTGAATGGGCTTCTAGGAATCTGGTCCATCTCTCTACCTACCTGTCGGCATGAACACAGTGTCCATAAAAAAAGGACGTCAGTACGAACAATGTACTGAGTATGTAAGGCATGCATATTAAATATAATAAAGAAATGAGAGAACATAAAGTGAAGCGATAACCTGTAACTGATTGCCTCTTAAGGCGGAATCATACATGCTAGCTTTTATATTAAATAACACATATCATATATACATATATATAAGTTGCTTAACCATATAGGTACGGTGTGATCATCATTAGCCCGCGTTCGGGGTACTCATCTCAAGCCACCCACTTGTGGTGTCCGCTCGGCCAACTAGGCACGGTGTAATCATAATAGCCGCCCACCACACCCGGTTACAGCTCTAACTATTTCTGATCTTTCTAGGGGCATATTTGGTGCTGCTTCTTTGATAACAACAATAATATAGTGATGTCTGTCTGGCCAACTAGGCCTGGTGTAATCATACATATACATAACATAAAGCATGCATGAGAGCCCAAGTGAAAGTTATATCTCTATCAGAGTGATGTAAGGTCGGTAACCTCCGATTACATTATGGAATCATCATCGCTATGTCTCACCTTGATGGAACTAATATCATGAGGTTAGACAACAAAAAGAAATAACATCAATGAAATCATAAGGATAGGATTATCAAACTCATAATAACATCATCTCATAGGCTTTGGAATCTTTAAAATAGCATCATTATCATGGAACATATCTCATCTCTATCTTATAAGAAGCTCTTAAGAATCATGAACTTTCAACTTTTGGGATGTAAGAAGGTCATGGATTGTAGAGAAGACATCAATATAGGAGTCATTCCTTTATGAAAGAAAGGGACTAGCCTACATACCTTTACGCCTCCTTAATGACTAAGCGTTCTCCTTGCAAGCTCACAACTCTACATTCAAGAGAATTCGTACTAAATTAGATCACTTAAATCATGCTTAAGTCTAATCTAAAGTGACTAAGAACTAACGAATTGGGCAGCATTTTGTTTGTTTTGTCAACTTTCTCCAAATAATAAAACAACTCCCAAATATCAATAGCAACACTCATAATATCATAATCAATAGATTCCTCAAGTTAAACATTGTTCACTTCTCAAATTCACTTTCAAGATCATCTATAACCATGGCTATAATACAACATCATATTCACTGTTCACATAATACTTCCTCAACGTCATTAGCATCATTTATAACAATATTATACCCACCTTATACTAAGAATCATGACTCAAATTAACTTACTATTAAAAATACCATTATTTCTATATTTGAGCTCATATTCTACATTCTTCTTTAATCCAAGTCTTTCAACCACTCAATACTTTTAATAACATAGAATAAATGTAGAACTCACCTTTTGATCTTATAAGAATGAACTTTGGAGGAATATACTTCACTTGAGAGAAACCCCAACTTCAATACCAATGGAATTCTTGACATCTATCAACCCTAGTGAGCCTCTTTTTCACTTGATCCCACTGATTCTTTGTAATTAGTCCTTGATTCCCCTTGGATTGTGTTAATATGGTGGAGAGAATATTCTATAGCTCTCAAAACTGATGGAGAAGATGGAAACTGAAAAATAAGAACAAGGATCGTCTATTTATAATTAGAACTGGAAAGTTCTAGCCAGGAGGTTCGACGGGACGAGTCGACAACCCGTCGACGTGTCGACGGTCTGTCGACTTGCTCCGTTGACTGATCCTGTAGATCTAAGTTTGCAGAAACGTATTGACGGTGCACAGTGACGGTCCGTCGACATTGACTGATGTCTGCAGAATTTCTCGAATAAGTTCAGATTACGTCATTTCGATTCGTTCGACTTTTAATCCTGTAATTTACCTGGGATACCTATTGGTTCGTTTGTACAAGGGATAAGATACTTTGTATCCCAAACTCGGGCACAAGTCTCCATTCTTAAGGCATACCTGACTAGGAACCATAAGTTCCATTACAACGAAAACGAGGGGCGTAACATTCTTCCCCCTTTAAGAACATTCGTCCTCGAATGTTGGGCTCTTAGGGATTTTACAAAAATTTTGCCAGAGTTTCACCTGTAATATGGCACTATCATCCTGTCACAACAACCCAAAATAACATTGCCTCACAAGGCCACAATAATAATGGTAAGAAAACATGGCCACACGCGACCAAAAGTACAAAAAGAAAGCATCACATACCTTAAGACAATGACGTCTCATCTTGAATCTCTTCTAGGGATGGAAATAAATGTGGATATCTGGACTCCATATCTTCTTTGGCTTCCCAATTCATTTCTTCTCTATTATTATTTCTCCACAAGCCCTTAACAGAGGCTACTGTTACACCTTTGAAATTTCCCCGTGAACGTACAGTGGATAGGCTAACGAAGGGCATAGCGTATACGATGTTTTGATGAGAAATAAATAGTACTTGATGACCCTAAACGAGATTTCAAAGGCATATGAGGCAAGGAAAGAAAGTTGTTAAGGAGAGCAAATCATATGTTGTGTGTCAGACAAGAATTACGAGCATTAAGTTAATGACGTTCTAATGATGTCTCGGAGATGAGTAATGACGTCCCTTAGATTGGTCTGTATAAGGTTGTCGGGACAGTTTTTATGATTTAATATAAGGGGCCCTTCTCATTTCACTTCATTTTCATTTTCATTTCACACTTCTTCATCTCTCCAGACCTCTAGAAAGCTCCATATATTTCATCCACAAGAATTCAAAGAAAATTGATGATCAACTTCATCAAACCAACAAGAATCAAGAGTAAGAAACTCATTAAAGTCATATAAGCCAAGAAATCCCAAGAGAAGTGAAATAGGGTTTTGGTGTTAGAAGAGTATTTTCGTTCAAGGCTTAATTCTACACTATCTAAGGTAAGTTTCATGGTATTTTCATGATGTTTGAAGTATTGATAAGTTGAAATATTTGGATTGGAGAGGAGTATAGGAAATGGGTCATAAATGTGTGAATAGTATCATGGTTGAATAGTGCTTGGAAGGAATCATGAAAATGGATATGTTGAGATTGTAAATATGTTATAAATGACATTTAGAACATGGAATAAGTATTTTATATGAGAAAACGCGATAATGAGTTATGACCATAATTGTGGAGAAATTGGAAGGAAATGGTGAATTGTGCTAAATGTAGATAAATGGCGATTGTTGTGCTATATTGTGAATGTTGTTGTGGGTGTTTGGGAGTTGATATATGATGTGGGAAGAGTAGTATAAACAAAGAAAATGCTGCCCAATTTTTCCTAGATACAGTAAGCACGTTCTTGTAATTGTTTAGCTAATGTCAATACAAATTATCTTGAAGGTAGAACGTGGCATTGAATGAGAACAAGCGAACGATAGATTAGTTAAACGTAAAAGGTATATGAGGCTAGTCCTTTCTTTCTATGGTATGAGTCTAATGGTATGATTCTTCTTTTCTATTCCCGAACTCTCTATATCCCGAAGAAGTCAAGAGTCTTTGATCATGAACAGCTATATAAGCAAAAGAGATGTGTTCTGAGTTCAAGAATGACGATGATGATATGTATTGTACATGCTCACCTTATGTATTACTTCCTTCAAAGTGAGGCAGAATACTTGTGAATGCTCCATAATGACTACTTATAGGTTCTGAAAACGTGAAAGTTGCAGGTTTGCACTCTGGCCGAGTCGATCGTAAAATGAAATACGGACCGTAAAGTGATTTACGGGCCATAAACTGCCATGTCATATTTCAAAATCCAAAACTTCGACTTTCTGCCAAATGCTCGAATGGTTAAATACGGACCGTAAACTGAAATACGGACCGTAAACTGAGTTCGTAAATCACCATGTCCTCAGCCTGACTTTCTGGTTCTGTCATCCTTTAATACGCCCACAGAATACGGACCGTAAACTGAGTTTACGACCACTATTGCACTTTCAATTATTTTCATTTATTTTCATTCCAAATCTGTTCCGTTTCCTGAAAAACCACACCACGCCAGTCACCCCGATAAAGTATAGTTGTCTTGAGCCTTCATGCATGTACTATGATGAGCATATTATAATGATGATATACACCGCGCCTATATGGCCGGGCAGTCACCGCTAAGGCGGGCAGCGTATACACCATGGCTAGAGGGCATGGGCAGATACCACTAGTGGGGCGACATGAGATGATACCCCAGACACAAGAAGCTTGGACGCAGGCTATGATTGTCACGCCGATCCGATATGGACGGGCAGCTTATACATTACTACACCGTACCTATATGGGTGGGTAGTTTATATATTATGCATATATGATATGATGATGAATGAGTAAGACAGTATGACTTATTTCCTTTATACTTGACAGTCAGATATAGATGTTCCATATTAATATTTCCCTTTGTATCATTATCTTATTTCATTGTTTATGCCTCTCATACTCAGTACAATGTTCGTACTAACGTCCGTTTTCTTTGGACGCTGTGTTCATGCCCACAGGTAGACAGGGAGGAGATTTTGCTCCAGAGTCATAGGAGCCAGTAGCTAATTAGAGATCACTCCTTTGTTCCGGAGGTGCTTATGATTATTCTTTTGTGTACATTCATGTATATATGTATATTTTGGGCATGACGGGGTCTTGTCCCGCCCTTGTGTTTAGCACTCTAGTAGTGGCGCGTAGATATGCAATGTGGGTTAGATGGTTTCACGAGATGCTGTTATGTATATATATTATTTTGATGGCCGAGAGGCATATGTATATAAAAGTATTTATGTTTCCATTTGAAATATGATTTTCCTACAATTTGAGTATAAATGTGATAAAAGAGCACTAAATGAACATGATGAGGAATAGAACGAGCGGTGCTCGGTGGTTAGCCCCGGGTACCCGTCGCGGCCCGTAACTGGGTCGTGACAAAAGTGGTATCAGAGCAGTTCAGTCCTAGGGAGTGTCTACGAGCTGTGTCTAGTAGAGTCATGTTTATGGTGTGTTGTGCGCTACGCTAATAAACAGGAGGCTACAGGGCATTTAGGAAAAATGACCTTGTTTCATTGTAAGAAATCGTGCGATAGAGCTGTGTTATAAGTTTTTACCCTCTTAATAGTGTGTTGTGATTTCAGAATGCCGCCAAAAGGAAAAGCTAAAGCCGCCCAGAAGGGCAAGACGACGACAAAAAGGTGGGTGGAAAGAGAGCCTCCGAGGAATATAGAAGAGGGTGAGTCACAAAATGAGGCCCCATCTAATACTTCCTCCACCCCGCCTAATGTGGAAGAACAAGGAGGAGCTCCAGCTCCAATTCCTCCCCCGGGTGCTTAGGGTCAACAAATGACCGAGGCTATACATCTATTGACACAGTTGGTTGCCGCTCAGGCACAGCGGCAGAATGCGGGTTCAAGTGATCGGGCAGCAAGTACCAGAACCCGTGACTTTATGAGTCTAAATCCTCCGGAGTTTTTCGGGTCAAAGCCGGATGAAGACCTGCAAGGATTCATTGATGAAATGTTGAGGACATTGAGGATTGTCCATGCCTCCGAAACTGAATCCGTGGAGTTGACATCTTATAGACTCCGGGATGTAGCAGTCTTATGGTATAATAACTGGGTATTATCAAGAGGAGAGAATGCGCCTCCTCCGGTTAGGTAAGAATTCGAAGATTCTTTCATTCGCCATTACTTGCCACCCGAGGTCCGCCGAGCTAGAGCAGATAGATTTCTAAATTTGAGGCAAGGAAATATGAGTGTCCGGGAATATAGCCTGCAATTTAACTCATTGGCTAGATATGCCCCGACTATGCTGGCCGACATGGGAGATCGCGTACATATATTTGTGAGTGTCCTAGGGCCATATTTATTCAAAGATTGCTTGACAGCTTCGCTACAAGATGGGATGGATATTTCCCCGATACAAGCCTATGCTCAGAATTTAGAGGGGCGACAACAACCACAAAGAAGTGATCGTGATAGTGATAGAAGGCAAAGCAAGAGGGATAGATCTATGGGAGCAGGCAGTGATTATAAAGGGGATCAAGGCAGACATATTCTAGGCACTCAGGCCAGTCGGTGACTAGTGCACCTCCTCGATTCGCAGGTAGGAGATTTGATCGTTCCTTCTATTCAGGACGGGGCTAGAGTTCGAGGACCTCAGATTCCCAGTTCAAGGAAGATTATTGTCAGAGAAGACCCCCAGTACCGCGATGCAACCAGTGCGGTAGATTACATTCCGGACAGTGTCGCCAGGGTTCGGATGCTTGCTATACTTGTGGCCAGGTTGGGCACATGATGAGGGATTTCCCGTCGATGAGTGGTAGAATTGGGGTTCAGCCTACAGGTTCAGCAGCTGGTTCTTCCTCAGTGTGCCCGGTAGGGCAGACTCCCCAGATGTCAGTAGGCCGAGGTAGAGGCAGAGGGACAGCATCTACTTCAGGTGCCACTCAGCCTCGTGTATATGCTTTAGCCGGACAGCAGGATCTTGAGACCTCCCCGGATATGGTTACAGGTATATTGTTTATATTTTCCCGTGATGTGTATGCATTGATAGATTCGGGTTCTACTCTTTCTTATATTACTCCTTATGTTGCTGGTTGTATTGGGGTGAAACCTGAGCCAATCAAACCTTTTGAGGTGTCTACTCCGGTTGGTGATCCCGTGATAGCAAGACAAGTGTATAAAAGTTGTGTAATTGTGATATGTGATCGCCAGACCAAAGCTGATTTGATCGAGTTGGAAATGTTAGATTTCGATGAAATTATGGGTATGGATTGGTTGGCCTCGTGCTATTCTAATGTTGATTGCCGATTGAAAGTGGTTCGATTCCAATTTCTGGGAGAGCCCGTGCTTGAATGGAACGGTAATGCAGCATCTCCAAAAGTTAGGTTTATTTCCTACCTTAAGGAAAGGAAGATGATAGCCAAGGGTTATATTTATCATCTAGTTCGAGTTCATGACACCGAGGCAAAGTCGCTGACTTTCCAATCAGTTCCGGTAGTGAATGAATTTCCAGACGTATTCCCAGACGAGCTTCCAGGTCTTCCTCCAGAAAGAGAAATTGACTTCGCCATTGATGTGTTGCTGGACACCAAGCCTTTTTCTATTCCTGCATATCGAATGGCTCCGGCAGAATTTAAAGAGCTAAAGGCGCAGTTGAAAGATTTGCTTGAAAATGGGTTTATTAGACCCAGTTCATCACCGTAGGGAGCCCCAGTCTTGTTCGTAAGAAAGAAAGATGGTTCCCTATGAATGTGCATCGATTACAGGCAGTTGAACACGGTGACGATACAGATCAGCTATCCTCTTCCAAGGATTGACGATTTGTTTGATCAGCTACAGGGTGCCAAGTGGTTTTCTAAAATATATTTGAGGTCGGGTTATCATCAAGTGAGAGTCAGAGAAGCGGATATTCCCAAAACAGCACTCAGAACGAGATATGACCACTATGAATTTCGAGTAATGTCGTTTGGGTTGACTAATGCTCCGTCCATGTTTATGAATTTGATGAATAATGTATTCAGGCCACTCTTGCATTTGTTCATGATAGTATTCATTGATGATGTTCTAGTGTATTCTCGCAACGAAGCAGAACATGCAGATCATTTGAGAATTGTTCTTGGCATTCTTCGAGCCCAAGAATTATATGCGAAATTTTCAAAGTGCGAGTTTTGGCTAAATTCTGTAACCTTTTTGGGCCATATTATTTCAGATGATGGCATTCGAGTCGACACCCAGAAAATTGAAGCTGTGAAGACATGGCCAAGGCCTACGACGCCTACAGAAGTTCGTAGTTTTCTGGGATTGGCAGGTTATTATAGAAGGTTCGTAGAGGGATTCTCATCTATTTCAGCCCCATTGACGAAGCTAACCCAGAAGTCAGCTAAATTCCAATGGAATGATGCTTGTGAGCGCAGTTTCCAAGAGTTGAAAGACAGATTGACCTCAGCTCCGGTCTTAACACTTCCAGAAGGGTCAGATGGCTATGTTGTGTATTGTGACGCTTCTGGTGTTGGATTAGGATGTGTATTTGTTACACCTCAAAAATTTCCCCGTGAACGTACAATGAATAGACTAACGAAGAATACCAGTATACGACATTTTAATCAGAAGGGAACGACGTTTGACGACGCCGAGTAAGATTTGAAAGGTAATTGCAATAAGGGATAGGTTATGCTCCACAACGACTACTTACGGGTCCAGAAAATGTGAAAAATTGCAGATTTGCACTTTGGCCCAGTTGATCGTAAAATGAAATACGGACCGTAAAGTAGTATACGGCCCGTAAACCACCATGTCGTATTCCAACTTACAAAACTTCAACTTTCTGTTAAATGTTCAAATGGTTAAATACGACTTGGAATACGGACCGTAAATTGAAATACGACCAGTAAACTGCGATCGTAAATCACCATGATCCCTAGCATACCTTTATGGTTTTTTTATGCTTAAATACGACCACGAAATACGGCCCGTAAACTGGAAATTTCAAGAGAAGCAAACTAGGGTTTTGGTGCAAGAAGAGTAATACCACCCAAGGATTGTTCCTACAACATCTAAGGTAAGTTTTCTGCAATTTACATGTTATTTAGGGTATGGAAGAGTTGAAACACTTAGATTATAGAAGGATGTAAGAAATGGGTCATGAAAGTGTGAATAGTAGCAATGTTGAGTAAAGGTTTGAATTGAGCCATGATCATTAATAATTTGTGATTATGAAAATGTTATGAATGGTATTTAGAACATGGAATAAGTATCCTATGTGAGAAAATGCGACAATGAACCATGGCCATGATTATGGAGAAAGTAAAGACAAATTGTGAAATACGGATGTTGTAAATGAATGATGAGTGTTGTCTATCATATTGAGAATGTTGTTATGAATGTTTGAGAGTTGATATAGAATGTGGGGAAGGTAGTATGAACAAAGGAAGTATTGTCCAATTTTCCTAAAAATAGTAACCACGTTTAAGTAATCGATTGACTAACGTTCGTACGACCTCTCTTGATGGTAGAAACGTGATATCGAAGGAGAACAAGCAAGTGATAGCTTGGTTAAACGTCAAAGGTATGTAAGGCTAGTCCTTTATTTCCAAGGCATGAGTCCTATGATATGATAGTATTTCCCTACATTTCCATGGCTTCCTTATATTTTGGAACCAAGAGCCTATGTTCATAGATAGCCGCATAAGAAAAGGATGAGAGACATGTTATGAGCACGATAACGAAGACGATAAGCTTAAGTCTAAAGATTCTAGAGTTCATGGTATAATGTTTATACAAAGCTAACGACATTAACTACGATCTATTGGTGATGCTTGATGTATACACTCACCTTATTTACAAATTCCTTCAAGGTGAGGCAAAATACCTATGAATGCTCCATAATGTAATCGGGGGTTCTCAAACTTACGTCACCCCGACGTTATTATAGATTGTCCATAAGCCTTAATGCATATCCTATGACCAATGTTCTGAGAAACTACGAGTATACATTCAAAAAGGATTTCATATGAGATAAAGGTGAGAGATATGCTATAGAAACGATAATGGTAATGACGAGCGTAAGCCTAAAAGATTGTGAAGACTATCATACGATACTTATACGAAATTCGTGCTACGAATATGATGTGATTTTCATAGATTGTCTTTAAATTTAAATGTGTGCATTAATGAAAGGTTACGATACGCCTATAAGATGTAAATGACGACAATGATGATGATGAGATATATTGATCCTTGTTATGATGTATGTGATATGGTCGAGCCACTACGTGGCCGAATACGGAAGTTATGTATGTGATACTGTCGAGCCACTACGTGGCCGAATACGGGTACTGTCGAGCCGCTACGTGGCCGAATACGGATATTGTCAAGCCCTACGTGGTCGAATACGGATAATGTTTTATGTGTATGAGCAGATACGATACTACAGTGATGAATTATATGACATAATGATGTATACGCTATGATGATTCATGTACGGAAATTGTATATACATATATATGATGTATGTAAGAAATGTATTCATCCTAAAAGGTTGCGCAGGTTTTGCCTTCACCTTATGACTTATGATTTCTCTATCATATTTATTTCATTCATGCCTTACATACTCAGTACAATATTCGTACTGACGTCCGTTTTCTTTGGACGCTGTGTTCATGCACATAGGGAGACAGGGAGGAGATCTTGATCCTGATTCGTAGAAACTAGTAGCTGATTGAGAGCACTCCATTGTTCGGAGGTGCTTATGATGATTCTTTTGTGTATATGTATTTTGGGGCACGACGGGTCTTGTCCCGTCCTTATGTTTAGCACTCCAGTAGAGGCTCATAGATACACAGTGTGGGTTATGTGGTCTGACAAGGTCACTATGGTATAATTGTATATATTATTTTGATAGCCTAAAGGTATTATGTATATGAAACTATTTATGCTTACGAATGAAACATGACTTTCTTATGACTTGAGCATAAAACCGATAAAAGGGTAGTTAATGAGCATGATGAGTAGTAGAACGAGCGGTGCTCGGTGGTTAGCCCCTGGTACCCGTCGCGGCCCCTAGATGGGTCATGACAGTATTGATGCAACACGGTAGGGTTGTTCCACATGCTTCGAGGCAGCTGCGGAAACATGAAAAAACTATCCAACTCATGATCTTGAATTGGCGGAGGTTATTCATGCCTTAAAAATATGGAGAAATTACTTGTATGGTGTGCATGTGGATATCTATACAGATCACAAAAGTCTTCAGTACATTTTCAAGCAGAAGGAGTTGAACCTGCGGCAAAGGCGGTGGTTAGAATTGTTAAAAGATTATGATGTGAACATTTGTACCACCCCGGGAGAGCGAATGTAGTAGCCGATGCGCTTGGCCGCCGATCAGTGGGCAGTTTATGTGAAGTCCCTCCGGACAAGAAAGAGATGGTTCATGAGCTCCACCAACTAGCTAATCTTGGAATACATGTAATTGATTCGGGTAATGTGGGGATTAGTATCAATGATCCCACAATTTCGTCCCTAGATATGGAAGTGAAAGAACGGCAATATGAAGATCCTCAATACTGTCATTACAGAGACACATCTCATGGAAAAGAAAAGTCTTCATTTGAAGTTTCTATGGATGGAATTCTTAGATACCGAAGCAGGCTATGTGTGCCGAATGTGACGGAATTGCGCCAACGAATTATAGAAGAAGTATATTGTTCTCGATATTCTATTCACCCAGGTGCCACCAAAATGTACTATAATCTCAAGTTAATATATTGGTGGGATGGTATGAAGAGAGACATAGCGGAATTTGTAGCACAGTGTCCAAATTGCCAACAAGTAAAGTTTGAACATGAAAAGCCAGGAGGCTTATTGCAAGCAATGTAGATCCCTACTTGGAAATGGGAAGTAATCAATATGGATTTTATTGTGGGGTTACCTCGTTCCCGTGGAAAGTATGATTCTATATGGGTGATCGTGGATAGATTGACGAAAGCAGCCCATTTTCTTCTAGTTAGAACCACGTACACAGCAGAAGACTATGCGAGGTTGTATCTCAAACAAATTGTGCGAATCCATGGTATACCATTATCTATTACCACGGATAGAGGAGCACAGTTTACAGCTAAGTTCTGAAAGTCCTTTCAAGAAGGTCTAGGCACTCAAGTGAATCTTAGCACGACATTTCATCCGCAGACCGATGGACAAGCCGAGCGTACTATTCAGACCTTGGAAGATATGCTACGAGCATGTGTGCTGGATTTCGGTGGTAGTTGGGACGATCATTTGCCGCTAATCGAATTTGCATACAACAATAACTACTATTCCAGCATTCAATTGGCTCCATATGAAGCTTTATATGGGAGGAAATGTACATCCCCAATCGAATGGTTTAAAATAGGGGAAGTACAGCTAGTAGGCCCCGAATTGATTCAGCAAGCGGTAGAGAAAGTTAAGGTGATCCGATATCGATTGCTGACAGCCCAAAGTCGCCAAAAGTCTTATGCGGACAATCGCCGACGAGACTTGGAATTTCAGGTTGATGATTGGGTATTTTTTAAAATGTCGCCAATGAAAGGGATGTTGAGATTTGGCAAGAGAGGGAAGGTAAGTCCTAGATATATTGGACCCTAAAAAATTATCCGCAAGGTCGGTCATGTCGCCTATGAATTGGACTTTCCTTCGGAGCTTGAATCGGTCCATCCAGTCTTTCATGTTTCGATGCTCCGCAAATGTGTTGGAAATCCCACAAAGATTGTCCCGATAGATGATGTGCAAATAGCAGAAAAGCTAACCTATGAAGAAGTGCCTATTGCTATTCTAGACAGGCAAGTGCGAAGACTTCGAAATAAGGAAGTAGCCTCAGTCAAAGTCTTGTGGCGAAACAACAACCGAGAAGAAATGACTTGGGAAGCGGAAGAGAAAATGAAATCCACGTACCCGCATTTATTCCAACCCCCAGGAGAGATTCAAGATGAAACGCCAATGATATAAGGTATGTATGCCTACTTCTCGTGCTTTTGGTCGTGTGTAGCCATAGATATGTTGCTATTATGTTGGGCCCTGTGAGGCAGTGATATTATGGGTTGTAGTGACAGGTTGGTAGTGTCATATTACAGGGGAAACTCTAGCGAAATTTTCGTAGAATCCCGAGTGTTTGACATTCGAAGACGAATGTTCCAAAAGGGGGGGAAGAATGTTACACCTTGGAAATTTCCCCGTGAACGTACAGTGGATAGGCTAACGAAGGGCATAGTGTATACGATGTTTTGATGAGAAAGAAATAGTATTTGATGACCCTAAACGAGATGTCAAAGGCATATGAGGCAAGGAAAGAAAGTTGTTAAGGAGATCAAATCATATGTTGTGTGTCGGACAAGAATTACGAGCATTAAGTTAATGACGTTCTAATGATGTCTCGGAGATGAGTAATGACGTCCCTTAGATTGGTCCGTATAAGTTGGTCGGGACAGCTTTTATGATTTAATATAAAGGACCCTTATCATTTCACTTCATTTTCATTTTCATTTCACACTTCTTCATCTCTCAAGACCTCTAGAAAGCACCATATATTTCATCCACAAGAATTCAAAGGAAATTGATGATCAACTTCATCAAACCAACAAGAATCAAGAGAAAGAAACTCATTAAAGTCATCTAAGCCAAGAAATCCCAAGAGAAGTGAAATAGGGTTTTGGTGTTAGAAGAGTATTTCCGTTCAAGGCTTAATTCTACACTATCTAAGGTAAGTTTCATGGTATTCTCATGATGTTTGAAGTATTGATAAGTTGAAACATTTGGATTGTAGAGTAGTATAGGAAATGGGTCATAAATGTGTGAATAGTATCATGGTTGAATAGTGGTTGGAAGGAATCATGAAAATGGATATGTTGAGATTGTAAATATGTTATAAATGACATTTAGAACATGGAATAAGTATTGTATATGAGAAAACGCGATAATGAGTTATGACCATAATTGTGGAGAAATTGGAAGGAAATGGTGAATTGTGCTAAATGTAGATAAATGGTGATTGTTGTGCTATATTGTGAATGTTGTTGTGGGTGTTTGGGAGTTGATATATGATGTGGGAAGAGTAGTATAAAAAATGGAAATGCTGCCCAATTTTTCCTAGATACAGTAAGCACGTTCTTGTAATTGTGTAGCTAATGTCAATACAAATTCTCTTAAAGGTAGAACGTTGCATTGAAGGAGAACAAGCGAATGATAGATTAGTTAAACGTAAAAGGTAGATGAGGCTAGTCCTTTCTTTCTATGGCATGAGTCTAATGGTATGATTCTTCTTTTCTTTTCACGAACTCTCTATATCACGAAGAAGTCAAGAGTCTTTGATCATGAACAGCTATATGAGATAAGAGATGTGTTATGAGTTCAAGAATGACGATGATGATATGTATTGTACATGCTCACCTTATATATTACTTCCTTCAAGGTGAGGCAGAATACTTGTGAATGCTCCATAATGACTACTTATAGGTTCTGAAAACGTGAAAGTTCCAGGTTTGCACTCTGGCCGAGTCGATCATAAAATGAAATACGGACCGTAAAGTGGTTTACGGGCCGTAAACTGCCAAGTCGTATTTCAAAATCCAAAACTTCGACTTTCTGCCAAATGCTCGAATGGTTAAATACGGACCGTAAACTGAAATACGAACCATAAACTGAGTTCGTAAATCACCATGTCCTCAGCCTGACTTTCTGGTTCTGTCATCCTTTAATACGCCCACATAATACGGGCCGTATTTCAGAATACGGACCGTAAACTGATTTTACGACCGCTGTTGCACTTTCAATTATTTTCATTTATTTTCATTCCAATTCTGTTTCGTTTCCTGAAAAACCACGCTACGCCAGTCACCCCGATAAAGTATAGTTGTCTTGAGCCTTCATGCATGTACTATGATGTGCATATTATAATGATGATATACACCGTGCCTATATGGCAAGGCAGTCACCGCTAAGGTGGGCAGCGTATACACCATGGCTAGAGGGCATGGGCAGACACCACTAGTAACTTGAGCATCATCTACCAGTACGAATCTAGAAGGATTTTGACACATTTACGGAGAATCGACACATGAAAAACTGGATGGACTGATTCAAGGGCTGGAGGTAAATCTAATTCATAAGCCACTTGGCCCACCTTACGCACAATCTTTTAAGGTCCAGTATATCGGGGACTAAGCTTGCCCTTCTTGCCGAATCTCATTACACCTTTCATCGGCGACACTTTAAAAAATACCCAATCATTAACTTGGAATTCTAAGTTTCGTCGAAGATTATCGGCATAAGACTTTTGGCGACTTTGGATTGTCAACAATTGGTCTCGAATGAGCTTGATCTTTTCTACCACTTGCTGAATCTATTCTAGACCTATTAGTTGTGTCTCTCGTATCTCAAACCATCCAATTGGCGATCTATACTTCTTTCCATATAGAGCTTCATACGGGATCATCTGGATGCTAGAATGATAACTTTTATTATAAGCAAATTCAATAAGTGGTAAGTGATCATCCCAACTACCTCCGAAATCTATTATACATGCCTGCAACATATCCTCTAAGGTCTGAAAAGTTCGTTCAACTTGTCCATCAGTCTGTGGATGAAATGTTGTGCTGATTCTCACCTGAGTTCCCAAACCTTCTTGAAAGTACTTCCAAAATTTAGCGGTAAATTGTGTCCCTCTCTCTGTGATAATGGATACTGGAACACCATGAAGTCGCATTATCTCCTTAAGGTACAACCTTGCATAATCTTCTGTAGAGTATGTAGTCTTGACTGGAAGAAAATTAGCTGAGTCGTAAGTCTGTCCATTATTACTCATATGGAGTCATACTTATGCCGAGAATGAGGCAAGCCTATAATAAAATCCATGTTGATCACTTCCAATTTCCAGGTTGGAATCTCCATAACTTGCAACAATCCTCCTGACTTCTGATGCTCAATTTTTACTTGTTGACAATGTTATATCCCGTGTTTTCGTATAATTGGAAATCGTGAAATAGTTATGACTCGGGTGTTAGAAGGACCTAATTTAATTTTTGTGAATTTGACTATGTTGGTTGTGAAATCTTTAATGCTAAGCCCTCAGGGAAGGCCGAGGATAAATTTGGAATTTCGGAAATTAGTTTCGGGAATTACAAATCGGGACTTTTCAAGAAGTGGGCCAAAGAAATAAAAAAATTACAATTGAAGCCCAAAGGAAAGAGAGGGGCCGGCCAAGCCCATTTTAAAAGGGTCATGTGCTATGCACATGACCCCAAAAGGATATATATCACTTGAAGTCTTAGTAATTTAGATCAAATCAAAAAAAAAAAAAATCAAGAACACACAAAGGAAAGGGGCATTCGGCCGAATAGTGAAGAGAAAGAAAGAAAAATTCCAAGCTTTCTTGTGATCCAAAAATCTTGTTCTTCTCATATTTGTGAAGTACTCAAGGCCCTCTTCAACGGGGTATAATTAGTTTGGCGAAAAATCGACGTTTGCGACAAGTCGGGGTTTCAAGGAAAGGTATGAATTTTGTCCCCTTTTTGTTATAGAATTGATGTGAATGTGTTAAGCATTGGAAGTAGATGGAGATCCCGTAATTTTAACGCAAATAGAAAGTCGTGGGTGTGTGTGTGTAGTGTGTTTGGCCGTGAGTTATGGAAGGAAAGAAATGGTTTGAATTGATCTTGTTTAAGTTGGCATAATGTGTTGTTGTGACCCTTAGATCGTAATTGATTGATTGTTGAATTAAATTGGCGGTGGAAAACGAATTCGGATATTATCGGAAAGTGTATATCCTTGGTATTCTTATGTATATCAATGTATATTTTGGGGTGCTATAGACTTTAGATATGAATCTATATCGATGTTGACGAATTCGGATTGAAACGACGTTAGTTAGAATGTTCGTCGTGAATTTTAATGTTTTGAAGAATTATGGAACTAATGGATTTTGGTGCAATTTCGTGTATGGTTAGAATTGTAATGAGAATGTGGTTGTATAAGTTTGAATGTGGGAATGAATACAAATAGGTAGATATAGAATTGGAATTTTGAAAGTTTGAATGGAAAGTTGCCAACTTTAGAAATCATGTAGAACTTTAAAGCTAGAATGGCTTGATTGTTGTTTATATTGTTTGGTTGATGTGTGGGCTGTTGTGGTTGGTTAATTTGAGCCGAGCTACGCCTCGGGGATGTTAGATTTATAGGGGAAATGCTGCCGAAATTTCGGTAGGCAAATACGGAGTTAAAGGCATTTTTGAGCCTAAGAATCTCAATTGGTAACTTTGACCATTTGCAGATTTTTGACGAAACGGGACGGGACTTTTGGAGGAGCTTACGACGTCTGTGAGGTATGTAAAGCTTCCCAATTCTTTATTTGGCATATCTTAGTGTGTTAGTTGAAAATGAGACCTTCCGGAGCATTTCTGCTCCTCGAAACCCGATCCACAGGAAAGTTACTATTCATTCAATTCGATTGAAGCCTAAAGGCTCCCTTTTGGCTAGAATGCCATTATTCGTCCGAAACCTTTCGAAATGTGGTCGGGTAACCTAGAAATGATTATGTATGACCTTGGCATATTACTGCTCGAAAAAGAATATGTTCGCCACCTCACTTCGACTCGAGGTGGGTCCGCTACCCCAAAATGCCCGATTTGCCCTTCGGGCCATCTTTGAGAATAGAGTTGAACGTACCACTTCTGATCTTTGGAACATCCTTCCACGGGGTATGTTTGGACTATTCGATGCACTAATCCAGGTTTTGAACTATATGGACCATTTTGGAATCGTTTTGCAAAATGAAACCTTATGTCGACTAAGTATTCGACTATTTTGTAATAGGATATGATTTATGAGTTTACTTTGTTTTGAAACACTATTTGGAAATACGATTTGCATTTGTTTGCTCACGACTCCGCTCGTGCCTTATTATGACTTCGTTCACCGGTTCCCGGGCCGGTTTTGATTCGTGCGCTGTATGATAAATTCGGCCGTATGCTGTGTTACGGTTCCCGAGGCTTCGCCATAGGGCCCGGTTCCGTTTTGAGTTATGCTGTGATATGGCTCGGGACGCGATACGCTCACCGATGATTGTGATTATGTTCGGAGATGTACGGAGATTTGAAACCTTCTGGTGTTATGCTGTGTGTGGCGCCAGCGTCGGAGTGGCGACCACGTTCTTAAGCGTTTGCATGATTTTATTTGCATAAAACATATGTATATGATTTTGATATAGATTTTGACATACAAGTTTGTACGCCACTTTGACATTTGATTTGCTTTCGGTTTTGATCTATAATTCTGTACTCCGTGCTTTACATACTCAGTACATATTTCGTACTGACCCCCTTTCTTCGGGGGCTGCGTTTTATGCCCGCAGGTGCAGATATCGGTGATCCTCCACAGTAGGCTTCACTTCTTGCTATTCCGGAGTACTCTTATCCGATCCGGAGTCCACTTTTGGTACAGACTCTTTTGCTTTGTATATATTTGGTATATCTGACTATTTGGGTACGGCGGGGCCCTGTCTCGCCACATGTCTTTGTTTTGAGTTCGTAGAGGCCTGTAGTCATATATGTGGGGCGAGGGTCCTATGTGTTTATTGTCTGATTTTGCTTTCGGGTCTTAAAGCGGTCTGTTTGATATGATGGCCCCAAATGGCCCTTTGTATATAATTGTATTTTAACCGGCGATGTCTATTCCGCCGCTTTGTTTGAGTTTGATTTGATATGACCGCATAAGACATAATCTCGATATAAATTATGTTTGATATAACTTCTTGAAAATTCTGAAATAAGTTCGGATTCGGAAATGAATATGCGATTTGGTCTGGGTACCCAGGTAGGGTGCCAGTCGCGGCCCACGGGGCTGGGTCGTGACAAAAGTGGTATCAGAGCAGTTTGTCCTCGGAATGTCTACAGGCCGTGTCTCGTAGAGTCTTGTTTATCGATGTGTTGTGCACCACATCTATAAACGGGAAGCTACAGGGCATTTAGGATGTCACTTTCTTTAGAATCTTAGATCGTGCGATAGAGCTGTGCTATTAGGATGATTCTGACCTGACTCGCCTTTGTGTTTGCAGTGATGCCTCCGAAGAAGGCAACGGCGGCCCAGAAGGGCAAGGCGAGGATTGGAGAGACTAGCCAGGCACAGCGAGCTACCCGGGCTCGTGTCTATGATTTGCCTGAGGATGTGCCTCATTCTGAGGGGTCTGCTACACCCCCACTAGTACATCCTGGAGCAGGACCTTCAGCAGCTCCAGAGGTCCGTGTACCCGCACCTGAGACTCCAGCTCCTCAGCCAGGGGCGGAGGATAGGACCCTGAGGGAGGCTGTACAGCTGTTGACTACACTGGTAGCAGGACAGGCTCGCAGGCGCGGGCGGAGGGACGACGATGATGATGACAGGCGGGACAGCCTGAGAGTTCGGGAGTTTTTGCTATGTGGCCCTCCAGAGTTCTTCGGGTCTAAGCCCGACGAGGACCCCCACGACTTTATTCGGGGGATGCGACGCTCACTGGACTTGGTCAGGGCTTCAGAGACTGAGTCAGTTGAGCTGGCTTCGCACCGGCTTCGAGATGTGGCTACCCACTGGTACGAGACTTGGGAGCTGTCTAGAGGAGAGGGTGCCCCTCCAGCCACTTGGGATCAGTTTGTGACAGCATTCACCCGCCACTTTTTGCCCCCAGAGTTACGGCGGGCACGGGCTGATCGATTTTTACGTCTGCAGCAGAGGGGCCGGAGTGTTCGCGAGTATAACCTTGAGTTTGATTCTCTGGCCCGATATGCACCGGCCGTGGTAGCAGATATGTCCGATCGGATGCACAGGTATGTTATGGGATTGGACCGGTATTTGGTTGATAGTTGTATGGCAGTGTCATTGCAGGCAAACATGGACATTTCCCGGCTTCAGGCCTATGCGATGGGTATGGAGGACCGTCGCAGATCTGATCCTGCTGGCAGAGATCGAGACAGGAGGCCGCCCAAGAGGGCTAGATCCGTGGGTTATTCAGGGGATTCTCGAGGCGGACAGCCTCAGCAGCAGCAGCAGTCTGACAGATATTTTCCTCCCTCCGGCCGAGGTACTCAGTCAGGTAGCCGGAGATTCGATAGTACAGGACCGTCTGGGGCCGGTCAGAGCTCCAGAGTGGCAGGTTCACAGGTACCCAGGGGTCCCAGCCAGGCCAGACCACCCAGGCCCCGTTGTCCTCATTGCGGGAAGTCACATCCCGGGGAGTGTTACCGAGCGAGGGAGCTTGTTTTTCTTGTGGCGGTCAGGGCCACTTTATGAGAGATTGTCCATTGGCTAGCGGTTCTGGTAGTGCTGCTCAGCAGACAGGGTCAGCCGCCGGTTCTTCTTCTGCTCCATCAGTTGCACGCCCTGGAGGGCGAGGTATTTCAGCACCGACAGGACGCGGTCGAGGCCGCGGTGGCACTTCAGGTTCTAGCGGTCCCTCGAACAGCATATATGCTTTGGCCAGCCGCCAGGATCAGGAGGCTTCGCCAAACGTCGTCACAGGTACATTGCTGGTTTTCTCCAGATCTGTATATGCATTGATTGACCCTGGTTCTACTTTATCGTATATTTCCCCGCTCGTTGCTAGTAAGATTGGGATAGTGTCTGAGCCTATAGAACCGTTTGAGGTAGCTACGCCAGTTGGGGATTTTATTGTAGCGAGACAGATTTATAAGGATTGTTCTGTGACCATTTATGATCGTAGCACTAAGGCTGACTTGATAGAGTTAGACATGCTGGAGTTTGACGTCATTATGGGCATGGACTGGTTGTCTTCCTGTTATGCTAATGTCGACTGCCAGAAAAAGGTAGTCCGTTTTCAGTTTCCAGGGGAACCAGTCATAGAGTGCTTCGGATCTACAGCATCGCCGAGGGGTAAGTTTATTTCATACCTCAAGGCTAAGAAGATGATCCAGAAGGGGTATATCTATCATTTGGTTCGTGTGCACGATGCTGCCGCGGAGGTACCTACCCTTCAGTCTGTTCCGGTCGTCAGCGAGTTTCCAGATGTTTTTCCTGACGAGCTTCCTGGCCTTCCGCCTGAGCGGGAGATTGATTTTTCTATTGAGTTGATGCCGGATACGCAGCCTATATCTATTCCTCCGTACAGAATGGCACCAGCTGAGTTGAAGGAGTTGAAGGAGCAGCTGAAATATTTGCTGGATAAGGGCTTTATTAGACCCAGCACCTCACCCTGGGGAGCGCCGGTGCTGTTTGTCAGAAAGAAAGACGGGTCATTGCGGATGTGTATCGACTACCGGCAGCTGAATAAGGTGACTGTTAAGAATAAATATCCCCTCCCCCGGATTGATGACTTGTTTGACCAGCTGCAGGGTGCTAGACACTTTTCAAAGATAAATCTGCGTTCTGGTTATCATCAGGTGCGAGTACGGGAGTCAGATATCCCGAAGACTGCTTTCAGGACTCGGTACGGGCATTATGAGTTCAGAGTTATGTCTTTCGGGCTGACTAATGCTCCAGCAGTATTTATGGATCTGATGAACCGGGTATTTCGGCCTTTCCTGGATATGTTTGTTATTGTGTTTATTGATGATATCCTGATTTACTCGCGATCAGTCGAGGAGCATTCAGATCATTTGAGGACGGTACTTGGCATCCTCCGTCAGCAGAAGTTATATGCTAAATTCTCTAAGTGTGAGTTCTGGTTGACTTCTGTGGCATTCTTGGGCCATATTGTCGGCGCAGATGGTATTCGGGTTGACACGCAGAAGATTGAGGCTGTGCAGAATTGGCCCAGGCCTACTACACCGACAGAGGTGCGTAGTTTTCTTGGATTGGCTGGGTATTACCGCAGGTTCGTGGAGGACTTCTCTTCCATTGCAGCACCACTGACGAGGCTTACCCAGAAAGCAGCAAAATTCCAGTGGTCAGATGCCTGCGAGCGCAGCTTTCAGATGCTGAAGGAGAGATTGATTACAGCGCCAGTTCTGGCTCTTCCAGAGGGATCTGACGGGTATGTTGTCTATTGTGACGCCTCTGGTATTGGGATAGGATGTGTATTGATGCAGCACGGTCGAGTCATAGCCTATGCTTCCCGGCAGCTCCGACCGCACGAGAAAAACTATCCCACTCATGATCTTGAGTTGGCCGCGGTGATTCATGCTCTGAAGATTTGGCGGCATTATTTATATGGGGTCCATGTTGATATCTATACGGACCATAAGAGTCTCCAGTATATTTTCAGACAGAAGGAACTAAATTTGCGGCAGCGGAGATGGCTTGAGTTACTAAAGGATTACGACGTTGATATTCTGTACCATCCGGGGAAAGCCAATGTGGTAGCTGATGCGCTTAGCCGCAAGTCCGTGGGCAGTCTGGCTGATGTTCCATCTGATAAGAGAGATTTGGTTCGTGATATTCATCAGCTGGCCAGCCTCGGAGTTCGTTTGGTGGATTCTGGAGATTCTGGGATTTCTGTTCGTCCAGTTGCTGAGTCATCTATTATTCAGGAGGTAAAGCAGCGCCAGTTTGAGGATCCTCTTTTGATTCAGTACAGAGATGTGGCCCTTAGTAAATCAAAGACTCAGTTTGAGATCTCGCCTGACGGAGTATTATTATATGACGGCAGATTCTGTGTACCGGACGTTGCGGGCTTACGGCGGCAGATTATGGGCGAGGCCCATAATGCACGGTATTCTGTTCATCCTGGTTCCACTAAAATGTATCGAGACCTCAGGTGTTTGTATTGGTGGGACGGTATGAAGAAAGATATTGCTGAGTTTGTTAGTCAGTGCCCGAACTGCCAGCAAGTTAAGATCGAGCATCAGAAGCCCGGTGGATTATTACAGGAGATGGAAATTCCAGCCTGGAAATGGGAGATGATTAATATGGATTTCGTTGTTGGATTACCGCGCACTCCACGCAAGTACGACTCTATCTGGGTTGTTGTTGACAGGATGACGAAATCAGCCCATTTCCTTCCGGTTCGGACTACTTATTCGGCTGAGGACTATGCCAGATTGTATATCAGAGAGATAGTCAGACTTCACGGAGTCCCGATGTCTATTATTACTGACCGAGGTACCCAGTTTACAGCAAATTTCTGGAGGTCATTTCAGGAGGGATTAGGGACTCAGGTGAGTCTCAGTACAGCTTTCCACCCTCAGTCCGACGGGCAGGCCGAGCGCACTATTCAGACGCTCGAAGATATGTTGCGGGCCTGCGTTATTGATTTCAGGGGCAGCTGGGACGATCATTTTCCGCTTATTGAGTTTGCCTATAATAACAGTTATCACTCCAGCATTCAGATGGTTCCGTACGAGGCCCTTTATGGCAGGAGGTGCAGGTCTCCTATTGGCTGGTTTGACGTGGGCGAGACTAAGTTGATTGGGCCAGATGTGATCCAGGAAGCTGTAGATAAGGTAAAGCTTATTCGAGAACGATTATTGGCTGCTCAGAGTCGACAGAAAGCTTATGCAGATAGACGACGTCGACCGTTAGAGTTCCGAATTGGCGACTGGGTGTTCCTGAAGGTGTCGCCCATGAAGGGTGTCATGAGATTCGGTAAAAAGGGTAAGTTGAGCCCCCGGTACATTGGACCGTATCAGATCGTGCGAAAGATAGGCGAGGTCGCCTATGAGCTAGACTTACCATCCGAATTGGAGGCCGTACACCCGGTGTTTCATGTGTCTATGTTGCGGAAATGCATTGGTGATCCTGCCAGGATATTCCCAGTTGACGACATTCAGGTGACGGAGCAGTTATCTTATGACGAGCAGCCTATATCTATTCTGGATCGACAGGTGCAGAGACTACGCACTAAAGAGGTGCCCTCCGTCAAAGTCCTGTGGCGCAACAATAATCGGGAGGAGATGACTTGGGAGGCGGAGGACGAGATGAAGAAGAAATATCCCCACTTGTTTCCGACATCCGCAGGTAATCTAATTTCTTTTTCAGTTTGTTGTGTTGATTGTTAAAATGAATTATGTATGTCATCATTAAAAAGGGACACTCCTGCCTTGATCAAAAGACCTTATAAGATTAACTTAACATTCGGGGACGAATGTTCTTAAGGGGGGGGAGAATGTTATATCCCGTGTTTTCGTATAATTGGAAATCGTGAAATAGTTATCACTCGGGTGTTAGAAGGACCTAATTTAATTTTTGTGAATATGACTATGTTGGTTGTGAAATCTTTAATGCTAAGCCCTCGGGGAAGGCCGAGGATAAATTTGGAATTTCGGAAATTAGTTTCGGGAATTACAAATCGGGACTTTTCAAGAAGTGGGCCAAAGAAATAAAAAAATTACAATTGAAGCCCAAAGGAAAGAGAGGGGCCGGCCAAGCCCATTTTAAAAGGGTCATGTGCTATGCACATGACCCCAAAAGGATATATATCACTTGAAGTCTTAGTAATTTAGATCAAATCAAAAAAAAAAAAAATCAAGAACACACAAAGGAAAGGGGCATTCGGCCGAATAGTGAAGAGAAAGAAAGAAAAATTCCAAGCTTTCTTGTGATCCAAAAATCTTGTTCTTCTCATATTTGTGAAGTACTCAAGGCCCTCTTCAACGGGGTATAATTAGTTTGGCGAAAAATCGACGTTTGCGACAAGTCGGGGTTTCAAGGAAAGGTATGAATTTTGTCCCCTTTTTGTTATAGAATTGATGTGAATGTGTTAAGCATTGGAAGTAGATGGAGATCCCGTAATTTTAACGCAAATAGAAAGTCGTGGGTGTGTGTGTGTAGTGTGTTTGGCCGTGAGTTATGGAAGGAAAGAAATGGTTTGAATTGATCTTGTTTAAGTTGGCATAATGTGTTGTTGTGACCCTTAGATCGTAATTGATTGATTGTTGAATTAAATTGGCGGTGGAAAACGAATTCGGATATTATCGGAAAGTGTATATCCTTGGTATTCTTATGTATATCAATGTATATTTTGGGGTGCTATAGACTTTAGATATGAATCTATATCGATGTTGACGAATTCGGATTGAAACGACGTTAGTTAGAATGTTCGTCGTGAATTTTAATGTTTTGAAGAATTATGGAACTAATGGATTTTGGTGCAATTTCGTGTATGGTTTGAATTGTAATGAGAATGTGGTTGTATAAGTTTGAATGTGGGAATGAATACAAATAGGTAGATATAGAATTGGAATTTTGAAAGTTTGAATGGAAAGTTGCCAACTTTAGAAATCATGTAGAACTTTAAAGCTAGAATGGCTTGATTGTTGTTTATATTGTTTGGTTGATGTGTGGGCTGTTGTGGTTGGTTAATTTGAGCCGAGCTACGCCTCGGGGATGTTAGATTTATAGGGGAAATGCTGCCGAAATTTCGGTAGGCAAATACGGAGTTAAAGGCATTTTTGAGCCTAAGAATCTCAATTGGTAACTTTGACCATTTGCAGATTTTTGACGAAACGGGACGGGACTTTTGGAGGAGCTTACGACGTCTGTGAGGTATGTAAAGCTTCCCAATTCTTTATTTGGCATATCTTAGTGTGTTAGTTGAAAATGAGACCTTCCGGAGCATTTCTGCTCCTCGAAACCCGATCCACTGGAAAGTTACTATTCATTCAATTCGATTGAAGCCTAAAGGCTCCCTTTTGGCTAGAATGCCATTATTCGTCCGAAACCTATCGAAATGTGGTCGGGTAACCTAGAAATGATTATGTATGACCTTGGCATATTACTGCTCGAAAAAGAATATGTTCGCCACCTCACTTCGACTCGAGGTGGGTCCGCTACCCCAAAATGCCCGATTTGCCCTTCGGGCCATCTTTGAGAATAGAGTTGAACGTACCACTTCTGATCTTTGGAACATCCTTCCACGGGGTATGTTTGGACTATTCGATGCACTAATCCAGGTTTTGAACTATATGGACCATTTTGGAATCGTTTTGCAAAATGAAACCTTATGTCGACTAAGTATTCGACTATTTTGTAATAGGATATGATTTATGAGTTTACTTTGTTTTGAAACACTATTTTGAAATACGATTTGCATTTGTTTGCTCACGACTCCGCTCGTGCCTTATTATGACTTCGTTCACCGGTTCCCGGGCCGGTTTTGATTCGTGCGCTGTATGATAAATTCGGCCGTATGCTGTGTTACGGTTCCCGAGGCTTCGCCATAGGGCCCGGTTCTGTTTTGAGTTATGCTGTGATATGGCTCGGGACGCGATACGCTCACCGATGATTGTGATTATGTTCGGAGATGTACGGAGATTTGAAACCTTCTGGTGTTATGCTGTGTGTGGCGCCAGCGTCGGAGTGGCGACCACGTTCTTAAGCGTTTGCATGATTTTATTTGCATAAAACATATGTATATGATTTTGATACAGATTTTGACATACAAGTTTGTACCCCACTTTGACATTTGATTTGCTTTCGGTTTTGATCTATAATTCTGTACTCCGTGCTTTACATACTCAGTACATATTTCGTACTGACCCCCTTTCTTCGGGGGCTGCGTTTTATGCCCGCAGGTGCAGATATCGGTGATCCTCCACAGTAGGCTTCACTTCTTGCTATTCCGGAGTACTCTTATCCGATCCGGAGTCCACTTTTGGTACAGACTCTTTTGCTTTGTATATATTTGGTATATCTGACTATTTGGGTACGGCGGGGCCCTGTCTCGCCACATGTCTTTGTTTTGAGTTCGTAGAGGCCTGTAGTCATATATGTGGGGCGAGGGTCCTATGTGTTTATTGTCTGATTTTGCTTTCGGGTCTTAAAGCGGTCTGTTTGATATGATGGCCCCAAATGGCCCTTTGTATATAATTGTATTTTGACCGGCGATGTCTATTCCGCCGCTTTGTTTGAGTTTGATTTGATATGACCGCATAAGACATAATCTCGATATAAATTATGTTTGATATAACTTCTTGAAAATTTTGAAATAAGTTCGGATTCGGAAATGAATATGCGATTTGGTCTGGTACCCAGGTAGGGTGCCAGTCGCGGCCCACGGGGCTGGGTCGTGACAAAAGTTGTATCAGAGCAGTTTGTCCTCGGAATGTCTACAGGCCGTGTCTCGTAGAGTCTTGTTTATCGATGTGTTGTGCACCACATCTATAAACGGGAAGCTACAGGGCATTTAGGATGTCACTTTCTTTAGAATCTTAGATCGTGCGATAGAGCTGTGCTATTAGGATGATTCTGACCTGACTCGCCTTTGTGTTTGCAGTGATGCCTCCGAAGAAGGCAACGGCGGCCCAGAAGGGCAAGGCGAGGATTGGAGAGACTAGCCAGGCACAGCGAGCTACCCGGGCTCGTGTCTATGATTTGCCTGAGGATGTGCCTCATTCTGAGGGGTCTGCTACACCCCCACTAGTACATCCTGGAGCAGGACCTTCAGCAGCTCCAGAGGTCCGTGTACCCGCACCTGAGACTCCAGCTCCTCAGCCAGGGGCGGAGGATAGGACCCTGAGGGAGGCTGTACAGCTGTTGACTACACTGGTAGCAGGACAGGCTCGCAGGCGCGGGCGGAGGGACGACGATGATGATGACAGGCGGGACAGCCTGAGAGTTCGGGAGTTTTTGCTATGTGGCCCTCCAGAGTTCTTCGGGTCTAAGCCCGACGAGGACCCCCACGACTTTATTCGGGGGATGCGACGCTCACTGGACTTGGTCAGGGCTTCAGAGACTGAGTCAGTTGAGCTGGCTTCGCACCGGCTTCGAGATGTGGCTACCCACTGGTACGAGACTTGGGAGCTGTCTAGAGGAGAGGGTGCCCCTCCAGCCACTTGGGATCAGTTTGTGACAGCATTCACCCGCCACTTTTTGCCCCAGAGTTACGGCGGGCACGGGCTGATCGATTTTTACGTCTGCAGCAGAGGGGCCGGAGTGTTCGCGAGTATAACCTTGAGTTTGATTCTCTGGCCCGATATGCACCGGCCGTGGTAGCAGATATGTCCGATCGGATGCACAGGTATGTTATGGGATTGGACCGGGATTTGGTTGATAGTTGTATGGCAGTGTCATTGCAGGCAGACATGGACATTTCCCGGCTTCAGGCCTATGCGATGGGTATGGAGGACCGTCGCAGATCTGATCCTGCTGGCAGAGATCGAGACAGGAGGCCGCCCAAGAGGGCTAGATCCGTGGGTTATTCAGGGGATTCTCGAGGCGGACAGCCTCAGCAGCAGCAGCAGTCTGACAGATATTTTCCTCCCTCCGGCCGGGGTACTCAGTCAGGTAGCCGGAGATTCGATAGTACAGGACCGTCTGGGGCCGGTCAGAGCTCCAGAGTGGCAGGTTCACAGGTACCCAGGGGTCCCAGCCAGGCCAGACCACCCAGGCCCCGTTGTCCTCATTGCGGGAAGTCACATCCCGGGGAGTGTTACCGAGCGAGGGAGCTTGTTTTTCTTGTGGCGGTCAGGGCCACTTTATGAGAGATTGTCCATTGGCTAGCGGTTCTGGTAGTGCTGCTCAGCAGACAGGGTCAGCCGCCGGTTCTTCTTCTGCTCCATCAGTTGCACGCCCTGGAGGGCGAGGTATTTCAGCACCGACAGGACGCGGTCGAGGCCGCGGTGGCACTTCAGGTTCTAGCGGTCCCTCGAACAGCATATATGCTTTGGCCAGCCGCCAGGATCAGGAGGCTTCGCCAAACGTCGTCACAGGTACATTGCTGGTTTTCTCCAGATCTGTATATGCATTGATTGACCCTGGTTCTACTTTATCGTATATTTCCCCGCTCGTTGCTAGTAAGATTGGGATAGTGTCTGAGCCTATAGAACCGTTTGAGGTAGCTACGCCAGTTGGGGATTTTATTGTAGCGAGACAGATTTATAAGGATTGTTCTGTGACCATTTATGATCGTAGCACTAAGGCTGACTTGATAGAGTTAGACATGCTGGAGTTTGACGTCATTATGGGCATGGACTGGTTGTCTTCCTGTTATGCTAATGTCGACTGCCAGAAAAAGGTAGTCCGTTTTCAGTTTCCAGGGGAACCAGTCATAGAGTGCTTCGGATCTACAGCATCGCCGAGGGGTAAGTTTATTTCATACCTCAAGGCTAAGAAGATGATCCAGAAGGGGTATATCTATCATTTGGTTCGTGTGCACGATGCTGCCGCGGAGGTACCTACCCTTCAGTCTGTTCCGGTCGTCAGCGAGTTTCCAGATGTTTTTCCTGACGAGCTTCCTGGCCTTCCGCCTGAGCGGGAGATTGATTTTTCTATTGAGTTGATGCCGGATACGCAGCCTATATCTATTCCTCCGTACAGAATGGCACCAGCTGAGTTGAAGGAGTTGAAGGAGCAGCTGAAATATTTGCTGGATAAGGGCTTTATTAGACCCAGCACCTCACCCTGGGGAGCGCCGGTGCTGTTTGTCAGAAAGAAAGACGGGTCATTGCGGATGTGTATCGACTACCGGCAGCTGAATAAGGTGACTGTTAAGAATAAATATCCCCTCCCCCGGATTGATGACTTGTTTGACCAGCTGCAGGGTGCTAGACACTTTTCAAAGATAGATCTGCGTTCTGGTTATCATCAGGTGCGAGTACGGGAGTCAGATATCCCGAAGACTGCTTTCAGGACTCGGTACGGGCATTATGAGTTCAGAGTTATGTCTTTCGGGCTGACTAATGCTCCAGCAGTATTTATGGATCTGATGAACCGGGTATTTCGGCCTTTCCTGGATATGTTTGTTATTGTGTTTATTGATGATATCCTGATTTACTCGCGATCAGTCGAGGAGCATTCAGATCATTTGAGGACGGTACTTGGCATCCTCCGTCAGCAGAAGTTATATGCTAAATTCTCTAAGTGTGAGTTCTGGTTGACTTCTGTGGCATTCTTGGGCCATATTGTCGGCGCAGATGGTATTCGGGTTGACACGCAGAAGATTGAGGCTGTGCAGAATTGGCCCAGGCCTACTACACCGACAGAGGTGCGTAGTTTTCTTGGATTGGCTGGGTATTACCGCAGGTTCGTGGAGGACTTCTCTTCCATTGCAGCACCACTGACGAGGCTTACCCAGAAAGCAGCAAAATTCCAGTGGTCAGATGCCTGCGAGCGCAGCTTTCAGATGCTGAAGGAGAGATTGATTACAGCGCCAGTTCTGGCTCTTCCAGAGGGATCTGACGGGTATGTTGTCTATTGTGACGCCTCTGGTATTGGGATAGGATGTGTATTGATGCAGCACGGTCGAGTCATAGCCTATGCTTCCCGGCAGCTCAGACCGCACGAGAAAAACTATCCCACTCATGATCTTGAGTTGGCCGCGGTGATTCATGCTCTGAAGATTTGGCGGCATTATTTATATGGGGTCCATGTTGATATCTATACGGACCATAAGAGTCTCCAGTATATTTTCAGACAGAAGGAACTAAATTTGCGGCAGCGGAGATGGCTTGAGTTACTAAAGGATTACGACGTTGATATTCTGTACCATCCGGGGAAAGCCAATGTGGTAGCTGATGCGCTTAGCCGCAAGTCCGTGGGCAGTCTGGCTGATGTTCCATCTGATAAGAGAGATTTGGTTCGTGATATTCATCAGCTGGCCAGCCTCGGAGTTCGTTTGGTGGATTCTGGAGATTCTGGGATTTCTGTTCGTCCAGTTGCTGAGTCATCTATTATTCAGGAGGTAAAGCAGCGCCAGTTTGAGGATCCTCTTTTGATTCAGTACAGAGATGTGGCCCTTAGTAAATCAAAGACTCAGTTTGAGATCTCGCCTGACGGAGTATTATTATATGACGGCAGATTCTGTGTACCGGACGTTGCGGGCTTACGGCGGCAGATTATGGGCGAGGCCCATAATGCACGGTATTCTGTTCATCCTGGTTCCACTAAAATGTATCGGGACCTCAGGTGTTTGTATTGGTGGGACGGCATGAAGAAAGATATTGCTGAGTTTGTTAGTCAGTGCCCGAACTGCCAGCAAGTTAAGATCGAGCATCAGAAGCCCGGTGGATTATTACAGGAGATGGAAATTCCAGCCTGGAAATGGGAGATGATTAATATGGATTTCGTTGTTGGATTACCGCGCACTCCACGCAAGTACGACTCTATCTGGGTTGTTGTTGACAGGATGACGAAATCAGCCCATTTCCTTCCGGTTCGGACTACTTATTCGGCTGAGGACTATGCCAGATTGTATATCAGAGAGATAGTCAGACTTCACGGAGTCCCGATGTCTATTATTACTGACCGAGGTACCCAGTTTACAGCAAATTTCTGGAGGTCATTTCAGGAGGGATTAGGGACTCAGGTGAGTCTCAGTACAGCTTTCCACCCTCAGTCCGACGGGCAGGCCGAGCGCACTATTCAGACGCTCGAAGATATGTTGCGGGCCTGCGTTATTGATTTCAGGGGCAGCTGGGACGATCATTTTCCGCTTATTGAGTTTGCCTATAATAACAGTTATCACTCCAGCATTCAGATGGTTCCGTACGAGGCCCTTTATGGCAGGAGGTGCAGGTCTCCTATTGGCTGGTTTGACGTGGGCGAGACTAAGTTGATTGGGCCAGATGTGATCCAGGAAGCTGTAGATAAGGTAAAGCTTATTCGAGAACGATTATTGGCTGCTCAGAGTCGACAGAAAGCTTATGCAGATAGACGACGTCGACCGTTAGAGTTCCGGATTGGCGACTGGGTGTTCCTGAAGGTGTCGCCCATGAAGGGTGTCATGAGATTCGGTAAAAAGGGTAAGTTGAGCCCCCGGTACATTGGACCGTATCAGATCGTGCGAAAGATAGGCGAGGTCGCCTATGAGCTAGACTTACCATCCGACTTGGAGGCCGTACACCCGGTGTTTCATGTGTCTATGTTGCGGAAATGCATTGGTGATCCTGCCAGGATATTCCCAGTTGACGACATTCAGGTGACGGAGCAGTTATCTTATGACGAGCAGCCTATATCTATTCTGGATCGACAGGTGCGGAGACTACGCACTAAAGAGGTGCCCTCCGTCAAAGTCCTGTGGCGCAACAATAATCGGGAGGAGATGACTTGGGAGGCGGAGGACGAGATGAAGAAGAAATATCCCCACTTGTTTCCGACATCCGCAAGGTAATCTAATTTCTTTTTCAGTTTGTTGTGTTGATTGTTAAAATGAATTATGTATGTCATCATTAAAAAGGGACACTCCTGCCTTGATCAAAAGACCTTATAAGATTAACTTAACATTCGGGGACGAATGTTCTTAAGGGGGGGGAGAATGTTATATCCCGTGTTTTCGTATAATTGGAAATCGTGAAATAGTTATCACTCGGGTGTTAGAAGGACCTAATTTAATTTTTGTGAATATGACTATGTTGGTTGTGAAATCTTTAATGCTAAGCCCTCGGGGAAGGCCGAGGATAAATTTGGAATTTCGGAAATTAGTTTCGGGAATTACAAATCGGGACTTTTCAAGAAGTGGGCCAAAGAAATAAAAAAATTACAATTGAAGCCCAAAGGAAAGAGAGGGGCCGGCCAAGCCCATTTTAAAAGGGTCATGTGCTATGCACATGACCCCAAAAGGATATATATCACTTGAAGTCTTAGTAATTTAGATCAAATCAAAAAAAAAAAAAATCAAGAACACACAAAGGAAAGGGGCATTCGGCCGAATAGTGAAGAGAAAGAAAGAAAAATTCCAAGCTTTCTTGTGATCCAAAAATCTTGTTCTTCTCATATTTGTGAAGTACTCAAGGCCCTCTTCAACGGGGTATAATTAGTTTGGCGAAAAATCGACGTTTGCGACAAGTCGGGGTTTCAAGGAAAGGTATGAATTTTGTCCCCTTTTTGTTATAGAATTGATGTGAATGTGTTAAGCATTGGAAGTAGATGGAGATCCCGTAATTTTAACGCAAATAGAAAGTTGTGGGTGTGTGTGTGTAGTGTGTTTGGCCGTGAGTTATGGAAGGAAAGAAATGGTTTGAATTGATCTTGTTTAAGTTGGCATAATGTGTTGTTGTGACCCTTAGATCGTAATTGATTGATTGTTGAATTAAATTGGCGGTGGAAAACGAATTCGGATATTATCGGAAAGTGTATATCCTTGGTATTCTTATGTATATCAATGTATATTTTGGGGTGCTATAGACTTTAGATATGAATCTATATCGATGTTGACGAATTCGGATTGAAACGACGTTAGTTAGAATGTTCGTCGTGAATTTTAATGTTTTGAAGAATTATGGAACTAATGGATTTTGGTGCAATTTCGTGTATGGTTTGAATTGTAATGAGAATGTGGTTGTATAAGTTTGAATGTGGGAATGAATACAAATAGGTAGATATAGAATTGGAATTTTGAAAGTTTGAATGGAAAGTTGCCAACTTTAGAAATCATGTAGAACTTTAAAGCTAGAATGGCTTGATTGTTGTTTATATTGTTTGGTTGATGTGTGGGCTGTTGTGGTTGGTTAATTTGAGCCGAGCTACGCCTCGGGGATGTTAGATTTATAGGGGAAATGCTGCCGAAATTTCGGTAGGCAAATACGGAGTTAAAGGCATTTTTGAGCCTAAGAATCTCAATTGGTAACTTTGACCATTTGCAGATTTTTGACGAAACGGGACGGGACTTTTGGAGGAGCTTACGACGTCTGTGAGGTATGTAAAGCTTCCCAATTCTTTATTTGGCATATCTTAGTGTGTTAGTTGAAAATGAGACCTTCCGGAGCATTTCTGCTCCTCGAAACCCGATCCACAGGAAAGTTACTATTCATTCAATTCGATTGAAGCCTAAAGGCTCCCTTTTGGCTAGAATGCCATTATTCGTCCGAAACCTATCGAAATGTGGTCGGGTAACCTAGAAATGATTATGTATGACCTTGGCATATTACTGCTCGAAAAAGAATATGTTCGCCACCTCACTTCGACTCGAGGTGGGTTCGCTACCCCAAAATGCCCGATTTGCCCTTCGGGCCATCTTTGAGAATAGAGTTGAACGTACCACTTCTGATCTTTGGAACATCCTTCCACGGGGTATGTTTGGACTATTCGATGCACTAATCCAGGTTTTGAAATATATGGACCATTTTGGAATCGTTTTGCAAAATGAAACCTTATGTCGACTAAGTATTCGACTATTTTGTAATAGGATATGATTTATGAGTTTACTTTGTTTTGAAACACTATTTTGAAAAACGATTTGCATTTGTTTGCTCACGACTCCGCTCGTGCCTTATTATGACTTCGTTCACCGGTTCCCGGGCCGGTTTTGATTCGTGCGCTGTATGATAAATTCGGCCGTATGCTGTGTTACGGTTCTCGAGGCTTCGCCATAGGGCCCGGTTCCGTTTTGAGTTATGCTGTGATATGGCTCGGGACGCGATACGCTCACCGATGATTGTGATTATGTTCGGAGATGTACGGAGATTTGAAACCTTCTGGTGTTATGCTGTGTGTGGCGCCAGCGTCGGAGTGGCGACCACGTTCTTAAGCGTTTGCATGATTTTATTTGCATAAAACATATGTATATGATTTTGATACAGATTTTGACATACCAGTTTGTACCCCACTTTGACATTTGATTTGCTTTCGGTTTTGATCTATAATTCTGTACTCCGTGCTTTACATACTCAGTACATATTTCGTACTGACCCCCTTTCTTCGGGGGCTGCGTTTTATGCCCGCAGGTGCAGATATCGGTGATCCTCTGCAGTAGGCTTCACTTCTTGCTATTCCGGAGTACTCTTATCCGATCCGGAGTCCACTTTTGGTACAGACTCTTTTGCTTTGTATATATTTGGTATATCTGACTATTTGGGTACGGCGGGGCCCTGTCTCGCCACATGTCTTTGTTTTGAGTTCGTAGAGGCATGTAGTCATATATGTGGGGCGAGGGTCCTATGTGTTTATTGTCTGATTTTGCTTTCGGGTCTTAAAGCGGTCTGTTTGATATGATGGCCCCAAATGGCCCTTTGTATATAATTGTATTTTGACCGGCGATGTCTATTCCGCCGCTTTGTTTGAGTTTGATTTGATATGACCGCATAAGACATAATCTCGATATAAATTATGTTTGATATAACTTCTTGAAAATTCTGAAATAAGTTCGGATTCGGAAATGAATATGCGATTTGGTCTAGGTACCCAGGTAGGGTGCCAGTCGCGGCCCACGGGGCTGGGTCGTGACAAAAGTGGTATCAGAGCAGTTTGTCCTCGGAATGTCTACAGGCCGTGTCTCGTAGAGTCTTGTTTATCGATGTGTTGTGCACCACATCTATAAACGGGAAGCTACAGGGCATTTAGGATGTCACTTTCTTTAGAATCTTAGATCGTGCGATAGAGCTGTGCTATTAGGATGATTCTGACCTGAATCGCCTTTGTGTTTGCAGTGATGCCTTCGAAGAAGGCAACGGCGGCCCAGAAGGGCAAGGCGAGGATTGGAGAGACTAGCCAGGCACAGCGAGCTACCCGGGCTCGTGTCTATGATTTGCCTGAGGATGTGCCTCATTCTGAGGGGTCTGCTACACCCCCACTAGTACATCCTGGAGCAGGACCTTCAGCAGCTCCAGAGGTCCGTGTACCCGCACCTGAGACTCCAGCTCCTCAGCCAGGGGCGGAGGATAGGACCCTGAGGGAGGCTGTACAGCTGTTGACTACACTGGTAGCAGGACAGGCTCGCAGGCGCGGGCGGAGGGACGACGATGATGATGACAGGCGGGACAGCCTGAGAGTTCGGGATTTTTTGCTATGTGGCCCTCCAGAGTTCTTCGGGTCTAAGCCCGACGAGGACCCCCACGACTTTATTCGGGGGATGCGACGCTCACTGGACTTGGTCAGGGCTTCAGAGACTGAGTCAGTTGAGCTGGCTTCGCACCGGCTTCGAGATGTGGCTACCTACTGGTACGAGACTTGGGAGCTGTCTAGAGGAGAGGGTGCCCCTCCAGCCACTTGGGATCAGTTTGTGACAGCATTCACCCGCCACTTTTTGCCCCCAGAGTTACGGCGGACACGGGCTGATCGATTTTTACGTCTGCAGCAGAGGGGCCGGAGTGTTCGCGAGTATAACCTTGAGTTTGATTCTCTGGCCCAATATGCACCGGCCGTGGTAGCAGATATGTCCGATCGGATGCACAGGTATGTTATGGGATTGGACCGGTATTTGGTTGATAGTTGTATGGCAGTGTCATTGCAGGCAGACATGGATATTTCCCGGCTTCAGGCCTATGCGATGGGTATGGAGGACCGTCGCAGATCTGATCCTGCTGGCAGAGATCGAGACAGGAGGCCGCCCAAGAGGGCTAGATCCGTGGGTTATTCAGGGGATTCTCGAGGCGGACAGCATCAGCAGCAGCAGCAGTCTGACAGATATTTTCCTCCCTCTGGCCGGGGTACTCAGTCAGGTAGCCGGAGATTCGATAGTACAGGACCGTCTGGGGCCGGTCAGAGCTCCAGAGTGGCAGGTTCACAGGTACCCAGGGGTCCCAGCCAGGCCAGACCACCCAGGCCCCGTTGTCCTCATTGCGGGAAGTCACATCCCGGGGAGTGTTACCGAGCGACGGGAGCTTGTTTTTCTTGTGGCGGTCAGGGCCACTTTATGAGAGATTGTCCATTGGCTAGCGGTTCTGGTAGTGCTGCTCAGCAGACAGGGTCAGCCGCCGGTTCTTCTTCTGCTCCATCAGTTGCACGCCCTGGAGGGCGAGGTATTTCAGCACCGACAGGACGCGGTCGAGGCCGCGGTGGCACTTCAGGTTCTAGCGGTCCCTCGAACCGCATATATGCTTTGGCCAGCCGCCAGGATCAGGAGGCTTCGCCAAACGTCGTCACAGGTACATTGCTGGTTTTCTCCAGATCTGTATATGCATTGATTGACCCTGGTTCTACTTTATCGTATATTTCCCCGCTCGTTGCTAGTAAGATTGGGATAGTGTCTGAGCCTATAGAACCGTTTGAGGTAGCTACGCCAGTTGGGGATTTTATTGTAGCGAGACAGATTTATAAGGATTGTTCTGTGACCATTTATGATCGTAGCACTAAGGCTGACTTGATAGAGTTAGACATGCTGGAGTTTGACGTCATTATGGGCATGGACTGGTTGTCTTCCTGTTATGCTAATGTCGACTGCCAGAAAAAGGTAGTCCGTTTTCAGTTTCCAGGGGAACCAGTCATAGAGTGCTTCGGATCTACAGCATCGCCGAGGGGTAAGTTTATTTCATACCTCAAGGCTAAGAAGATGATCCAGAAGGGGTATATCTATCATTTGGTTCGTGTGCACGATGCTGCCGCGGAGGTACCTACCCTTCAGTCTGTTCCGGTCGTCAGCGAGTTTCCAGATGTTTTTCCTGACGAGCTTCCTGGCCTTCCGCCTGAGCGGGAGATTGATTTTTCTATTGAGTTGATGCCGGATACGCAGCCTATATCTATTCCTCCGTACAGAATGGCACCAGCTGAGTTGAAGGACTTGAAGGAGCAGCTGAAATATTTGCTGGATAAGGGCTTTATTAGACCCAGCACCTCACCCTGGGGAGCGCCGGTGCTGTTTGTCAGAAAGAAAGACGGGTCATTGCGGATGTGTATCGACTACCGGCAGCTGAATAAGGTGACTGTTAAGAATAAATATCCCCTCCCCCGGATTGATGACTTGTTTGACCAGCTGCAGGGTGCTAGACACTTTTCAAAGATAGATCTGCGTTCTGGTTATCATCAGGTGCGAGTACGGGAGTCAGATATCCCGAAGACTGCTTTCAGGACTCGGTACGGGCATTATGAGTTCAGAGTTATGTCTTTCGGGCTGACTAATGCTCCAGCAGTATTTATGGATCTGATGAACCGGGTATTTCGGCCTTTCCTGGATATGTTTGTTATTGTGTTTATTGATGATATCCTGATTTACTCGCGATCAGTCGAGGAGCATTCAGATCATTTGAGGACGGTACTTGGCATCCTCCGTCAGCAGAAGTTATATGCTAAATTCTCTAAGTGTGAGTTCTGGTTGACTTCTGTGGCATTCTTGGGCCATATTGTCGGCGCAGATGGTATTCGGGTTGACACGCAGAAGATTGAGGCTGTGCAGAATTGGCCCAGGCCTACTACACCGACAGAGGTGCGTAGTTTTCTTGGATTGGCTGGGTATTACCGCAGGTTCGTGGAGGACTTCTCTTCCATTGCAGCACCACTGATGAGGCTTACCCAGAAAGCAGCAAAATTCCAGTGGTCAGATGCCTGCGAGCGCAGCTTTCAGATGCTGAAGGAGAGATTGATTACAGCGCCAGTTCTGGCTCTTCCAGAGGGATCTGACGGGTATGTTGTCTATTGTGACGCCTCTGGTATTGGGATAGGATGTGTATTGATGCAGCACGGTCGAGTCATAGCCTATGCTTCCCGGCAGCTCAGACCGCACGAGAAAAACTATCCCACTCATGATCTTGAGTTGGCCGCGGTGATTCATGCTCTGAAGATTTGGCGGCATTATTTATATGGGGTCCATGTTGATATCTATACGGACCATAAGAGTCTCCAGTATATTTTCAGACAGAAGGAACTAAATTTGCGGCAGCGGAGATGGCTTGAGTTACTAAAGGATTACGACGTTGATATTCTGTACCATCCGGGGAAAGCCAATGTGGTAGCTGATGCGCTTAGCCGCAAGTCCGTGGGCAGTCTGGCTGATGTTCCATCTGATAAGAGAGATTTGGTTCGTGATATTCATCAGCTGGCCAGCCTCGGAGTTCGTTTGGTGGATTCTGGAGATTCTGGGATTTCTGTTCGTCCAGTTGCTGAGTCATCTATTATTCAGGAGGTAAAGCAGCGCCAGTTTGAGGATCCTCTTTTGATTCAGTACAGAGATGTGGCCCTTAGTAAATCAAAGACTCAGTTTGAGATCTCGCCTGACGGAGTATTATTATATGACGGCAGATTCTGTGTACCGGACGTTGCGGGCTTACGGCGGCAGATTATGGGCGAGGCCCATAATGCACGGTATTCTGTTCATCCTGGTTCCACTAAAATGTATCGGGACCTCAGGTGTTTGTATTGGTGGGACGGCATGAAGAAAGATATTGCTGAGTTTGTTAGTCAGTGCCCGAACTGCCAGCAAGTTAAGATCGAGCATCAGAAGCCCGGTGGATTATTACAGGAGATGGAAATTCCAGCCTGGAAATGGGAGATGATTAATATGGATTTCGTTGTTGGATTACCGCGCACTCCACGCAAGTACGACTCTATCTAGGGTTGTTGTTGACAGGATGACGAAATCAGCCCATTTCCTTCCGGTTCGGACTACTTATTCGGCTGAGGACTATGCCAGATTGTATATCAGAGAGATAGTCAGACTTCACGGAGTCCCGATGTCTATTATTACTGACCGAGGTACCCAGTTTACAGCAAATTTCTGGAGGTCATTTCAGGAGGGATTAGGGACTCAGGTGAGTCTCAGTACAGCTTTCCACCCTCAGTCCGACGGGCAGGCCGAGCGCACTATTCAGACGCTCGAAGATATGTTGCGGGCCTGCGTTATTGATTTCAGGGGCAGCTGGGACGATCATTTTACGATTATTGAGTTTGCCTATAATAACAGTTATCACTCCAGCATTCAGATGGTTCCGTACGAGGCCCTTTATGGCAGGAGGTGCAGGTCTCCTATTGGCTGGTTTGACGTGGGCGAGACTAAGTTGATTGGGCCAGATGTGATCCAGGAAGCTGTAGATAAGGTAAAGCTAATCGAGAACGATTATTGGCTGCTCAGAGTCGACAGAAAGCTTATGCAGATAGACGACGTCGACCGTTAGAGTTCCGGATTGGCGACTGGGTGTTCCTGAAGGTGTCGCCCATGAAGGGTGTCATGAGATTCGGTAAAAAGGGTAAGTTGAGCCCCCGGTACATTGGACCGTATCAGATCGTGCGAAAGATAGGCGAGGTCGCCTATGAGCTAGACTTACCATCCGACTTGGAGGCCGTACACCCGGTGTTTCATGTGTCTATGTTGCGGAAATGCATTGGTGATCCTGCCAGGATATTCCCAGTTGACGACATTCAGGTGACGGAGCAGTTATCTTATGACGAGCAGCCTATATCTATTCTGGATCGACAGGTGCGGAGACACGCACTAAAGAGGTGCCCTCCGTCAAAGTCCTGTGGCGCAACAATAATCGGGAGGAGATGACTTGGGAGGCGGAGGACGAGATGAAGAAGAAATATCCCCACTTGTTTCCGACATCCGCAGGTAATCTAATTTCTTTTTCAGTTTGTTGTGTTGATTGTTAAAATGAATTATGTATGTCATCATTAAAAAGGGACACTCCTGCCTTGATCAAAAGACCTTATAAGATTAACTTAACATTCGGGGACGAATGTTCTTAAGGGGGGGGAGAATGTTATATCCCGTGTTTTCGTATAATTGGAAATCGTGAAATAGTTATCACTCGGGTGTTAGAAGGACCTAATTTAATTTTTGTGAATATGACTATGTTGGTTGTGAAATCTTTAATGCTAAGCCCTCGGGGAAGGCCGAGGATAAATTTGGAATTTCGGAAATTAGTTTCGGGAATTACAAATCGGGACTTTTCAAGAAGTGGGCCAAAGAAATAAAAAAATTACAATTGAAGCCCAAAGGAAAGAGAGGGGCCGGCCAAGCCCATTTTAAAAGGGTCATGTGCTATGCACATGACCCCAAAAGGATATATATCACTTGAAGTCTTAGTAATTTAGATCAAATCAAAAAAAAAAAAAATCAAGAACACACAAAGGAAAGGGGCATTCGGCCGAATAGTGAAGAGAAAGAAAGAAAAATTCCAAGCTTTCTTGTGATCCAAAAATCTTGTTCTTCTCATATTTGTGAAGTACTCAAGGCCCTCTTCAACGGGGTATAATTAGTTTGGCGAAAAATCGACGTTTGCGACTAGTCGGGGTTTCAAGGAAAGGTATGAATTTTGTCCCCTTTTTGTTATAGAATTGATGTGAATGTGTTAAGCATTGGAAGTAGATGGAGATCCCGTAATTTTAACGCAAATAGAAAGTCGTGGGTGTGTGTGTGTAGTGTGTTTGGCCGTGAGTTATGGAAGGAAAGAAATGGTTTGAATTGATCTTGTTTAAGTTGGCATAATGTGTTGTTGTGACCCTTAGATCGTAATTGATTGATTGTTGAATTAAATTGGCGGTGGAAAACGAATTCGGATATTATCGGAAAGTGTATATCCTTGGTATTCTTATGTATATCAATGTATATTTTGGGGTGCTATAGACTTTAGATATGAATCTATATCGATGTTGACGAATTCGGATTGAAACGACGTTAGTTAGAATGTTCGTCGTGAATTTTAATGTTTTGAAGAATTATGGAACTAATGGATTTTGGTGCAATTTCGTGTATGGTTTGAATTGTAATGAGAATGTGGTTGTATAAGTTTGAATGTGGGAATGAATACAAATAGGTAGATATAGAATTGGAATTTTGAAAGTTTGAATGGAAAGTTGCCAACTTTAGAAATCATGTAGAACTTTAAAGCTAGAATGGCTTGATTGTTGTTTATATTGTTTGGTTGATGTGTGGGCTGTTGTGGTTGGTTAATTTGAGCCGAGCTACGCCTCGGGGATGTTAGATTTATAGGGGAAATGCTGCCGAAATTTCGGTAGGCAAATACGGAGTTAAAGGCATTTTTGAGCCTAAGAATCTCAATTGGTAACTTTGACCATTTGCAGATTTTTGACGAAACGGGACGGGACTTTTGGAGGAGCTTACGACGTCTGTGAGGTATGTAAAGCTTCCCAATTCTTTATTTGGCATATCTTAGTGTGTTAGTTGAAAATGAGACCTTCCGGAGCATTTCTGCTCCTCGAAACCCGATCCACTGGAAAGTTACTATTCATTCAATTCGATTGAAGCCTAAAGGCTCCCTTTTGGCTAGAATGCCATTATTCGTCCGAAACCTATCGAAATGTGGTCGGGTAACCTAGAAATGATTATGTATGACCTTGGCATATTACTGCTCGAAAAAGAATATGTTCGCCACCTCACTTCGACTCGAGGTGGGTCCGCTACCCTAAAATGCCCGATTTGCCCTTCGGGCCATCTTTGAGAATAGAGTTGAACGTACCACTTCTGATCTTTGGAACATCCTTCCACGGGGTATGTTTGGACTATTCGATGCACTAATCCAGGTTTTGAACTATATGGACCATTTTGGAATCGTTTTGCAAAATGAAACCTTATGTCGACTAAGTATTCGACTATTTTGTAATAGGATATGATTTATGAGTTTACTTTGTTTTGAAACACTATTTTGAAATACGATTTGCATTTGTTTGCTCACGACTCCGCTCGTGCCTTATTATGACTTCGTTCACCGGTTCCCGGGCCGGTTTTGATTTGTGCGCTGTATGATAAATTCGGCCGTATGCTGTGTTACGGTTCCCGAGGCTTCGCCATAGGGCCCGGTTCTGTTTTGAGTTATGCTGTGATATGGCTCGGGACGCGATACGCTCACCGATGATTGTGATTATGTTCGGAGATGTACGGAGATTTGAAACCTTCTGGTGTTATGCTGTGTGTGGCGCCAGCGTCGGAGTGGCAACCACGTTCTTAAGCGTTTGCATGATTTTATTTGCATAAAACATATGTATATGATTTTGATACAGATTTTGACATACAAGTTTGTACCCCACTTTGACATTTGATTTGCTTTCGGTTTTGATCTATAATTCTGTACTCCGTGCTTTACATACTCAGTACATATTTCGTACTGACCCCCTTTCTTCGGGGGCTGCGTTTTATGCCCGCAGGTGCAGATATCGGTGATCCTCCACAGTAGGCTTCACTTCTTGCTATTCCGGAGTACTCTTATCCGATCCGGAGTCCACTTTTGGTACAGACTCTTTTGCTTTGTATATATTTGGTATATCTGACTATTTGGGTACGGCGGGGCCCTGTCTCGCCACATGTCTTTGTTTTGAGTTCGTAGAGGCCTGTAGTCATATATGTGGGGCGAGGGTCCTATGTGTTTATTGTCTGATTTTGCTTTCGGGTCTTAAAGCGGTCTGTTTGATATGATGGCCCCAAATGGCCCTTTGTATATAATTGTATTTTGACCGGCGATGTCTATTCCGCCGCTTTGTTTGAGTTTGATTTGATATGACCGCATAAGACATAATCTCGATATAAATTATGTTTGATATAACTTCTTGAAAATTCTGAAATAAGTTCGGATTTGGAAATGAATATGCGATTTGGTCTGGTACCCAGGTAGGGTGCCAGTCGCGGCCCACGGGGCTGGGTCGTGACAAAAGTGGTATCAGAGCAGTTTGTCCTCGGAATGTCTACAGGCCGTGTCTCGTAGAGTCTTGTTTATCGATGTGTTGTGCACCACATCTATAAACGGGAAGCTACAGGGCATTTAGGATGTCACTTTCTTTAGAATCTTAGATCGTGCGATAGAGCTGTGCTATTAGGATGATTCTGACCTGACTCGCCTTTGTGTTTGCAGTGATGCCTCCGAAGAAGGCAACGGCGGCCCAGAAGGGCAAGGCGAGGATTGGAGAGACTAGCCAGGCACAGCGAGCTACCCGGGCTCGTGTCTATGATTTGCCTGAGGATGTGCCTCATTCTGAGGGGTCTGCTACACCCCCACTAGTACATCCTGGAGCAGGACCTTCAGCAGCTCCAGAGGTCCGTGTACCCGCACCTGAGACTCCAGCTCCTCAGCCAGGGGCGGAGGATAGGACCCTGAGGGAGGCTGTACAGCTGTTGACTACACTGGTAGCAGGACAGGCTCGCAGGCGCGGGCGGAGGGACGACGATGATGATGACAGGCGGGACAGCCTGAGAGTTCGGGAGTTTTTGCTATGTGGCCCTCCAGAGTTCTTCGGGTCTAAGCCCGACGAGGACCCCCACGACTTTATTCGGGGGATGCGACGCTCACTGGACTTGGTCAGGGCTTCAGAGACTGAGTCAGTTGAGCTGGCTTCGCACCGGCTTCGAGATGTGGCTACCCACTGGTACGAGACTTGGGAGCTGTCTAGAGGAGAGGGTGCCCCTCCAGCCACTTGGGATCAGTTTGTGACAGCATTCACCCGCCACTTTTTGCCCCCAGAGTTACGGCGGGCACGGGCTGATCGATTTTTACGTCTGCAGCAGAGGGGCCGGAGTGTTCGCGAGTATAACCTTGAGTTTGATTCTCTGGCCCGATATGCACCGGCCGTGGTAGCAGATATGTCCGATCGGATGCACAGGTATGTTATGGGATTGGACCGGTATTTGGTTGATAGTTGTATGGCAGTGTCATTGCAGGCAGACATGGACATTTCCCGGCTTCAGGCCTATGCGATGGGTATGGAGGACCGTCGCAGATCTGATCCTGCTGGCAGAGATCGAGACAGGAGGCCGCCCAAGAGGGCTAGATCCGTGGGTTATTCAGGGGATTCTCGAGGCGGACAGCCTCAGCAGCAGCAGCAGTCTGACAGATATTTTCCTCCCTCCGGCCGGGGTACTCAGTCAGGTAGCCGGAGATTCGATAGTACAGGACCGTCTGGGGCCGGTCAGAGCTCCAGAGTGGCAGGTTCACAGGTACCCAGGGGTCCCAGCCAGGCCAGACCACCCAGGCCCCGTTGTCCTCATTGCGGGAAGTCACATCCCGGGGAGTGTTACCGAGCGAGGGAGCTTGTTTTTCTTGTGGCGGTCAGGGCCACTTTATGAGAGATTGTCCATTGGCTAGCGGTTCTGGTAGTGCTGCTCAGCAGACAGGGTCAGCCGCTGGTTCTTCTTCTGCTCCATCAGTTGCACGCCCTGGAGGGCGAGGTATTTCAGCACCGACAGGACGCGGTCGAGGCCGCGGTGGCACTTCAGGTTCTAGCGGTCCCTCGAACCGCATATATGCTTTGGCCAGCCGCCAGGATCAGGAGGCTTCGCCAAACGTCGTCACAGGTACATTGCTGGTTTTCTCCAGATCTGTATATGCATTGATTGACCCTGGTTCTACTTTATCGTATATTTCCCCGCTCGTTGCTAGTAAGATTGGGATAGTGTCTGAGCCTATAGAACCGTTTGAGGTAGCTACGCCAGTTGGGGATTTTATTGTAGCGAGACAGATTTATAAGGATTGTTCTGTGACCATTTATGATCGTAGCACTAAGGCTGACTTGATAGAGTTAGACATGCTGGAGTTTGACGTCATTATGGGCATGGACTGGTTGTCTTCCTGTTATGCTAATGTCGACTGCCAGAAAAAGGTAGTCCGTTTTCAGTTTCCAGGGGAACCAGTCATAGAGTGCTTCGGATCTACAGCATCGCCGAGGGGTAAGTTTATTTCATACCTCAAGGCTAAGAAGATGATCCAGAAGGGGTATATCTATCATTTGGTTCGTGTGCACGATGCTGCCGCGGAGGTACCTACCCTTCAGTCTGTTCCGGTCGTCAGCGAGTTTCCAGATGTTTTTCCTGACGAGCTTCCTGGCCTTCCGCCTGAGCGGGAGATTGATTTTTCTATTGAGTTGATGCCGGATACGCAGCCTATATCTATTCCTCCGTACAGAATGGCACCAGCTGAGTTGAAGGAGTTGAAGGAGCAGCTGAAATATTTGCTGGATAAGGGCTTTATTAGACCCAGCACCTCACCCTGGGGAGCGCCGGTGCTGTTTGTCAGAAAGAAAGACGGGTCATTGCGGATGTGTATCGACTACCGGCAGCTGAATAAGGTGACTGTTAAGAATAAATATCCCCTCCCCCGGATTGATGACTTGTTTGACCAGCTGCAGGGTGCTAGACACTTTTCAAAGATAGATCTGCGTTCTGGTTATCATCAGGTGCGAGTACGGGAGTCAGATATCCCGAAGACTGCTTTCAGGACTCGGTACGGGCATTATGAGTTCAGAGTTATGTCTTTCGGGCTGACTAATGCTCCAGCAGTATTTATGGATCTGATGAACCGGGTATTTCGGCCTTTCCTGGATATGTTTGTTATTGTGTTTATTGATGATATCCTGATTTACTCGCGATCAGTCGAGGAGCATTCAGATCATTTGAGGACGGTACTTGGCATCCTCCGTCAGCAGAAGTTATATGCTAAATTCTCTAAGTGTGAGTTCTGGTTGACTTCTGTGGCATTCTTGGGCCATATTGTCGGCGCAGATGGTATTCGGGTTGACACGCAGAAGATTGAGGCTGTGCAGAATTGGCCCAGGCCTACTACACCGACAGAGGTGCGTAGTTTTCTTGGATTGGCTGGGTATTACCGCAGGTTCGTGGAGGACTTCTCTTCCATTGCAGCACCACTGACGAGGCTTACCCAGAAAGCAGCAAAATTCCAGTGGTCAGATGCCTGCGAGCGCAGCTTTCAGATGCTGAAGGAGAGATTGATTACAGCGCCAGTTCTGGCTCTTCCAGAGGGATCTGACGGGTATGTTGTCTATTGTGACGCCTCTGGTATTGGGATAGGATGTGTATTGATGCAGCACGGTCGAGTCATAGCCTATGCTTCCCGGCAGCTCAGACCGCACGAGAAAAACTATCCCACTCATGATCTTGAGTTGGCCGCGGTGATTCATGCTCTGAAGATTTGGCGGCATTATTTATATGGGGTCCATGTTGATATCTATACGGACCATAAGAGTCTCCAGTATATTTTCAGACAGAAGGAACTAAATTTGCGGCAGCGGAGATGGCTTGAGTTACTAAAGGATTACGACGTTGATATTCTGTACCATCCGGGGAAAGCCAATGTGGTAGCTGATGCGCTTAGCCGCAAGTCCGTGGGCAGTCTGGCTGATGTTCCATCTGATAAGAGAGATTTGGTTCGTGATATTCATCAGCTGGCCAGCCTCGGAGTTCGTTTGGTGGATTCTGGAGATTCTGGGATTTCTGTTCGTCCAGTTGCTGAGTCATCTATTATTCAGGAGGTAAAGCAGCGCCAGTTTGAGGATCCTCTTTTGATTCAGTACAGAGATGTGGCCCTTAGTAAATCAAAGACTCAGTTTGAGATCTCGCCTGACGGAGTATTATTATATGACGGTAGATTCTGTGTACCGGACGTTGCGGGCTTACGGCGGCAGATTATGGGCGAGGCCCATAATGCACGGTATTCTGTTCATCCTGGTTCCACTAAAATGTATCGGGACCTCAGGTGTTTGTATTGGTGGGACGGCATGAAGAAAGATATTGCTGAGTTTGTTAGTCAGTGCCCGAACTGCCAGCAAGTTAAGATCGAGCATCAGAAGCCCGGTGGATTATTACAGGAGATGGAAATTCCAGCCTGGAAATGGGAGATGATTAATATGGATTTCGTTGTTGGATTACCGCGCACTCCACGCAAGTACGACTCTATCTGGGTTGTTGTTGACAGGATGACGAAATCAGCCCATTTCCTTCCGGTTCGGACTACTTATTCGGCTGAGGACTATGCCAGATTGTATATCAGAGAGATAGTCAGACTTCACGGAGTCCCGATGTCTATTATTACTGACCGAGGTACCCAGTTTACAGCAAATTTCTGGAGGTCATTTCAGGAGGGATTAGGGACTCAGGTGAGTCTCAGTACAGCTTTCCACCCTCAGTCCGACGGGCAGGCCGAGCGCACTATTCAGACGCTCGAAGATATGTTGCGGGCCTGCGTTATTGATTTCAGGGGCAGCTGGGACGATCATTTTCCGCTTATTGAGTTTGCCTATAATAACAGTTATCACTCCAGCATTCAGATGGTTCCGTACGAGGCCCTTTATGGCAGGAGGTGCAGGTCTCCTATTGGCTGGTTTGACGTGGGCGAGACTAAGTTGATTGGGCCAGATGTGATCCAGGAAGCTGTAGATAAGGTAAAGCTTATTCGAGAACGATTATTGGCTGCTCAGAGTCGACAGAAAGCTTATGCAGATAGACGACGTCGACCGTTAGAGTTCCGGATTGGCGACTGGGTGTTCCTGAAGGTGTCGCCCATGAAGAGTGTCATGAGATTTGGTAAAAAGGGTAAGTTGAGCCCCCGGTACATTGGACCGTATCAGATCGTGCGAAAGATAGGCGAGGTCGCCTATGAGCTAGACTTACCATCCGACTTGGAGGCCGTACACCCGGTGTTTCATGTGTCTATGTTGCGGAAATGCATTGGTGATCCTGCCAGGATATTCCCAGTTGACGACATTCAGGTGACGGAGCAGTTATCTTATGACGAGCAGCCTATATCTATTCTGGATCGACAGGTGCGGAGACTACGCACTAAAGAGGTGCCCTCCGTCAAAGTCCTGTGGCGCAACAATAATCGGGAGGAGATGACTTGGGAGGCGGAGGACGAGATGAAGAAGAAATATCCCCACTTGTTTCCGACATCCGCAGGTAATCTAATTTCTTTTTCAGTTTGTTGTGTTGATTGTTAAAATGAATTATGTATGTCATCATTAAAAAGGGACACTCCTGCCTTGATCAAAAGACCTTATAAGATTAACTTAACATTCGGGGACGAATGTTCTTAAGGGGGGGGAGAATGTTATATCCCGTGTTTTCGTATAATTGGAAATCGTGAAATAGTTATCACTCGGGTGTTAGAAGGACCTAATTTAATTTTTGTGAATATGACTATGTTGGTTGTGAAATCTTTAATGCTAAGCCCTCGGGGAAGGCCGAGGATAAATTTGGAATTTCGGAAATTAGTTTCGGGAATTACAAATCGGGACTTTTCAAGAAGTGGGCCAAAGAAATAAAAAAATTACAATTGAAGCCCAAAGGAAAGAGAGGGGCCGGCCAAGCCCATTTTAAAAGGGTCATGTGCTATGCACATGACCCCAAAAGGATATATATCACTTGAAGTCTTAGTAATTTAGATCAAATCAAAAAAAAAAAAAAATCAAGAACACACAAAGGAAAGGGGCATTCGGCCGAATAGTGAAGAGAAAGAAAGAAAAATTCCAAGCTTTCTTGTGATCCAAAAATCTTGTTCTTCTCATATTTGTGAAGTACTCAAGGCCCTCTTCAACGGGGTATAATTAGTTTGGCGAAAAATCGACGTTTGCGACAAGTCGGGGTTTCAAGGAAAGGTATGAATTTTGTCCCCTTTTTGTTATAGAATTGATGTGAATGTGTTAAGCATTGGAAGTAGATGGAGATCCCGTAATTTTAACGCAAATAGAAAGTCGTGGGTGTGTGTGTGTAGTGTGTTTGGCCGTGAGTTATGGAAGGAAAGAAATGGTTTGAATTGATCTTGTTTAAGTTGGCATAATGTGTTGTTGTGACCCTTAGATCGTAATTGATTGATTGTTGAATTAAATTGGCGGTGGAAAACGAATTCGGATATTATCGGAAAGTGTATATCCTTGGTATTCTTATGTATATCAATGTATATTTTGGGGTGCTATAGACTTTAGATATGAATCTATATCGATGTTGACGAATTCGGATTGAAACGACGTTAGTTAGAATGTTCGTCGTGAATTTTAATGTTTTGAAGAATTATGGAACTAATGGATTTTGGTGCAATTTCGTGTATGGTTTGAATTGTAATGAGAATGTGGTTGTATAAGTTTGAATGTGGGAATGAATACAAATAGGTAGATATAGAATTGGAATTTTGAAAGTTTGAATGGAAAGTTGCCAACTTTAGAAATCATGTAGAACTTTAAAGCTAGAATGGCTTGATTGTTGTTTATATTGTTTGGTTGATGTGTGGGCTGTTGTGGTTGGTTAATTTGAGCCGAGCTACGCCTCGGGGATGTTAGATTTATAGGGGAAATGCTGCCGAAATTTCGGTAGGCAAATACGGAGTTAAAGGCATTTTTGAGCCTAAGAATCTCAATTGGTAACTTTGACCATTTGCAGATTTTTGACGAAACGGGACGGGACTTTTGGAGGAGCTTACGACGTCTGTGAGGTATGTAAAGCTTCCCAATTCTTTATTTGGCATATCTTAGTGTGTTAGTTGAAAATGAGACCTTCCGGAGCATTTCTGCTCCTCGAAACCCGATCCACAGGAAAGTTACTATTCATTCAATTCGATTGAAGCCTAAAGGCTCCCTTTTGGCTAGAATGCCATTATTCGTCCGAAACCTATCGAAATGTGGTCGGGTAACCTAGAAATGATTATGTATGACCTTGGCATATTACTGCTCGAAAAAGAATATGTTCGCCACCTCACTTCGACTCGAGGTGGGTCTGCTACCCCAAAATGCCCGATTTGCCCTTCGGGCCATCTTTGAGAATAGAGTTGAACGTACCACTTCTGATCTTTGGAACATCCTTCCACGGGGTATGTTTGGACTATTCGATGCACTAATCCAGGTTTTGAACTATATGGACCATTTTGGAATCGTTTTGCAAAATGAAACCTTATGTCGACTAAGTATTCGACTATTTTGTAATAGGATATGATTTATGAGTTTACTTTGTTTTGAAACACTATTTTGAAATACGATTTGCATTTGTTTGCTCACGACTCCGCTTGTGCCTTATTATGACTTCGTTCACCGGTTCCCGGGCCGGTTTGGATTCGTGCGCTGTATGATAAATTCGGCCGTATGCTGTGTTACGGTTCCCGAGGCTTCGCCATAGGGCCCGGTTCCGTTTTGAGTTATGCTGTGATATGGCTCGGGACGCGATACGCTCACCGATGATTGTGATTATGTTCGGAGATGTACGGAGATTTGAAACCTTCTGGTGTTATGCTGTGTGTGGCGCCAGCGTCGGAGTGGCGACCACGTTCTTAAGCGTTTGCATGATTTTATTTGCATAAAACATATGTATATGATTTTGATACAGATTTTGACATACCAGTTTGTACCCCACTTTGACATTTGATTTGCTTTCGGTTTTGATCTATAATTCTGTACTCCGTGCTTTACATACTCAGTACATATTTCGTACTGACCCCCTTTCTTCGGGGGCTGCGTTTTATGCCCGCAGGTGCAGATATCGGTGATCCTCCGCAGTAGGCTTCACTTCTTGCTATTCCGGAGTACTCTTATCCGATCCGGAGTCCACTTTTGGTACAGACTCTTTTGCTTTGTATATATTTGGTATATCTGACTATTTGGGTACGGCGGGGCCCTGTCTCGCCACATGTCTTTGTTTTGAGTTCGTAGAGGCCTGTAGTCATATATGTGGGGCGAGGGTCCTATGTGTTTATTGTCTGATTTTGCTTTCGGGTCTTAAAGCGGTCTGTTTGATATGATGGCCCCAAATGGCCCTTTGTATATAATTGTATTTTGACCGGTGATGTCTATTCCGCCGCTTTGTTTGAGTTTGATTTGATATGAGCGCATAAGACATAATCTCGATATAAATTATGTTTGATATAACTTCTTGAAAATTCTGAAATAAGTTCGGATTCGGAAATGAATATGCGATTTGGTCTGGGTACCCAGGTAGGGTGCCAGTCGCGGCCCACGGGGCTGGGTCGTGACAGACAAATTGGACATTGAGCTACAAACTCTGCTATATCTTTCTTCATTCCTTCCCACCAGTACATTGACTTGAGGTCATGGTTCATCTTTGTCACTACGGGGTGAACAGAATAACGAGAGTAATGGGCTTCTTCCAGAATCTAATGGCGTAATCCCACAACATCCAGGACACACAACCTGCTTGATACTTGAGAATCCCATATGCAGAAATCTCAAATGGTGACTTTTCCTTCTGGGGAGTGTATCTCTGTAATAACTTAACTTGGGATCTTCATACTGGCGCTTTGTCACTTCCATATCTATGGATGAAGTAGTTGGGTTGTGAATATCAACTCCTACATTGTCTGAATCGATTAAAAGAACTCCTAGGCTAGCTAGCTGATGGAGCTCACGGACTAATTCTTTCTTCTCCGGTTGAATGTCACATAAACTGCCCATGGATTTGCTGCTAAAAGCATCGGCCACCACATTTGCTTTTCCCGAATGATATAGTATGCTCATATCATAGTCTTTCAATATTTCCAGCCATCGCCTCTGCCGAAGATTCAATTCCTTGTGCTTGAAAATATATTGAAGACTCTTGTGATATATATAGATATCAACACGAATATCGTACAGAGAGTGTCTCCACATCTTTAGTGCATGAATAACAGCAGCTAGTTCAAGATCATGGGTCGGATAGTTCTTCTCATGTTTCCGCAACTGCCTGAAGGCATAGGCAGTGACCTTACCATGCTGCATCAACACACAGCCTAACTCGACACCGGAGGCATCATAATAAACAACATAGCCTTCGGATCCCTCTGAAAGTGTCAGGATTGGGGCTGAGGTTTATCTATCCTTCAATTCCTAGAAGTTGCGTTCACAAGCATCAGTCCACTGAAATTTTACTGATTTCATAGTTAGCTTCATCAATGCTGCTGAAATAGAGGAAAGTCCTTCCAAAAACCTCCTGTAATAACCTGCTAAACCCAGAAAGCAACGGACCTCAGTAGGTGTCGTAGGCCTCGGCCAAGTCTTCATAGCCTCAATATTTTGAGTATCTACGCGAATTCCATCAACTAAGATAATATGGTCTAGAAAAGTCACAACATTCCATTAGCACTCACATTTTGAAAACTTGGCATATAGTTCACGAGTCCGAAGAAGTCCAAGGACAATACGCAAATGATCTGCATGCTCTGCTTCTGACCGAGAATATACCAGAATGTCATCAATGAACACAATTATAAATAGGTCTAGGAAAGACCTCAAAACATTATTCTTCAAATTCATAAATACTGCCGGAGCGTTAGTCAAGCCAAACGACATAACCCGAAATTCATAATGACCATATCTGGTTTTGAAAGCTGTCTTCGGAATGTCTTTTTCTCTAACTCTCACTTGGTGATATCCCTATCTCAGATCAATCTTGGAAAATCACTTAGCAACCTACTATTGATCAAACAAATCGTCAGTTCTCGGAAGTGGATATCTATTCTTTATTGTTACCTTGTTCAACTCCCTATAGTCAATGCACATTCGTAGGGAACCATCTTTCTTTCTTGCGAACAAGACAGGTGCTCCCTATGGCGATGAAGTAGGCCCAATAAATCCCTTCTCGAGCAAATCCTTCAGTTGGGCCTTTCGCTCTTTTAATTCAACTGGAGTCATTCTGTAAGGAGGAATAGATAGGGGTTTGGTATCCGAAAATACATCAATAGCAAATTCAATTTTCCTTCCAGTTGAAGACCTGGAAGTTCATCTGAAAACACATCTAGAAACTCATTTACTACTGGGACGGATTAAAGAGTCGGCGGCTTTTCGTCGGTATCATGAACTCGGACTAAATGATAAATATAGCCTTTAGCAATCATCTTTCTCGCCTTGAGATAGGAAATAAACCTACCTCTTGGAGATGCTGCACTACCTTTCCATTCAAGCACTGGTTCTCCAAGAAATTGGAATCGAACCACTTTTGTCCTACAATCCACATTAGCATAACAAGAGGCCAACCAATCCATGCCCATAATGACATCAAAGTACAACATTTCTAATTTAATCAAGTCAGCTACGGTGTGAAGATCACATACCATAATCACACAATTTTCTATAGACTTGTCTAGCTATTACCGGGTCGCCAATAGGAGTAGATACTTCAAAAGGTTTAATTGTCTCAGTTTTCAACCCAATACGACCAGCAATATAAGGAGCGATATACGATAAGGTAGAACCCGGATCAATCAATGCATAAATATCATGAGAGAATATGGATAGTATACTTGTAACCACGTCAGGGGAGGATTCAAGATCGTGTCATCCGGCTAAAGCATAAATAGGCTGAGAGCCACCTGAACTGGATGCTGCCCCTCTACCCCTGCCACAACCTACTGAAGTTTGGGAGGTCTGCCCTACGGGGCGCACGGAGAAAGAAAAATCAGTTACTGATCCTGTGGGCTGAACCTCACCTCTACTACTCATCGAGGGGCAATCACGCATTATGTCCCCAATCTGACCGTAGGAATAACAAGCATCTGAGCCTCGGCGACACGGACCCGAATGTAATTTACCACACTAGCTGCATCATAGAAATGGTTGTCTCCTCTGACTGGGATCACCTCCAAACTGAGAACCCAAAACTCTCGAGCTCTAACCCTGTCCTGAATAAATAGGGCGGTTAAATCTCCTGCCCGCAAATCGATGAGGTGCACTAGTCACAGACTTGCCTGAATATCTGGAATATAACTATCTCTGACCCTCTCTATACTCGCTACTAGCACCCGCAGATCTGGCTCTCTTACAATGACCCCTATCAATATCACGCTCACCTCAGTGTGGCTGCTGATGCTCTTTTAGATTTTGAATGTGAGCCAGAATATGGGAGATGTCCATCCCCTCCTGTAGTGAAGCTGTCAAGCAATCTTTGATCAAATGTGGCCCTAAGCCACTCAAAAATTGATGTACTCGGTCTCCCATATCGGCCACCATGGTCGGAGCATAGCGAGCCAATGACTTGAAATGAAGACCATACTCCCGAGCACTCATATTTTCTTGCTTTAGATTCAAGAACCTGTCAGCTCGAGCTCGACGGACCTAGGGTGGAAAATAGTGGCGGGATGAAGGCATCTACAAACTCTTGCTAAACCGGGAGAGGTGCACTTTCCCCTCTAGAAGAAACCCAGTTATTATACTAAGGAACGGCTACAACCCGCAATATATAGGACGCTAACTCCACTGACTCAGTATCTGAAGTATGTATTATTCTCAGCGTCCTGAATATCTCGTCTATAAAGCCTTGTGGGTCTTCATCCAGCTTTGACCGGAAAAATTCTGGCCGGTTCAAACTCATAAATTCACGAGCTCTGGCACTAGTGGATATGTCACCCAGACCCGCACTCTGCCGCTGAGCCTTGGCGGCAACTAGCTGTGTCAATAGCTGAATGGCCTCAATCATCTTCTGACCCGAAGCACCCGGTGGATGAACTGCAGGCATTGGAGCTAGAGCTGAGGCCCCTTTAGGCTCCTCTAAAATAGATGGAGTGTTAGAGGTATGAGATGAAGCCTCATCATGGGACTCTCCCTCCTCCATATGTACCGAGGACTCCCGTTCACTTCGCCTTCCTGCCTCTGTCTTTCCCTTCTGGGCAGCTGTCACTTTCTTCTTCACCGTCATAGTTGAAATCATAGCACACAATTAGAGAGTAAGAGGAATCTTACATTATAGCTCTGTCGCGCGATCTATGAGGAAGAAGGACGATCATTATTCCTAAATGCCTCACAATGTCTCGTTTATAAGTGTAGCGTACTTCACACCCATAAACAAGACTCTACTAGACACGGCTCGTAGACACACCATAAGATGGAACTGCTCTGATACCACTTCTATCACGACCAAACTAGTGGGCCATGACGGGTACTCGGAGCTGGCTACCGAGCACCACTCATCATGCTAACATCATACCCAACCTGAACACATATATATGTAATTTCTCAAATCAATACTTGCTATGAATGATCACTAAATACCTCCCGAAAACTTTAGATATACATATATATACATAGGCCCATTAGGCTACCAAAACCCCATACATAGGTATCTACGGGCCTCTAACTGGAACACTGTAATCATAAGGACGGGACAGGACCCCACCATGCCCCAATATATATACACAAAATAATATACCAAGAAGTGGAAACTCCGGAGTACTGGAGTGCTCCGATATCTCTGCTGAATGGGCTCCTAGGAATCCGATTCGTCTCCCTGCCTACCTGTGGGCAGGAACACAACGTCCATAAAAGAAAGGACGTCAGTACGAACAATGTACTGAGTATGTAAGGCATGCATATCAAATATAATAAAGAAATGAGAGAACATAAAGTGAAGGGATAACCTGTAACTAATTGCCTCTTAAGAGGGAATCATGCATGCTAGCTTTTATATTAAATAACATCATATCATATATACATATATATAAGCTGCCTGACCATATAGGTACGGTGTGATCATCATTAGCCCGCGTCCGAGCCTCCCTCGTCAGGACCTCCCCCGTCCGGGGTACTCATCTCAAGCCGCCCACTAGTGGTGTCTGCCCGGCTAACTAGGCACGGTGTAATCATCATAGCTGCCCACTACAGTCGATGTAGTGGTGTCTGCCCGGCAAACTAGGCCATGTGTAGTCATACATATACATAACATAAAGCATGTATGAGAGCCCAAATGAAAGCTACATCTCTATCGGAGTGACGTAAGGTCGGTAACCTCCAATTATATTATGGAATCATCATCGCTATGTCTCACCTTGAAGGAACTAATATCATGAGGTGAGACAACAACAACAAATAGCATCAATGAAATCATAATGATAGGATTATCAAGCTCATAATAGCATCATCTCATAGGCTTTGGAATCTCTAAAATAGCATCATTATCATCATCATTATCATGGAACATATCTCATCTCTATCTCATAAAAAGCTCTTAAGAATCATGAACTTTTAACTTTTGGTCGCAAGTCTACAATCAAGAAAAGTTATACTATTGTAAGGCTCATCTTCATGTGCTTACCTTAATGCTTCAAATTAAATCTTTCTATAATTTGCCGAAATTCGGGCAGCATCTCCCCTGTTTATATCCCTAGCCCGAAATCACAATTCCAACAAGACAACAACAATAGAAACCCTAATAGCAATAACATCATTATCAATGCCAAAATATTCCATAAAACATCTCATACGATGTTTTTCAACATACAACAACAATATACACTTCCTTTCTTCCCAATCAAAGAGCATAATCTCATCAACACACCAACAACAATAGATACCATCCATATTCATGTAAATCAACTCAACCACATGGCCACAACATGCTCAAAACAGTCCATAACACAACAACTACAACACAACACTTTATGACCTTTCCTCCATAACTATTTTCACTTTTAAGACTTGGTAAACCTTCAAATCAACTCAACATAAGTGATAGGATGAAGCACATACCTTATACTTGAAGAAATTCAACCACACCAACTTTCGGCAAGACCAATCTTACCACAACATCAAGTAGAAGCAAGAACAATCACCTTTCACAGACTAGTTTGGTGCAATCTTGTTAAATTCTTGATTTAATAGGCTATAAATGTTTGGGGGATGTGTTGGGAAGTTTCTAGGACTTATGAGAATGTAATATGCTAAAAACAATGGAGTTAATGGGGGTATTTATACCCCTCATAGGTCGGTTCCACCGACCTTCTCAAGTGGGACCCGCAGAAGGCATTTGGCAACTTGGAGTCTTTATCTTAAAATGGCCATAACTCTTGATCCCGATATCATATGAGGGCCCACGACCTATGGTTGGAAATCTCTCTCAATTAGCTACAACTTTAATTTTTTGTGTGTTTCCAAATTGCAAACTTATAATAGCATTTTGGCCCCTTCAAGTCAAATCATCCGAAAACGTATCCTTAAATCATCCTTTTTGAGGGCTTATGCCCCTATTTGGCTTAAGGGTCCTGCTTAATATTTGCTCAACTTCTCATGTACTAGTCATATCACTTTTCATATGTCCTTTATAAATCCCCGACATGTGAGTCCCACCTTAACTTACGGTTATGAGGGTTATTCATCAAGTAACATGTTAACTGATTTACTCATACGGCCTCCAAATGTCATATATATATATATATATATATGTATATATATATATATATACACTCTGATCATGTAATCTTCATCCCTGATCTTTGTATAACTTTGCTCTCCCTTGACCTCATACTAAGCCGTCTAGAGTCTTGGTAACACGAAATTTTTCGGGGTGTAACATCCTTCTATCCCCCCCCCCCCCCCCCCACACACAAACATTCGTCCTCGAATGTTTAAACTAGTCTTGTACTCTGTCGCTGATCCCATTCGCTGGTATATCCCATTATCGAATCATTCTTCCCGTTAATATATCGCATTAATCGTACCATCGCCATAATAGGTCTCCATTGGTTATTTATTCGCTCTTTCCTACGCTTACTTCTGTCCGTCCTGAAATCTTATCGTCTATTCCCCGACTTTTAACCTGGTTAGATTAGCTCATACCTTTCATATCCTTCTACTGAATTTACTAACATCATAGGTTTACAAACATTTCTCAACTCTCATAGCTAATCTCTTTGCTCTTGAAACTCATAAGTCGGAAAACATGCTTTTGAAGAAATCATTAACATACCTGGATACCAAACCATGACGCTTCTAGCCTCTTAACTGAGGTCTGAACCAATTATGACCTCATGTACTCCAATAGCTCATATCTTCCTCATTTTTACCTTACTGACCTTTAAATCTCATAACATGCCTCTTGATACTCTCATAACCCTCACTCTGCAATTGTGTTAACACTCTAGCTAGTCGTAGCTCTGCTCAACGTAATCATCTCTGTATCAATGGAAAACATAAGTTCTTACTATACTTCATTTTACTGACAACTCCCGATCTGTAGGAACTAAGTAACCCCAATTCACTAATATAACTTATATAAAATCATCTCAATGTTTCCAGTATCCTAAAGTATAACAGGAACAACCCATATCTTTATGAAATTCTTTAACTCCACCTTAACATATAATCAATTCCATAATCCTTTCTATAAATCATTTCTTTTGAGTTAGTCATGACAACCTTTTCTTTATATTAAGCCACAGCAGAACTCATTTGTCGACTTTCCCTGAACTCTACTTGTCGTTACTAAAAAATACTACTTTAAATCTCAAATCTTGCCTATAAGAATCCCTAGGGATACTCGAAATAATGATGTACGCAACTATCTGTCCGGCCGGAATAGTACTTTTTATTCCAATAATTATTGCCCAATGTCCACTTGTAGTGTCATCTTCATTTTATCATTCCATATCATCTTGTCCCATACTTTCCCATTAATCAATCTGTAACAATCATAGACGTATAATCTCTGTGATCTCATAAATCTTTGGTCCTTGTCCTTCTTTAGCTTAGCTCATTTGTCTCGTAATTCTTCATAGTCCTTCTAGTGTTCTATCGGTTCTTATTCTTATCATGAAATTCTCACAAAGTACCCCCATTCCTTTCTTCTTTCGTCAAGTCTTCATCCTCCTTTATGATACTACAACTTATACACACACACACACATATATATATATAGATATATATACATCTCGAATTTCTCAGTTTTCTTCATGATCGCATCCTTCACACAACCATTGTCTTATAATTCAATTTATATTTCTTTGGGCAAGCCTACTAAGTCATTAACCTTCTCCTTCCTTTGGTAGTCATAGTTTCTTTTACTTGTAAAATGTTTGTTTCCATAAATCATCCTTTACTCTTAGGTTAGGAAACTTTGGAGTGTTTCGTTACGAGTGCGAATCCCTTTTGTCGCTGAAAATCTCTTGTTGATTGACTTTCTTCCCTTAAATAGCCGTACCAATCGTGGGTTCATATCCATCATCCTGGTTAAATCTCAGGAGTTAAAATTTCCTCATCGCTCTCTTAAGACCTGTTTATTTCTTCTCAAGGATGCACCTGTGCCTATTATTTACAACCTTCTTAGTTCTGGTTATAAGGACATATAGGTTGGTTCCGGGGTCCTCACATTCATATTTTGTCTCTATTTCACATTTATTTATTTAAATTCTATCCTATCGTCTGCTTTCCTGCTTTTATCCTAACCTTTTCCTCAAATATATATTACCTGACCCTCAATGGGTATACGTTTTCCTTATCCAGGTCTCTCCTCTTCATGATATCATAGCCTTCTTTTTTCCTAATGCTCATGCTTACATATTTGATCGCGTTACCGCCAACTGACTTTGATTCTTGAGAAAACCCAATCCTAATTCTCTCTGTAGCACTTGCTACCTCAATTTTGACATACAACAGAATCAATAATTTTAACAAGTCATAACATCAATCATAAGGGTACACATAATACTCGATGTAACCACTCATGACTTATCTTTTTATCGCTTTTCGGCACCTTTTCTTGCGAGATATCCCGTTGCCATTTGATTTCGTCCTGAATCTGTAGCTTTAATACACCACCCCTCTTTTGATCAACTAGCTGGACTCATACCTCACGATCATTTCGAAATTCTAATTGCAAACCTCATATGCTCCTAATTTCCCTCAGGCTATTCTGGTTTCTCATATTCTTTTTTTCGTATGTCTAAATCTGTAGGTCTTCCTAGCATATCTTTCTACATCCTAACTGTGAATCCCGGCGATATAACTTTACTTAAAAAAATTTACTTGTACCTGTACCCTGTCTACTTGTCTAAAATAATCAACCTCACATACTTTACTTTCCTGTAGCGACTGAATCGATCCTTGCGATACTTTATCTTCACTTGTACACCTACTCTCTTCTCTCTTTACACATAAATCGACATCTCACCTAATTTCTCTATCATCAAATAACCTTCACAACACCCGTCTAAAAAAAATTGAGGTGAAGTCTCCTTATAAGGATTAGCCAGAAATACGCCACATATTCCTAAGGTTGATACAATCTCTACTTCCTTCATCGGCCAAGCAACATCACATTTAGAAGTTGTGTAAGCATTCCAAAAAACAATCATAAATGCAAACCAACATACCTAACCGTTTCTCATTCTTGAGTTTAAGGTCATCATTAATACCCGAATTAACTTGGCCATCATGATTCTAAGAATAGTACCAAATATCAAATACTCAAAATCCCCTTGAAGTCGAATGACTGGTGACTTCTAAATCCTAATGTAAACCCAAATCAAATAAGGAAGTCTGATAAACGAGTCTGTGTGCCTGTCATTAACCCGTCCTGATCTTATGTAGATATATATAAACTTCTAGAGTAAAAAATTTCCTTACTCGTTAACTTCCTTTCCCTTATCAATATCTCTTCTTTATCTCTTACTCACCAATCTATAAATCTTTATACTACACTTGAATTCTTAGTGTCAACTTTCCCTATACCTTCAATAATCTCAATTCTCCGAAATCTCGAATGCACTTATTCCAACTCTTTTAATTACTAATCATTTTTCCCCCTCCATGGTTCTTCCCTTAAATTAAATTACAATCATTCTAAAACTTCTCTTTGTCACATTCAATCATGACTTACCAAACATCTGATTGTCACATTTTTCCTTCATTCTTTCTCTATAGCATAGACATTGAAACAATTCAATTTGTAAAAATTTCGGCAGAGTTTCCTCTATACTTCTTACTGCCTCATTCCTGCACACAGCCCAGAAAACACATCCGATGCCTCACAGGGCAATCACAAATACTCGTCACATCTAGCTCGAGCTCTTATATTAAAGTCTATCAATAACAATAAGGCAGGAAACATACCTTTCGGAGCAACAACTTCAATTCTTATCAATTACCTCATAGCGGCATAATCAACTGCTCATCCACGATCAAAATATTTAGGATTAAAATCAGGGACATCATATCATATAATTTATCTTTGCAGCATGATCTAAGATGAGAAAGAAGGGTAAATCGTTCCTAAATTCCCTGCAGCGTCTTGTTTATAAGTGTGGCACGCTTCACAACAAACAAGACTCTACGGACACGGCTCGTAGACACACCTTAGGACAAACTGCTCTGATACCACTTTTGTCACAGCCCAGCCGGAGGGCTATGACGAACACCCAGGAGCTGACATCTTAGATGCCACAATACATACATAACATACCTGCTCATGCTCGTTCCGGGCCACCTGAGGGAACTCACAACATAATCTGCTGACTGATAGGTATCATAAATTGGAGGGTTACCTCCCTCGAAAGGTATATACACACATGCATCACTAAACTGAACTAGGGTACAAGTCGATAAGGCTACCCGACAAAGCTATATAACCAAACAAGTGCTGAGCGGGCCATACTGTCTGACTGAATATAAGTGTCTATGAGCCTCTACTAATATACTGGACATGCTGCGGACGGGACAGGGCCCCTGCCCTACCCATAAACATCAAAACATATACCAGGTCTAGATGGTAACTCCAGCAAGAGAGGTGTGCTCCACTGTCAAGCTGAAGAAGCAGCCGAAAGATGGAATCTGTCCTCCTGGCTAACTGAACCTGCGGGCATAAACGCAGCCCCCCCCCCTAAACAATTGGGGAGTCAGTACGGAAAATATACCGAGTATGTAAGGCAAAAGAGTAACATACGCATAGGAGTCATAAAGAAAATTTGAAACTCGTAAACTAAACTGATTGACTAAATGCATCTGTAAGTGTGATTGTCTGAACATGTCTGTGTGAATGCATCTATATGTCTGCTTACTGAAAATACCTCTGCGGGCGTATGATATGCATAGGTCACAGTGCCGAAGAACGTACGGCCCAATCCATATCCCATATAGGCCCCTTCGAGCATAATAACATAATAGCCCCTTCTGGCATAATAATCATCATCACTGTGCAACAGCTGATCCAATGGTAATGCGTATATAACGCCTTCTGATCACGGGTCAATATGCATGTATGCAAATGAACATAATGCATAAACATAAACTAACATTATCATGATACTAAACTTAGGACCCATGAACAGAAGGGACCATCATAAAAAGGTGTAAAGGATAATCAAGAACTGAGATACTCCTAGTACTTCTAAGAGTAGAATAATATGGAGACTCGATTACTCGTTGTTAGCTCATGTCATGGGATCATGCCAAAATGAAAGAAAGGGAAAGCCTTAACACACCTTGAGGCTTATCTATTCGCCCAACTTCTACTTCTCGAACTCGTAAGTCTACAATCAAGAGAAGTTATACTATTGTTAGGCTCATCTTCATGTGCTTACCTTAATCCTTCAAATTAAATCTTTCTAGAATTTGCCAAAATTCGGGCAACATCTCTCCTGTTTATATCCCTAGCCCGATATCACAATTCCGACAAGACAACAACAATAGAAACCCTAATATCAACAACATCATTATCAAAACCAAATGCTGCTACATATACTGTACACAAAAGAATAGAAGACGACAGGGCTACATCATCTGACTACTACATACAACTGTCTACAGACCTCTACTGGAATAAAAGATGTAGAAAGGACAGGACAGGGCCCCGTCATTCCCATATGCATACACATCTCAAAAGGGGCATACCAAAACTGACTGTAGCTCCAGATCGAATGGAGCGTACTGACCACTGCTAGATCTAGAGGTCCTACTGAGCTGGACCACCTGTCTGTCTCCCTGTGCCTGCGGGTACGAACGCAGCCCCCCAAGCAATGGGTAGTTAGTACGGATAATGTATCGAGTATGTAAGGCATAAGAACAACAACATATATATACATGGGAATCATGGATAAGATCTAAACTCATAAACTGAAATGACTTACTACATGTACTTGTATGAACTAGTATTTTCCTAAACCTGCATAAATCTGCGTAACTGATAATGCCTCTGTGGGGACATAATATGCATGCTCATACCTATCAATGATGACTGTGCATCTATATGAGTGCGTATATAACGCCTGATGTATGTCCCTATAAAACTCCTATAAGCCTCTATGGCATCTCATCATATCATATTGGCTCCTCTGTGGCAATAATCAATATCATTATCATAGTAGTAATACGTATATAACGCCTGTATTTCTTCTCATACTTTACATATATCAAGTATTCGCGTATATAACGCCTGATATGCGTGTGCGTATATAACGCCTTCTAGTCAAGTGTACATAAGTATATAATGAATATAGTGCATGACTAAGCTATATGCATAGGACTGGCTACATAATACTGGACTCATGAATAGAAGGATTACTCATAAATGGGGTACATGAATCATCAAAGACTGAAGTACTTCTAATGCTTCTAAGAGTAGAGTAATATGGAAGCTCTCTTACTCGCTTGTTGGATCATATCATAGGGTCATGCCAAAAGAAGGAAAGGAATGACCTTAACATACCTTGGAGTATACTCAACCGTCCAACTTCTACCTCTCGAACTTGCAAGTCTACAATTAAGATAACATAGGGCTTAATTAGACTATTTACTTCACTTACTAACCATCCTCAAATTCGTATAACGATCAACGACCTATAGACAATAAATTCCTTTGTGAGCTTACAACTTTCCAACTCTTCATTTTGTTATATCCCGTATTTTTATACGTCGAGTTATTCGCAAGAGAATCGACTCAAGTTAAAGACGGGATCATTTTCGGATACGAAATAGGAACCTTTAATTTTGAATTTTAATTAGAAACATAAATTGTCTACACATTTTATTTAGTGTAGAATTATTATTAGAGATTAGGGATTAATTAATTGTGATTAGATTAGTAAGTAATAATTAGTGATTAATTAAATTAATTAAGCCTAATTACTAAAGTGGGCCCCACCCGAATTAAAAAAAAACATATATATAAATTCAAGAAGTGGATTAATGAGTCACAAGGGAGGGGGCACGTGTCCTCATAGGAATAATGATATATATAGGAAGTAAGATGTACAAATTCTCAATTTTATTCATTTTCAAAGAAAATCAAAGAAAAAAAAATCATCAACTCCTCCATGGCTGCTCTCGGCCAGCCATGGTGTTGAAGAGAAATTGTGAATCTTGAATGTCTTGATCAAGTTTCAAGTGCAATACAAATTCAAGGAGGCGATAGCAACATTGGATATTAAGTTGGAGAAGAAGAAATTGTAAAATTGGAGCAATTGAGCGTAGAAATTCCTCCGAGAAAAATTTGGTAAGATTTTTTTATTTTGTGGTATAATGGTGTTAATAGTGTTGTAAAGGAATTATTAAAATTGGATTGGACGAAATTGGAAGTAAGAAAATGCATAAAATTGATGTTATATGAAATCGTGGGTTGAAATGGATTCAGAAAGGTTGTTGGGCTGTTAGAATTGTTGTGGACTGGATTGTAAGAATTTTATACGTATATCTCTATTATTGGTATTTCTGTGTTAACAGGAGGATAATTGAAAATTCGGGTTAGGCGAATATATAGGGGAAATGTTGACCCATTTTCATTAAGTCCTTAACTAATGAAAAAAACACCTAAACGAGAAAGTATATGTTAAAGAATAAGTTTTATAAGCGATGGGCTACGGATTTACGAACTAGAAAGTATAGTTACTAACGATAACATTACTTTTATATTAAATAGGCTAAAAGAGCGACAAAGCGAACGGGTTTGCGAATAGTCGTTAAACAGGTATGTAAAGCTGTCTCTTCTTTCTTTTGGCATGTCTTAGATTTAAGTGATGAACTATACGAACTTTGGGGTAATTCTACTCATAAGTCTTGAGTGTGATTCATGATTCTTATTCACTTCTTGGCGTTAGAACTCTTAAGTGATTGAGTTTCCCTCGAGTCCTCTATACGTTGGATAGTAATTGATTTGTAAAAGTTCCTATTCTTAAAGACTATATAATGATTAATGTCCTTGACTTCTAATAGCTGTTTCGCATTATCTTGATACATGACACAAGATTCGTGAGGCTCTATTTGATATAGTTCTTATTGACATTCAAAGAGTACTTACCATGACTATTGTCTTGATATTCGAGTGTTTGTTAGTCCACTTATTCTGTTGAGTCTCAGATGATGATGTAGTTGCATATGGTTGCTCATGATATTCTACTCGTGCTTACTGTTATTGTATCATTCACCGAGTCCCGGGCCGGGTACGTTATCATGTGCAGTTTCACTACATTATTCACCGAGTCCCTCACTAGAGGGCCGGGTACGTTATATGATGATGTGATTATATGATGATATGATTATGGCACCGAGTCACATGACGGGCCGCGTACGCTATACGTATACACGACTTTATTCACCGAGTCCCTTACTAGAGGGTCGGGTACGGTATATATATATGATGATATGATGATATGATTATATGATTATGGCACCGAGTCCCATAATGGCACAGGTACAGTGATTTCTTGATTATTATACTTGTCTCCTGGAATCTCTACTTCAGTTATGATCCTTCTTATTGTATTTCATGCTTTATATACTCAGTACACATCTCGTACTGACCCCCTTTCTTCGGGGGGGGGGGGGGGGGCTGCATTTCATGCCCGCAGGTGTAGATACTCGCTTTGGTGATCCGCCAGCTTAGGACTTCTTTTCAACTGTTTTGGAGTGCTCCATTGTCCCAGAGCCTTGACTTTTGGTACAGATCCTTTTGATATATATATATGTTTTTATCCAGGGGTACGGCGGGGCCCTGTCCCGTCATATGTTACTGTTTATACTCTGAGAGGTCTGTAGCCATATGTGTGGGTTGTTTATAGATGTTGTTCGGCTGTGTTAGCATGACTTATATTTTGGGACGTTCCCATTCGTAGTGGCAGCCTTGCCGGCTTGCGTATATTCATATTTTGGGATGTTGTATGTAGTGGCAGCCCTGTCGGCCTGCGTATGTATAGTTGGGACCTTCCCATACGTTATGACAGCCTTGTCGGCTTGTGTACTATGTTATCTTTTGATGGTTGTGACTCCTCAGGAGACAGGTTGCCTTGATATATATATATATATATATATATATATATATATATATATATATATATATATATATATATATATATATATATATATATATATGTGACAGTCCCGAGCCACGGCCTACGGGGTTGGGTTGTGACAAAAGTGGTATCAGAGCACCACATCTATAAACAGGAAGCTACAGGACATTTAGGATATTATCTTTCCTTCTGTCTTAGATCGTGCGATAGAGCCAGAATCTAGGAAAGATTGTTTCTGACCTCTTTTCCTGTAGGTAAGTGCAGAATTGCGAAAGATCAAGCAGCCAGCTTCAGATAGTGGGGGGTGCTAAGAAGGCCCCTAGGGTAAATTCAGGATCCCAGGCTCCAGGACCGAGCAAAAGGAGCCTCAGTTATTCTATCGAGACTGACCTATCGGAGGACCCAGCGATAATTCCTCCAGAGTTTTGATATCAAGGGAGGCGGTCCCCGAGGTCGTACCAGTTGCTCCTATGGCAGGACACCACGTTAGACCGGCTACCCCGGTAAGCGTTACAGATTACTCCAGCCCCCTATCCTGGTCGTCGGTAAACCAGGAGTTTCCTGGTTATCAACATTCCCCGGACTCCGATGAGGAAGATGATGAAGGCCAGATGAGTAGATGGTGGGCAGATGATGACAAGAAGCACACTTCGCCTTATAGATCACCAGATCGGATTAGAGACCGATCGACTACAGGTATATGAGACATTATTGAAATTTCCTATGTATGTGCATTTGCTATAGATTGTTACCTAATAGTGGCGAGCGGAAATCAAAGAGGTCGACAACCAAGTATTTACGAGTAACAGTGACCAAGGTGTTCCCATCACCGTGGGAATTTTAAAATCTAAGATGGAAAATGGTTGTACGTACTGGTGAAAGTTGGATATCAAGGTTACATAATGAGAATTTGTATATACGGAATGACAAACTGGCCATCATTATGGTCAGTTATGGTAAGTGTAGCAAGAAAATAGGTTTAATGTATATATATATTGTAGACATGTGCAGTTAGAAAGTGTGCACAGAAAAAGCTAAAGGAATCAGTGACTGTAAGCAGAATATATATATTAGACATAGTATGAATGCTGCAAGTATGTTTGAAACCTGCAGTTAAAGATTGAAAGGGAAAATAAACAGGAAAATGTGACAGGTACAGTTTGAGTTGGATACACGAGGTAAGTTCGCCATTTTCACCCTGTGACTGATAGGGGAAGCCCTGTGCGGCATCTATACGATATAATATATATGTGTATGTTGGCCCTGTGAGGCATTGTTGGTATTTCCTGCGTGCAGGTTTTGAGATAGTAAGAAATACAGAGGAAACTCTGCCAATTTTTACCTCAGAAAAGGCTCGTGTTGAAGAGAAAAAACGTCTAGCAGTTAAGTTTCACTTTTATTGGAAGAGTATGAACCATACAGTAAGTAATTTATGAACTAAAAGGGTTCACTCATGACCCAAGAACAAATCTAGAGGTGAACTATGTAAATCAAGCATTAGGAGCCCCGTGATGCTAGTCAGATTCTAGTTCCCCTTCTGATGGTGGTTTGGAGGATTGTTATAGGAATGAGTAAAGCCCGGTGAGGAGTGACTAAAGGATATGACGTGATCTATACGACTAAGGTATAAGGGAAAATGTGAAATGGAAAGGCAGGGTATAGAACGAATAAGAAAGACCTACAAGTCCTATAGGGAAAGTTCAGAATAGAGATCAAGCGGTAACGATGTGAAAACGAGCACAGGAAGAGAAGGGGTTAATAGAAGAAAGAAGATAAGTAGAAAGCGAGTAGGATTACAGTGTAGCGATGTGTTATGACGCATATAGCTGAGAAAATGAGCAATATAAGCGACAGAATTGTGAAAGACCGAACTAAGGGAAGATGAGCAACGAGGCAGAATGGATGCCAGAAATGACTGGTATGATAAGAACAAAAAGGGATGAACAGAATATGTTTTGACAATGGAAAAGGGTGATGTGGAAGTAGTGTTTTCCGAAGGATACAAGAGTAGCTTGAAATTCCTCGTGCACAAAATAAAAGATGGACATAGACTGGAGAAATGAAAGGAATACTAAAGGAAGCACCCAAGACAGACGTAATAAATTGAGTACGAGTATAATATAAAAGGGAAAAAAATATAGCTACGAAATTAAGGGTGTAACTCGGAGACAAGGTGATAAGACAAGACCACCATTAAGACGAACCTGATATGATTTAGGTAAGTTAGAAGTTAGTGTTGGGTGCACAACAAAAGTAAGGAGTATAAGACATAAAGGAGTGCTGCATATAAATGACTTTACCTCGGAAACAGTGAACTCCGTAAAGGACAAGGACTGTAGGCCGGAGGAACTAATAATGCAAGGTAAATTTATTACAGGAAACAGACGATACAGGTTGGGATAAAAATAATTTTACAAGAGAGCCTTAGATACTTATCATCAGAATATAAACGCTACCTAATTGAGAATTTGGAATGACTACAAGCACTAGTTAATTATGGATTGGAGTAAGTGGAATGTGGCCTTTGATGAATTGCTACATTGATTACATTACTCGAGTACAAATTATCAAATAAGATTTTGTACTATACATCGAAAGGTTCTCGTCGCTTTCTGACTTTGATTAAGGTTTGGTATGTGGATAATCATGTTATAAGTTATAGAGAAAGACATGAGTATGGTACAGTATACTAAGTGAATAGGAGAAAGGATCGAGTGAATTTGAGATTAGAGATAGGGACATAGAGCGGAATGTAAATGGATACTGATATAGGTACACCCTTAAGGGGGAAAGCGGACAAAAATAAATACAAGTATAAAATGGGAACGATTGAGACTACAATATATTTGATATAAATACTTAAATTTCAGGTGAGATCTCTTGCCGAAACAAGTCAATAAGATCTGAAAGCTAACAGTGAATGGATAGAATTCAGGATGGTATTTGAGACAATGCTGAGAATTATTGGTAAAGATTTTGGAAAATACGATATTAGAAAATGAATGCTTATAAAAAGGAAGAATACGATAAGAAAATGATAACGAGTAACTCAAGAGATATTATAAAGGATAGCAATGAAATACTGGATTAGAGGTTAAGACGTTGGCAATGGGGCTACTAGCTAATGATATTGTAACTTATAAGTAAAAAAGGAGAAAGGATAGGAAATCTCCTATAGTAGGATATGAGAAAATCAAATTGTGAAAAAGGAAGGGAAAGGAGCATGACAAAATAGACCGCAACTGAGCTTTAGTACAAATAAGATATGCAAAGTAGGGTGAACCAGGAGAAGGAAGGACTATGACTAAGATTGGATATATTTTATACAAGTTGTACAAGAATAGTTATGCAATGTACAAATATTGGTATGTTAAGAATGAGACCAAGCGTGTACTTGATAAGAAGGGTAAAAATTCAGTAACAACAACGTGGGTGTGACAAGGAAAGGTGAAAAATGGTTTGAACTAAATTACCGGGACAGATTTAGTACTGAGGACTATGCTAAGTTATACCTCAAGGAGATAGTGAGACTTCACGGGGTTCCCACAGCTATCATCTCCGATAGAGGAGCCCAGTTTATAGCTAACTTCTGGATATCTGTCACGACCCAACCCCGTAGGTCATGACTAGTGCCCGACTAGGACACTCGTATATATACCTGTTGGATATAGTCAAACTGAATCTAAGAACAATATGGAAACTTGCAAAAGAACTCTAACGTTCATAATGTCATCACACACACACACACACACACACACACACACACACACACACACATATATATATATATATATATATATATATATATATATATATATATATATATATATTCAGATAAACTGTCTCCTGAGGAGTCACAACTGATCAAATCATAAGACAATGCGCAAGCCGACAAGGCTGCCTCTACTTATCCATATCATGTCATATGCAAGCCGACAAGGCTACCACTGTAGACGGACTACATATCATAGCACATCGTATAGACACAGTTGGACAGAACTTATACACAACCCACACATATGTCTACAGACCTCTAAGAGTACTAACAGTGAAATATGACGGGACAGGGCCCCGTCGTAGCCCTAGATAAACATACATATATACATCATATGATCTGTACCAAAAGTCTAAACTCCGGAACAATGGAGCTCTCCTAGACAGCTGAGTAGAAGTCCTATGCTGAAGGGTCACCAAACCGACTATCTGTACCTGCGGGCATGAAACGCAGCCGCCCGAAGAAAGGGGGTCAGTACGGAATATGTACTGCGTATATAAAGCATGAAATACAGTAAAAAGGATCATAACTGAAATAGAGATTACCAGAAACAAGTATGACTTTTAAAACATGAATACACTTGCCTTATGAAATGAAAATCATGCATATCAATATCATATATCATATATATAACGTGTCCCGGCCCACTAGTGAGGGACTCGGTGAATAAGGTCGCCACATACCATCCTAGGCGCCATAATCACATCATCACACCATCATATCATCACATCATCATATGTATATATATATAACGTGTCCCGACCCTCTAGTGAGGGACTCGGTGAACAATGCAGTGAAACTGTGCACGAAAACGTGTCCTGGCCCGGGACTCAGTGAAGGACATATTGAGGCATGCACGAGCAGAGTAGTGGACAACCATATGCAATTTAAAACATTATCAAAGACTCAAAGGAATAATCAAAACGAACTATCATTTAAAAATCAAGACATTAGTCATATCAAATACCATTCGAATGTCACTGTGGATAATATCAAAATAGAACTTCTGGAATCATATGCACGTATCAAGACATAATAAAATAGCCTCTGGAAATCAAGAACAGTAGCCATCCTACTAGCTCTAAGAATAGGAACTTCTTTGGAATCATATTCACATCGTCTATTTGTTTCATAAAGATCATGCCAAAAAGAAAGAAGGGTTAACTATACATACCTGCTGAAGGTTATTCGTAATCTCGTTCGCTTCGTCGCCCCTTTAGCCTATTTAATATACATGTAACGCTATCGTTAGTACTATACTTTCTAGTTCGTAATTCCGCAGCTCATCGCTTATAGAACTTATTCTTTAACTCATACTTTCTCGATTAGGGTTTTTCATTAGTTAAGGACTTAACGAAAATCAGGCAGCATTTCCCCTATGTATTCGCCTAACCCGAATTTCCAATTATTCTCCTGTTATCACAGAAATACCAGTAATAGAGACATACATACAAATTTCTTACAATTGAGCCCACAACAATTCTAACAACCCAACAACCTTTCTGAATCCATTTCAACCCACAATTCCACATAACGACGATTTTATGCATTTTCTTAATTCCAATTTTGTCCAATCAAATATTAATCCTTCCATTACAACACCATTAATATAATTATACTATAAAACAAGAAAATCTTACCTTAATTTTCTCGGAGGAATTTCTGCACTTAATTGCTCCAATTTCACAATTTCTTCGTCCTTAATTCAATATCCAATATTTCTATCACCTCCTTGAACTTGCAAATCATCTTGGAATTAAATCAAATAAAAAAAAACAACAACATTTCTTGGCCATGGTTGGCCGTGAGCAGCAGCCATGGCCATGCTGTCTTCTTTCTTTTTTTTTTTTTTTTGCAAGAATGAAATTAAGTGCTGAATAATTCATCACTCAATTTTGTACATGTATGTTTCCTCTTGGTTTGACACGTTAGTGTCCTAAGTGCAGCTCACTTGGTGACCACGTGGCAGCCCATTTCCAAATTATTATTTTTGTCGGGTGGGGCCCACAACTAATAATTAAATTAATTAATTTTAATAAATTATTAATCCTTACTTAATAATTTAATCATAATTAATTAGTTCCTAGTCTCCAATAATATTTCTACACTAAATAAAATTTATAAACAATTTATGTAATAATTAAAATTGAAAATTAAAGGTTCCTATTTCATGTCCGAAAATAATTCCGCCTTTAACTTGAGTCGATTTTCTTGCGAATAATTCGACGCATAAATATACGGGGTATAACATCCTTCCCCCCTTTAGAACATTCGTCCTCGAATGTTAAACTGATCCTGAGTTCCCAATACTTTCTCAAGTGTCCTTTTATTCAATTACGCCCTTCACATACCTCTTCTATTGGTCGATTCGCTATGATTCATTATATCGCATTCCAGGCCTCTACATAGTCATTCCTGTAATATCTCTTATTTTTTATGCTTCCCGAGGTAATAATTCCACGTCATTGCCTTTACCCTCCTCTTACTTCGCAGTCCATCTCAGTTGTATTGTGAGCTCTTCCGTTGAAATCTTACTTTCTTCCTTGTGCGCTTAGTCTTAACCTGGCCCCTTCTTCTCCTATAGTTATTCCCTTAAGGTATCATTTCTTTTAGCTTACCTCTCAATCTTTAAATATGATTTTAATAACGCTCAAATGTCCCTCGTCGGTTCATTAGACTTTAATATCCCTGGAGTATCGCATGTCTCTGGTACCTGTGAACCCTTCGTAGGTTCTACGAGTAAAATGAAATTTCCCAGAGGGTAACATTCTCGTACTCCAATATCCTTGCTTTACTCCGCTGTTACAGTCCGTATTTTGGAATTCTCAGCATCATGTGTCACTTTCTGACTTTTCTTTTTAAAGGTCTTTAACTATCACTTGCCTTTACTTGTTGATCTCGATCCTTAGGGTTGGCTATCAAATAGTGCTAGGGTCTTCTCATAATATAACTTTACTGTCATCCAGTAACCAGTAACCCGCTTGTTCTGATTGTCTCGGTTAAATCATTTCGTAATTTCCCTTACCCTAACTGGCAATGCTTTAGGCATATTATCTCGTGTCGTTTCTCTATTTCTGATTCAAACTCTTCCAAATCCCCTTTACCATAATTGCTCTTAGTTCTCCCATCACGCATCATATTGCAATCTTTACAAGGGTATGTGTAGGTTCTCAAATCAGCCCGAGAATTGCCTTATCATCGTCTCACTAGTCTTCATGCTTTACCGTGCATTCTCCTCTTGTATCTTACAATTGGGATCGGGGTAAATCCTTGGCTCAACCATGGTCATGTCCTATTTGCCCTCAGTACCAATTCTATCTCGGTAATTTGGCTCAAACCACCTTACACCTTTCCTTAATGAATCCAAAATATCACAATCATGTTGTTAGTACTGAATCCTTATTCTTCTTATCAAGTACTCACTTGGTCTCATCCTTAGCATACAATTATTCGTAGGTTGCATAACTATTCTTGTACAAATTGTACAAAGTATATCCAATCTTAGTCATAGTCCTTCCCTCTCCTGGTTCATCCTGTTTTCCATATCTTATTTGTACTAAGACTCAGTTGCAGTCTATCTTGTCACGCTCCTTTCCCTTCTTTTATTCGCCATTTGATTTTCTCATATCCTACTATAGGAGGTTTTCTATCCTTTCTCCTTTGCTACTTATATGTCACAATATCATTGGCCAATAACTCTGTTGCCAACGTCTTAACTTCTAATCCAGTATAGCCTTGCTACCCCTTATAATATCTTTTAAGTTACTCGTTACCATTCTCTTGTCGTATTCTTCCTTTTTTTATACGCATCCACCTTCTGATGTCATATTATCCAAGGTCTTTACCAATAATTCTCAGCACTATCTCAAATACCATCTTAACTTCTATCTGTTTATTGCTGGCTTTAAAAACTTACTAACTTGTCTCAGCAAGGGATCTCACTTGAAGTTAAAATATCCACATTAAATGTGTTGTAGTGTCGGTTGTTTTCATCTAACACTTGCATCTCTCTCATCCGCTTCCCCCCTTTAGGGTGTACCTACATCATTATCTATTTATATTCTATTCTATGTCCCCATCTCCCATTTCCAAATTCATATGATTATTTTCCAATACAGTTGGTACACTGCACCATACCCATGTCTTCCTTTATATCATCTATAACTTAGATCACCCATGTATGAAACTCCAACACAATCACGAGGCGATGAGAACTCTTGATATATAGTACAAAATCTTATCTGATGGTTGGTACCCGAGTAATGTAATTAGTGTAGCAATTTATCCGAAACCACATTCCATTCATTCTAATCAGTAATTAGCTAGTGCTTATAGTCGTTTCAAATTCTCAATTAAGTAGCACTTATATTCCGGTGATAAGTGTCCAAAATTCACTTATAGTATTATCTTTATCTCAACGGATATCATCTGTTTCCTCTAATAAGTTCACAATACGTCAGTTGTTTCGCAAATCCACAATCCTTGTCCTTTAAGGATTTCACTATTTCCGAGGTGAAGTCACATACACGCAATACTCCTTTATGGTTCATGCTCTTTCGCCCTTTTTGTATACCAACCGCTAACTTCTGACTTACTCAAAATCATATCAAATTCGTTTTAATAGTAGTCTTGTCTTACCACTTTCTCGTCGTACTACACCTTAAGTTCGTAGCCATATATTTCTTCTTTCGTTCCATACTTGTACTCAATTAATTACGTCTATCTTGGTTGCTTCCTTTAGTATTCCTTTCATTTCTCCAGTCTATGTCCATCTTTTATTTTGTGCACGGGGAATCTCATGCTACTCCTGTATTCTTCGGAAGACACTACTTCCACATAACCCCTTTCTCATTTTCAAAACATATTTTGTTCATCCCTGTTTGTTCTTATCATACCAGTCATCCCCTAGCACTTATTTTGTCTCGTTGCTCATCTTTCTTTAGTTTTGTCTTTCACAATTCTGTCGCTTATATTACTCATTTTCTCAGTCGTAACACATCACTACACGGTAATCCCACTCGCTTTCTTCTTATTATTTTTTTTAACTCCTTGTCTTCCTGTGTTCGCCTTCACTTTCGTTACCCCTTTGACATCTATTCTGAACTTTCCCTATAGAGCTTTTGTAAGTCTTTCTTATTCGTTCTACATTTGCTTTTCCGTTTCACACTAATCACATCATATCATTTAGTTACTTCCTCGCTAGGCTTTACTCATCGCCATTACAATCTTTATGGTACTCACATTACATCCTGTTCGTAATCCATCCTATAACGTAACACTTCTTAACCTTATTCATGATTCATACTATGTTTTAATTACACTCTATGAACTAGGCGTACTTAACCCGTCACCCTTTCTGATCAATCTTATCCTTAATATCTCACAAGCTGTCTTATCAATACTTCTATGACTTGTCATAATTCTTCCTTCTCCGTACTTTTATCTCAGTCATACTATTACTCCTTTTAACTATAAACTCATCGTAATTTATCCCTACTTATCAGTTCACCCGATACCTCAATAAAATGTTTTGTTAAGAGTTGCCACCTTTTTCTATATCATCCCTTAGTATCACAAGCCCTTCCGAATCATCCTAGCATTTCATCAATAACACGTGGAACACATGATCCATGACAACTCACAAGTTTGAGTTTTCCTTCCACGAATTCCATCTCCAATTAGTTGATTAAAACTAATAAACTCAAAGAACACAAGAACACTCCCACTCCAAGGTTACGTCACCATGAAGCGTCCTCCGAAACCACCACCAGAAGAAAAACTAGAATCCGACAAGCACCGCAGGACTTTTAGTGCTTGATTCACATGTTTTACCTCCAGATTTATTCTTGAGTCGTGAACGAATCATTTAGTTCATAAACTACCTGCTGTATGCTCTGTATTCTTCCAATGAAGTGAAACATAATTGCCGGATATTTTTGCCCTTCAACGTGAGCCTTTTTCTAGGGCAAAATGTTGTTGGAAAGTATTCTGGTCCGTTTAAATGAATTCCAAACTTTGCTACTCATATATGCTTTTTCAAAATAACATTTTCCAAATAAGGACGATGCCTCTTACGGATGGCATGGAGGGTACCTCTTAAAGCCTTAGTCCAACATAATAAATTTACCTTATCGGTATCAACTTTCAAGACATATTATGAACTTATATCCCATTCCCTTCTTTTTCCTATTTCTGGACAAAATTTGGGCAGAGTTTCCTCTGTACTTCTCACTATCCCAAAACCTGCACGCAGGAAATAACAATTATTCCTCACAGGGCCAACATATATACGCATATATCATATCTTATCATAGCCACACAGGGCTCCCAATTTCCAGTAAAAAGTATAAAGGTGTCGGAACTTACCTCACATATCGCACCTCAAGACGTACCTGATCCTTTAACGATCTATCCTGTAATACCTTCCGATCTACCTCCCCTTTTTATTCTTCAACTTTACATGTCGATCATATCTCAGTATTCTTACCTTATCCGACATGCCTCTTTCGCACCGTTACTTACTTGTGTACTTTGTAACTTCCAATATCATCAGTCGCTTCCTTTTGTCGATGTCGTTCTTCAGCTGAAATCAAAGGTTAGTATAAGGAATTTCATTTCCTATGGCTGGGCTCTAACGCACGATCTTAGATATGAAAGAAAGGTAACATCCTAAATGTCCTGTAGCTTCCTGTTTATAGATGTGGTGCACAACACATTGATAAACAAGACTCTAATAGACACGGTCCGTAGACACTCCGAGGATGAACTGCTCTGATACCACTTTTGTCACGACCCAACCCCGTAGGTCATGACTAGTGCCCGACTAGGACCCTCGTATACATACCTGTTGGATATAGTCAAACTGAATCTAAGAACAATATGGAAACTTGCAAAAGAACTCTAAGGTTCATAATGTCATCACATATATATATATATTCAGATAAACTGTCTCCTGAGCAGTCACAACTGATCAAATCATAAGATGATGCGCAAGCCGACAAGGCTGCCTCTACTCATCCATATCATGTCATATGCAAGCCGACAAGGCTACCACTGTAGACGGACTTCATATCATAGCACGTCGTATAGACACAGCTGGGCAGAACCTATACACAACCCACACATATATCTACAGACCTCTAAGAGTACTAACAGTGAAATATGACGGGACAGGGCCCCGTTGTACCCCTGGATAAACATACATATATATATCATAAGATCTGTGCCAAAAGTCTAAACTCCGGAACAACGGAGCTCTCCAAGACAGCTGAGTAGAAGTCCTATGATGAAGGGTCACCAAACCGACTATCTGTACCTGCGGGCATGAAACGCATCCCCCCGAAGAATGGGGGTCAGTACGGAATATGTACTGCGTATATAAAGCATGAAATACAGTAAAAAGGATCATAACTGAAATAGAGATTACCAGAAACAAGTATGACTTTTAAAACATCAATACACTTGCCTTATGAAATGAAAATCATGCATATCAATATCATATATCATATATATAATGTGTCCCGGCACTCTAGTGAGGGACTCGGTGAATAAGGTCACCACATACCATCCTTGGCGCCATAATCACATCATCACACCATCACACCATCACATCATCACACCATCATATCATCACATCATCATATGTATATATATATAACGTGTCACGGCCCTCTAGTGAGGGACTCGGTGAACAATGCAGTGAAACTGTGCACGAAAACGTGTCCTGGCCCGGGACTCAGTGAAGGACATATTGAGGCATGCACGAGCAGAGTAGTGGGAAACCATATGCAATTTAAAACATCATCAAAGACTCAATGGAATAATCAAAACGAACTATCATTTAAAAATCAAGACATTAGTCATATCAAATACCTTTCGAATGTCACTGTGGATTATATCAAAATAGAACTTCTGGAATCATATGCACGTATCAAGACATAATAAAATAGCCTCTGGAAATCAAGAACAATAGACATCCTAGTAGCTCTAAGAATAGGAACTTCTTTGGAATCATATTCACATCGTCTATTTGTTTCATAAAGATCATGCCAAAAAGAAATAAGGGTTAACTATACATACCTGCTGAAGGTTATTCGTAATCTCGTTCGCTTCGTCGCTCCTTTAGCCTATTTAATATACAAGTAACGCTATCGTTAGTACTATACATTCAAGTTCCTAGTTCCGCAGCTCATCGCTTATAGAACTTATTCTTTAACTCATACTTTCTCGATTAGGGTTTTTCATTAGTTAAGGACTTAACGGAAATCGGGCAGCATTTCCCCTATATATTCGCCTAACCCGAATTTCTAATTATTCTCCTGTTATCACAGAAATACCAGCAATAGAGACATACATACAAAATTCTTACAATTCAGCCCACAACAATTCTAACAACCCAACAACCTTTCTGAATCCATTTCAACCCACAATTCTATATAATGACGATTTCATGCATTTTCTTAGTTCCAATTTCGTCCAATCAAATTTTAATCCTTCCATTACAACACCGTTAATATAATTATACTATGAAACAAGAAAATCTTACCTTAATTTTCTCGGAGGAATTTCTGCACTTAATTGCTCAAATTTCACAATTTCTTCTTCCTCAATTCAATATCCAATGTTGCTATCACCTCCTTGAACTTTAAAATCATCTTGGAATTAAATCAAAGCAATAGAAAACAACAACATTTCTTGGCCATGGCTGGCCGTCAGCAGCAGCCATGGCCATGTTTTTTTTTTTTTTTTGCAAGAATGAAATTAAGTGATGAATAATTCATCACTCAATTTTGTACATATATGTTTCCTCTTGGTTTGACATGTTAGTGTCCTAACTGCAGCCCACTTGGTGACCACGTGGCAGCCCACTTGGTGCCACGTGGCAGCCCATTTCCAATTTTTTTCTTTTTCGGGTGGGGCCCACAACTAATAATTAAATTAATTAATTTTAATAAATTATTAATCCTTACTTAATAATCTAATCATAATTAATTATTTCCTAGTCTCCAATAATATTTCTACACTAAATAAAATTTATAAACAATTTATGTAATAATTAAAATTGAAAATTAATGGTTCCTATTTCATCTTCGAAAATAATTCCGCCTTTAACTTGAGTCGATTTTCTTGCGAATAATTCGACGTATAAATATACGGCGTATAACAAGATCCTTTTAGGAGGGATTGGGGACCCAAGTGAATCTTAGCACAACATTCCATCCTCAGACTGACGGACAGGCCGAGCGTACTATTCAGACACTACAAGATATGTTACAAGCCTGTATTAATGATTTCAGGGGTAGCTGGAATGATCATTTGTCACTTATTGAGTTTCCCTATAATAACAGCTACTATTCGAGTATTCAGATGGCACCGTATGAGGCCTTATATGGGAGGACGTGCAGGTCACCTATTGGCTGGTTTGATGTTGGTGATACTAAGTTAATAGGCCTAGATATGGTCCAGCAAGCTGTTGATAAAGTGAAGCTAATCCAGCAAAGGTTAGTGGCAGCCCAGAGTCGACAGAAATCATATGCAGATAATCGACGTCGACACTTAGAATTTCAGGTCGGTGATTGGGTGTTCTTGAAGGTGTCACCGATGAAGGGTGTCATGAGATTCGGCAAGAAAGGGAAGCTAAGTCAGAGGTACATTGGGCGATATCAGATTATCCGTAGGGTAGGCCGAGTTGCCTATGAATTGGACCTACCATCTGATTTGGAAGCAGTACATCCAGTCTTTCACGTGTCAATGCTTCGCAAATGTATAGGCGATCCTTCCAGAGTATTTCCCGTAGATGATGTCCAGGTGACAGAGGAGTTATCCTACGAGGAGCAGCCTATAGACATACTTGATCGGCAGATTAGGAGGTTGCGAACCAAGGACGTGGCTTCCGTCAAAGTATTATGGCGAAACAAAATTAGAGAGGAGATGACCTGGGAAGCCGAGGAGGAGATGAAGAATAAGTACCCCTACTTGTTCCCTACGCCTACAGGCAACTTAAACTCCTCACTCGATTATAGTGATTGACCGATGAAACTATATGTTATAATAATAAGGGAGACTTCCCCAAAATTCATATAAAACCCTACGGGACCAATTCAACATTCGAGGACGAATGTTCTAAATGGGGAAAGGATGTTATATCCCGTATTTTTATACGACGAGTTATTCGCAAGAGAATCGACTCAAGTTAAAGACGGGATCATTTTCGGATACGAAATAGGAACCTTTAATTTTAAATTTTAATTAGAACATAAATTGTCTAAAAATTTTATTTAGTGCAGAAATATTATTAGAGATTAGGGATTAATTAATTGTGATTAGATTAGTAAGTAAGAATTAGTGATTAATTAAATTAATTAAGCCTAATTACTAAAGTGGGCCCCACCCGAATTAAAATATATATATATATATATAAATTCAAGAAGTGGATTAATGAGTCACAAGGGAGGGGGCACGTGTCCTCCTAGGAATAATGATATATATAGGAAGTAAGATGAACAAATTCTCAATTTTATTCAGTTTCAAAGAAAATCAAAGAAAAAGAAATCATCAACTCCTCCATGGCTGCTCTCGGCCAACAATGGTGTTGAAGAGAAATTGTGAATCTTGAATGTCTTGATCAAGTTTCAAGTGCAATACAAATTCAAGGAGGTGATAGCAACATTGGATATTAAGTTGGAGAAGAAGAAATTGTAAAATTGGAGCAATTGAGCGTAGAAATTCCTCCGAGAAAAATTTGGTAAGATTTTCTTATTTTGTGGTATAATGGTGTTAATAGTGTTGTAAATGAATTATTAAAATTGTATTGGACGAAATTGGAAGTAAGAAAATGCATAAAATTGATGTTATATGAAATCGTAGGTTGAAATGGATTCAGAAAGGTTGTTGGGTTGTTAGAATTGTTGTGGGCTGGATTGTAAAAATTTTATATGTATATCTCTATTATTGGTATTTCTGTGTTAACGGGAGGATAATTGGAAATTCGGGTTAGGCGAATATATAGGGGAAATGCTGCCCGATTTTCGTTAAGTCCTTAACTAATGAAAAAAAAAACCTAAACGAGAAAGTATAAGTTAAAGAATAAGTTTTATAAGCGATGGGATACGGATTTACGAACTAGAATGTATAGTTACTAAAGATAACGTTACTTTTATATTAAATAGGCTAAAAGAGCGACAAAGCAAACGGGTTTGCGAATAGTCGTTAAACAGGTATGTAAAGCTGTCCCTTCTTTCTTTTGGCATGTCTTAGATTTAAGTGATGAATGATACGAACTTTGGGGTAATTCTATTCATAAGTATTGAGTGTGATTCATGATTCTTATTCACTTCTTGACGTTAGAACTCTTAAGTGATTGAGTTTCCCTCGAGTCCTCTATAAGTTGGATAGTAGTTGATGTGTAAAAGTTCCTATTCTTAAAGACTATATAATGATTAATGTCCTTGACTTCTAATAGCTGTTTCGCATTATCTTGATACATGATACATGATTCTGAGGCTCTATTTGATATAGTTCTTATTGACATTCAAAGAGTACTTACCATGACTATTGTCTTGATATTCGAGTGTTAGTTAGTCCACTTATACTGTTGAGTCTCAGATGATGATGTAGTTGCATATGGTTGCTCATGATATTCTACTCGTGCTTACTGTTATTGTATCATTCACCTAGTCACGACGTTATTCACCGAGTCCCTCACTAGAGGGCCGGGTACGTTATATGATAATGTGATGATATGATTATGGCACCGAGTCACATGACGGGCCGGGTACGGTATACGTATACATGACTTTATTCACCGAGTACCTTACTAGAGGGCTGGGTACGGTATATATATATGATGATATGATGATATGATTATATGATTATGGCACCGAGTCCCATAATGGGCCGAGTACGGTATATGATAATGATATGCATGATTTGTTTCGTAAGGCACAGGTACAGTGATTTCTTGATTATTATACTTGTCTCCTGGAATCTCTACTTCAGTTATGATCCTTCTTATTGTATTTCATGCTTTATATACTCAGTACACATCTCGTACTGACCCCCTTTCCTCGGGGGGCTGCGTTTCATGCCCGCAGGTGCAGATACTCGCTTTGGTGATCCGCCAGCTAAGGACTTCTATTCAGCTGTTTTTGAGTGCTCCATTGTCCCGGAGACTAGACTTTTGGTACAGATCCTTTTGATATATATATATATATATATGTTTATCCAGGGGTATGGCGGGGCCCTGTCCCGTCATATGTTACTGTTGATACTCTTAGAGGTCTGTAGACATATGTGTGGGTTGTGTATAGATGTTGTTCGGCTATGTTAGCATGACTTATATTTTGGGACGTTGTCATTCGTAGTGGCAGCCTTGCCGGCTTGCGTATATACATATTTTGGGATGTTGTATGTAGTGGCAGCCTTGTCGGCTTGCGTATGTATAGTTGGGACCTTCCCATATGTTATGACAGCCTTGTCGGCTTATGTACTATGTTATCTTTTGATGGTTGTGACTCCTCAGGAGACAGGTTGCCTTGATATATATATATATATATGTGACAGTCCCGAGACAACGTTTCATTTTTATAGGTTCCATATTATGTTTGGTTGCGGATTGATTATAGATAATAGGTGTGTACACGAGTGTCCAGCTCGGGCACTAATCACGGCCTACGGGGTTGGGTCGTGACACATTTGATCCCACATCAACTACAATACTCACATCAACAATGACAACACACACACACACATATATATATATATATATATGTCAAAATATTTTCAAACCCATTCCCAATCATCTCTTAATGTAACCCTAAGTCACTATCTTGTCTTTCATCCACTTAACACTTCCACAATTACCTCCTCTTTACTTAGAATCACGAAAACTCTTGATAATCAACTTAAATATATGGGTAGAAATTTTTTACATAACTTGAGAAGGTCAACAATCTCAAGAATCACTTCACTTCAACTCCCTAAATCACAACGTTGAAGAAACCCTAGAAGCCACCTTCTTCTTCTTCCAAATATGATGGAAAATATTAGGAGAGGATATATTAGGGTTTTTCTGATTTTGGAAGGAGGGAAATATGAAATAGGGTCGTGGACCACCTATTTATACTTGGAAGCCAAAAGGCTACAGCGGTCCAGTTCGACGAGCGAGTCGCGGCCCGTCGACGTGTCGACGGTCCGTCGACTTGCACCGTCGACCTGCGCCTACAGATGCAAGGCTGCGAGATTCAATCGACGCCACACGTCAACGGTCTGTCGAACATGTCGACAACCCGCCGATGATGACTAGTGTCGTGCAGATTTTTCTAATTCAGGTCAGATCACGTCGATTCGATTCGTTCAACTTCTAACTCTATAAATTGCCAGGAATATCTGTTGGTACCCTCATACACGGGATAAGACATTTTCTACCTCCAAACTCGGGCTCGGGTCTCTATTCCAAGGGCATACCTAACTAGGAAACCATAGGTTCTACTACTATGAATACGAAGGGTGTAACATTCTCTCCCCCTTAGGAACATTCGTCCTCGAATGTTCAAATAATCCCGGGTTATAAAAATTTCGGCAGAGTTTTCCCTATACTTATATCAATCCACCCTGCACGCAACAACCCAAAATAATGCCACACAGGGACATATACTATAACACACAATACTAAGGCCTCACATGACCAGTCATGATAACTGAAATCAAATAATACTTGGGGAATATATGTCTCAGATCGAACCTACTGTACTGCTTGGAACAAATGCGGGTACTCAGTCTTCATTGCCTCTTCCGCTTCCCAAGTCACTTCCTCGACATTCTTATTCCTCCACAAGACTTTAACCGAAGCTACATCATTGGTCTGCAACCGACGGACCTGTCTGTCTAATATAGCCACTGGAACTTCTTCGTATGGTAACTGCTTGGTCACCTGAATATCGTTCACTTGTACCACTCTTGAAGGATCTCCGATACACTTACGAAGCATGTATACATGGAATACCGGATGCACCGACTATAACTCCGAAGGAAATTCTAGCTTATATGCCACTGTACCCACTGTGCGAATGATCTTATATGGTCCAATATATCGAGGGCTCAACTTACCCTTCTTACCAAACCTCATCACTCCCTTCATAGGTGAAACTTTCAGGAACACCTAGTCGCCTATCTCGAACTCTAGCTTACGTCGCCGATTATCCGCATAGAATTTTTGTCGGTTCTGAGTTGTTAGCAACCTCTCTCTAATCACTTTCACCTTATCAACTGCTTGTTGAATTTCGTCGGGGCCTAGTAGCTAATTCTCCCCGACATCGAACCACCCTATGGGCGATCTGCATCTTCGCCCATATAAGGCCTCATACGTAGCCATCTGAATACTGGAAGGGTAACTGTTGTTGGACGCAAACTCAATAACAGGCAAATAATCATCCCAACTGCCTTAAAAGTCATGTACACAAGCTCTAAGAATATCCTCAAGGTTTTATATAGTACGCTCTGCCTACCCATCTGTCTGGGGGTGAAACGCAGTAGTAAGACTCACCTGAGTCCCAATCCTTGCTGAAAAGACTTCCAAAATTTGGCTGTGAACTGCGCTCCCCTATCTGAAATAATGGCTGAAGGAACACCATGAATTTGTACAATCTCCATAAGATAAAGCCTTACATAATCCTCGGCTGCATAAGTAGTTCTGACAGGCAGAAAATGTGCTGACTTTGTGAGCCTATCAACTATGACACATATCGAATCGCACTTCCACTGAGTACGGGGCAACTCTGTAATAAAGTCCATATTAATTACCTCACACTTCCACGTCGGAATCTCCATAGCCTGCAACAGGCCTTCGGTCTTTTGGTGCTCTATTTTGACCTGCTGACAATTTGGACACTGAGCGACAAATTCTGCTACATCTCTGTTCATACCATCCCACCAATAAACTCCCTTGAGATCATGGTGCATTTTCGTTGAGCTTGGATGAATAGAATAGCGGGAGTAACGTGCCTCTCCCATAACTTGCTGACGGAGTCCTGCAACATTAGGGACACATAATCTGCCTCGATACCTGAGTACCCCGTCACCTGTGATCACAAAGGGTGTCTTTTCTTTCTGAGGGGTTGTATCTCGGTAATGAACTAAAATAGGATCCTTATATTGACGCTCCTTTATCTCTACTACCAAGGATGATTCTGCTGTGTCGTGAACAGTAACTCCTGCATCACCTGGATCTATCAATCGAACTCCGAGGCTAGCCAATCAATGAACCTCACGGACCATTTCTATTCTCTCTGGCGACACGTGAGAAAAACTACCCATAGATTTATGACTGAGGACATTGACTACTATATTAGCCTTCCCGGGATGATACAGAATATCCACATCATAATCTTTTAACCTCTCCAACCATCGCCTCTGACGCAAGTTCAAGTCCTTCTGCGTAAAGATGTACTGGAGACTCTTATGATCAGTATAGATATCAACATGGACATCGTATAAGTAGTGCCTCCATATCTTCAAGGCATGAATCACTACTGCTAACTTAAGATCATGGGTTGGAAAATTCTTTCGTGCTTCTTCAACTATCTAGAAGCAGAAGCAACAACCTTACCGTGCTGCATCAGCACACAACCCAATCCAACACCTGAAGCATCACAATATACCACATAGCCATCTGCTCCTTCTGAAAGAGTCAAAACTGCTGCTGAAGTTAACTTATCCTTTAACGTCTGAAAACTCTGCTCACAAGCATCTGTCCATTAGAACTTAGCTGATTTCTAAGTCAATTTAGTCAATGGGGATGAAAGAGAGGAGAATCCTTCCACAAACCTTCTCTAATAACCTGCCAAGCCCAAGAAACTACGCATCTCCGTTGGTGCCGTGGGCCTTGGCCGATTCTTCACAGCCTCAATCTTCTGGGCATCCAATCTAATGCCTTCCTCTAAAATAATGTGACCCAGAAAAGCCACAGAGTTCAACCAGAACTCACACTTAGAAAACTTGGCTTACCACCCTTTACCTCGAAGAATTCCAAGTACTGTCCATAGATGTTCTGCATGATCGGCCTCTGACGGCAAATAAACCAGGATATCATCTATGAACAAAATCATGAACAAATCTAGAAAGGGCCTGAATACACGATTCATCAAATCCATGAATACGGTTGGGGCATTAGTTAGCCAGAACGACATAACACGAAACTCATAGTGGCCATATCTAGTCTGGAATGCCGTCTTCGGAATGTCCTCATCCTTGACCCTGACCTGGTGATATCCTGATCTCAAGTCAATCTTCGAGAAATATTTAGCGCCTTGCAACTGATTGAATAAATGATCGATCCTCGTGAGCTGATACTTATTCTTTACAGTCACTTTATTCAATTGCCTATAATCAATACACATTCGCAAAGAGCCATCCTTCTTTCACACAAATAACACCGGCGCTCCCCACGGTGATGTACTTGGCCTGATATAGCCCTTCTCGAGTTAATATTTCAACTGCTCGTTCAATTCTTTCAACCCCGCACGTGCCATCCTATAAAGAGGGATAGATATTAGCTGAGTGCCTGGCAATAGGTCAATAGCAAAATCAATCTCCCTCTATGGAGGAATTCCTAGAAGCTCATCTAGAAATAATTCTGGGAACTCATTGACCTCAGAAACAGACTGAAGAGTCAGCGACTCTACTTGCACATCTTGAACTCGAACTAGGTGAAAAATATATCCTTTTCTGATCATATTCTTTGCCTTAAGGTAGGAAATAAACCTACCTCTAGGCGACACAACATTGCCCTTCCATTCTAGGACTGGCTCGCCTAGAAACTGGAATCGAACCATCTTTGCTCTACAATCAACATTAGCATAACAAGAAGTTAACCAGTCCATGCCCATAATAACATTGAATTCGATCATATTTAACTCAATTAGATCTGCTACGGTATAGCAGTCACAAACTATAACAACACAGTCTCGGTATTGTCACGACCCAACCCCGTAGGCCGCGACTAGTGTTCGAGCTGGACACCCGTACGCACCCAAGAACCCAAGTCAGCATATAATCGAATTATATAGATATAAAGGGCGAATGTCGTTTCAAACTGCCACATATAAGTGGATATAGCGCACGGAAGCCGATAAGGCTGTCACAAATTATACCATACCAAAATATATACACAACCCACATGTATGTCTACAGACCTCTACGAGTAACAACAATAATCATAAGATAGGACAGGGCCCCGTCATACCCCTGAATAAACATATACAAAAACAACAGAAAATTCTGTACCAAAATGTGGGCTCCGGACAAAGGAGCACTCCAAGGCAGTAGAGTAGATGTCCTAAGCGGGTGGATCAGCAAATCGAGCGTCTGTACCTGCGGGCATGAAAGGCAGCCCCCGGAGAAAGGGGGTCAGTACGGAATATGTACTGAATATGTAAAGCATGGGATACAGCAAACAAACCATAACCGGAACAAAAGGTACAGAAAATGAGTGCAATGTCCAGAATACCAAAATGCTTATTTATAAAACATAAAATAATGCATGCCAAAACATATGCCAATCCGGCCCCAATATGGGACTCGGTGAACAGAACATGGTCGCCACCCCGTCACTGGTGCCATAACACATCATACTCCAGAATAGAGAATGGCTCCATAACATATCATAGCATATCAGATGGCCATATCATATCATATCATCAAATATCAGCATATATGCACATGGCACATCATACTCCAGAACCCATGTACATGTCATACCTGCCCCCTCACATCGAGGCACGGCGAACAATGTAGTGGAATACGCGTGATAACATATCCTGGCTCGGGCTCAGTGAAGGAAGTATTGAGGCATCCACGAGTAGAGTAGTGAGAAACTAAATGCAATATGAAATATAAAATGTTTACAAAGACTCGAAGGAACAATCCAAGCGACAGATCATTTAAAAAGAAATCGGACGATAGTCATAGCACATACCTTTCGGACGTCGCGGTGGATTGTATTAAAACAAAACTTCCGGGATCGTTTGTACATATCAAAACGTGTCATAGGACTCCATGGAATAGGTAAAACACTTTATTTTAGTAGTCGGGACCGTAGTCATAAGTTTCCCTCGAATGTCGCTCGAAAACAAGTCAAATAGGGCAATATGAAAAGGTCTCGGGAATTGTGGGCCCACCTCGGGTCAAGTCGAGGTGGCGTACGTGAATTATGGACATTAGACCTTATGGAGTCATCTACGAACGTTTCAAGGCAATCCGGTTCTATTTGTGAAAGTTACAGACGTTTTATGGTACGACACTCTTTTAGGAGTAAAAAGTGTTTAAGCTATTCTCCAAACAAGCATACCAAAGCATAAGGTTCATAATTCAATTACATTGAAATGAATGAGGGTCATAACTACACTCGGATCTTTAGGAATAGATTTTTCCCCGAGGCTTGCATCATAGCCTATTATGACTAGGACATGCCAAAAGAAAGAAAGGTGAAGCTTTACATACCTCGCTCGCTTCTCAAGCCAATCCAAACTCAAGTTCCGGACTTCCCAAGATCTACAATATGGCAATGAATACCAAACATTAACTATAGGCATTTAGAAATTCAACCTTAAGTTAACACTTGTCTACAAAAATTTCGGCAGCATCTCCCATCTAAATTCAACATCCCCGAAGATTTAACTCGGCCAAATTCATCAACAACCATATCAACAATACCAACAACCATACTAATAACATCAAGAATCAATTTAAAGCGCATTCTAATATTAGTAACCTTCTTCTCTACATAGTTCATCAACATTCAATTCAACTTCGTACATTCAAGCCGATATCAACGCTCACATATCCATTACTAATTCGAGATCATTCAAACACAATTCAAGAACATTTCAAATAACCTACACAATGTTCAACAATGCCACCATCATACCATATTTCACCCGAAAACTCCCCAACTTCCCTAGGAACAATTTCAATGCATTTCTTTCTTCCAAATTCATGAACTATCCCAACAACACACATATTAACAACATTATTCTCACAATTAAAGAAACGAAACCAAAGTCGCGTTGGCTTCCAAATCAGCCCGTAACAATTCCAACATCAATTTGAATCATCAAATTCTCATTTTCATCATAAAATACATATCAACAACAACCAAATTACTACATAAAAATTAGTTCATCTTTCCTACACTACACACACATGCACGACCAACCTTACAACATGCATAATTCCATGATTTTCATCCATTTCTACATACTACAACATACACAAACCATTCATAACATATAAAAGAGGATTAAATCTTACCTTTTCTTCTCAACTTCCCAACTTAGCTAGAGTTATGATTTTGCAACAAAGAGCGGTTTTCTTGCTTCAACAATTATACCACGTTGAAGAGGACCCTTGAATTAGTAGGAATACTAGGAGAAAATATTTTTTGGGATCAAAATTGAAGACTTCAATTTTCCATGGTCATCGCCGAATGGCCCCTAGCCTTTGCTCTTCTTTTATTTTCTTGAAGGTTCTAGTTTTGAATGGTAATTACATGGCCCCTTTTGTGTATTTATTTCATGGATTTGATTGCCACATGGGCTTGGGCCAATTCTCTATGGCCGGCCACCCCCTTCGGCTTTTTCATTTTTTTTTGTTTTTCAAGCCCAATTATTTCATGGCTAATTGTAATTCATGAAAACTAATTTTTCCCAATTTCCAATTTTGCCCTTAGCCTTCCTCAATATTTCCGCACCCATAACTCTTATAAACAACTTGTGTGCTAATCAAGGTTAAAAATATAGGTTTCCTCTCAACCTCCCGCAATTGTCTTGAATTATCCGAAGGCGCAAAATGTGGGATATAATAGGTATACCCGCCTAGCTATAATCGGGTCACCAACTGGTGTAGACACCTCAAAAGGTCTAATCAACTTGGGCTCCACCCTAAAATTTCCAGCAACCAAGGGCGTAACATATGATAAAGTGGAACCTGGATGAATCAGTGCATAAACATCATGGGAGGAAACTGATAATATACCTGTAACAACATCAGGAGATGTCGTATGGTCCTGTCTACCAGCCAATGCATACACGCGGTGCTGAGGACCGCTCGATCTGGATGCTCCCCTCCTCCCCTACCTCGCCCTGCTGGCGTCTGAAAATCTTGCCTTGAAGGGGGCACTACAGAAGATGAGCCAGCCACAGACCCTGTAGGCTGAACCATACCTGAACCAACCCCCATTGGGCACTCCTTCATCATGTGCCCTGGGTGTGCACAAGCATAGCAAACATCTGAACCCAACCGACACTGACCTGCATGTAACTTGCCACACTAGGTACATCGCGGAAAAGGGGGCCTCATATGGCATGACTCCGGTCGGTACTGAGAGCCTGACGCTCTAGAACGTTGGCCCCCTCCGGAATAAGAAGATCGGTCAAACCTCAGACCTGCGAACCACGGAGGTGCACTTCCTGCCGGATGATAAGAATACATGGGATGTTGCTACCTCTATCCTTCCTTGAACTCACTAACCATATCAAAAGATCTAGACCTCTTACCACAGCTCCGGTCACGCTCACACTCTTTCCTCTGCTGGCGTTTACGATCCTCTAAATTCTGTGCATACGCCTGTATACGGGAGATGTCCATGCCTGGCTGTAGTGCAGCAGTCTTGCACTCATCTATCAAGTGTTGCCCTAAACCAGCAACAAAGCGATGAACTCTATCCTCCATCTCAGCTACCATGGCTGAAGCATATCTATCCAAAGAATCAAAGTGTAGATAACACTTTTACTCATTCATATTGCCCTGCTCCATACGTAGGAACCTATCTGCTCGGGCCCATCAGACCTCTGGAGGTAAATAATGGTGAAGGAAAGCATCTGAGAACTCTCGCCACACAGCTGGAGGGGCTTTTTCTCCCCTAGATAACTCCCATGACTGATACCACTATATCGAAATGTCTTGGAGTCTATATGAAGCCAACTCCCATGCTTGATACCACTATATCGGGGTATGCGATGTCTCAGGCGACCCTTCACTCTGAATCTCATCTTGGGCCCTCGTGGCCTTTCGAGTACGACTACTGGCCTCACCGGCCGCTCTTTTGCCCTTCTGGGCGACTGTAGCTTTCTTGCGGGGCATCGCTGAAATCAGAACAATTCATCAGGAGCAAACGTCTTAACATAGGGCTCTATCGCACAATCTAAGAGAGAAAGAATGACATCATCCTAAATGTCCTATAGCCTCCTATTTATAAGTGTGGTGCACAACACGCCCATAAACAGCACCCTACTATACACGGTCTGTAGACAACTCTATGACGAAACTGCTCTGATACCACTACTGTCATGACCCAAACTGATGAGCCATGGCGGGAGTCTGACCTCCAGCGACCAAACACCCCTAAACACTTATTTGAAACATACTGAACAGCAAAAGCCCATAAATGGCATAAACTGATCTCATAAGAGGGAACATCAGAATTCTATAGATATATATATACACAACATGCGGAAGAACAGTGCAAGCCAGCGAGGCTGCTACATATATTGTACACAAAAAAATAGAAGCCGACAAGGCTACATCATCTGACTACTACATACAACTGTCTACAGACCTCTACTGGAATAAAAGCTGTAGAAAGGACGGGATAGGGCCCCATCATACCCATATGCATACACATCTAAAAAGGGGCATACTAAAATTGACTGTAGCTCCAGATCGAATGGAGTGTACTGACCACTGCTAGATCTAAAGGTCCTACAGAGCCGGACCACCTGTCTGTCTCCCTGTACCTGCGGGCACGAACGCAGCCCTCGAGCAACGGAGAGTCAGTACAAATAATGTACCGAGTATGTAAGGCATAAGAACAACAACATATATATATACATAGGAATCATGGATAAGATCTGAACTCATAAACTGAAATGACTTACTGCATGTACTTGTATGAACTAGTATCTGCCTAAACTTGTATAAATCTGCGTAACTAATAATGCCTCTGTGGGGACATAATATGCATGCTCATACCTATCAATAATGACCGTGCATCTATACGAGTGTGTATATAACACCTGATGTATGTCCGTATATAACGCCTGTAAGCCTTTATGGCATCTCATCATATCATATTGGCTCCTCTGTTGCCACAATCAATATCATTATCATAGTAGTAATGCGTATATAACGCCTGTATTTCTTCTCATACTTTACATATATCAAGTATTCGCGTATATAACGCCTGATATGCGTGTGCGTATATAACGCCTTCTAGTCAAGTGTACATAAGTATATAATGAATATAGTGCATGACTAAGCGATATGCACAGGACTGGCTACAAAATACTGGACTCATGAATAGAAGGATTACTCATAAATGGGGTACATGAATCATCAAAGACTTAAGTACTTCTAATCCTTCTAAGAGTAGAGTAATATGGAAGCTCGCTTACTCACTTGTTGGATCATATCATAGGATCATGCCAAAAGAAGGAAAGGAATGACCTTAACATACCTTGGAGTATACTCAACCGTCCAACTTCTACCTCTCAAAATTGCAAGTCTACAATCAAGATAACATAGGCCTTGATTAGAATATTTACTTCACTTACTAACCATCCTCAAATACGTATAACGATCAACGACCTATAGACAATAAATTCCTTTGTGAGCTTAAAACTCTCCAACTCCTCATTCGATCCCACATCAACTACAATACTCACATCAACAATGACAACACACACACACACACACACACACATATATATATATATCAAAATATTTTCAAACCCATTCCCAATCATCTCTTAATGTAACCCTAAGTCACTATCTTGTCGGTCATCCACTTAACACTTCCACAATTACCTCCTCTTTACTTAGAATCACTAAAACTCTTCATACTCAACTTAAATATAAGGGTAGAAATTTTTTACATACCGTGAGGAGGTCAACAACCCCAAGAATCACTTCACTTCAACTCCCTAAACTTCACAACCTTGAAGAAACCCTAGAAACCACCTTCTTCTTCACCATCTCGGGTTTACGGGGTCCGGATCTTGTCAAATCTTCACTAATATGATGGAAAATATTGGGAGAGGATATATTAGGGTTTTTCTGATTTTGGAAGGAGGAAAATATGAAATAGGGTCGTGGACCACCTATTTATACTTGGAAGCCAAAAGGCTACAGCGGTCTGGTTCGACGAGCGGGTCGACGGCCCGTCGACTTGCACCGTCGACCTGCGCCTGCAGATACAAGGCTGCGGGATCCAATTGACGCCGCACGTCAATGGTCCGTCGAACATGTCGACGACCCGCCGACGATGACTGGTGTCTTGCAGATTTTTTTGATTTAGTTCAGATCACATCGATTCGATTCGTTCAAGTTCTAACTCTATAAATTGCCAAGAATATCTGCTAGTACTCTCGTATACGGGGTAAGACATTTTCTACCTCCAAAATCGAGCTCGTGTCTCTATTCCAAGGGCATACCTGACTAGAAAACCATAGGTTCTACTACTATGAACACGAGGGGTGAAACAAAAATATTCCATAAAACATCCCACACAATGTTTTTCAACATACAACAACAATATACACTTCCTTTCTTCCCAATCAAAGAGCATAATCTCATCAACACACCAACAACATTTGATACCATCCATATATATGTAAATCAGCCCAACCACACGGCCACAACATGCTCAAAATAGTCTATAAGACAACAACTACAACACAACACTTTATGACCTTTCCTCCATAACTATTTTCACTTTTATGACTTGCTAAACCTTCAAATCAACTCAACATAAGAGATAGGATGAAGAAAATACCTTATACTTGAAGAAATTTAGCCACCAACTTTCTGCAAGACCAAACTTACCACAACATCAAGTAGAAGCAAGAAAAATCACCTTTCATGGACTTGTTTGGTGTAATCTTTATTTAATGGGCTATAAATGTTTGGGGGATGTGTTGGGAACTTTCTAGTACTTATGAATGTAATATGCTGAAAACATGGAGTTATTGGGGGTATTTATAACCCTCATATGTCGGTTCCACCGACCTTCTCAAGTGGGACCCGTGGAAGCCATTTGGCAGCTTGGAGTCTTTATCATAAAATGGCCATAATTCTTGATCCCGATGTCGTATGAGAGCCCACGACCTATGGTTGGAAATATCTTTCAATTAGCTTCAACTTTCAATTTTTGTGTGTTTCCAAATTCAAAACATATAATAGTGTTTTGGCCCCTTCAAGTCAGATCATTCAAAAACGTATCCTTAAATCATCCTTTTGGAGGGCTTATGCCCATATTTGGCTTAAGGGTCCTTCTTAAGATTTTCTCAACTTCCCAGGTACTACTCATATCACTTTTCATATGTCCTTTATAAAACCCCGACATATGGGTCCCACCTTAACTTGCGGTTACGAGGGCTATTCATCAAGTAACGTGTTAACTTATTTACTCCATACGATCTCTAAATGTCACACACACAAACACACACACACACACACACACACACACACACACATATATATATATATATATATATATATATATATATATATATATATATATATATATATATATATATTATTCTTATACTCTGATCATGTAATCTTCATCTTTGATCCTTGTATAACTTTGCTCTCCCTTGAGCTCATACTAAGCCATCTACAGTCTTGGTAACAAGAAATTTTTCGGGGTGTAACAAGTTCCACCGACTTTCCAAATGGGTCCTACGGAGAAGCCATTTGGCAGCCTACCTTGAAAACCTATAACTTTCTACTCTGATGTTGTATCGATGAAAGGTTTGTTGAATTGGAAAGTAGAATCATTGAACTTCAATTTACATAGGCTATAAATGCCACAACTCCTATTCTTGGAGATACACCTTCCTCAATTGGAACCAAAAATTCTGTCCGGAATTCTACCAAGTTTTTACAAAATTTCAACAAACTTAATTTCTTCGATTCACTTGATCCTGAATCCTTTAGACACTTTCTTATCACTTGTTAAAAGTATTCCTTGACCTTATAGGGGTTCCATGAGCTCTTCAAGCATATGTTGGTTTACTTACGAAGCAAGTGATGCAAAATGTTTTGAGGTGTAATAGAAAATGCACATTTCACTCTGTTTGATATCCAAGAACTTTGGGTAATTAAAATAAATTATGAGAGGTAAGAAATTAGGTGTAAACAACTGCCCCTTCGGTGTTCGGGGATGGCGGGATCATTCCTGAGCAATGAAATTTGAGTAACCCAAATTTTTGGCTGACCCACTCAAAACTACCTCTCATTTTTATGTGATTTTAAAATATATGGTCGGACCCTGGCTTCTGGATTTCCTACATATCTCAGGTTACATGAGAATTTATGTCACGACCCAACTAGAGGGCCATGACGGGCACCTGATCGTACTAGTCAAGTACCATCTAACATACATCTGTGACATCAATATGAACATATGTGGGCCAGTAAGGCCATCATATAATACTCAATAGACTCATAAGGAAAATGTGTCTGTATTAAATAGTCTGAAAGACTCATCTATATGGATATGCTGGACATACAGTATGAGCTAACAAGGTTGTCATGATTATCGGTGTGGCAATATATGAAACAACAGGACTGAACTTTATCTGACTGTACATAGCTGTGTACAAGCCTCTACTTGAAAACATAAGATAACTTGGTTGGGATACCCATGCATATGTACATATGCATGTATGTATATATGTATGTATGTATGTATATATATATATATATGTGTGTGTGTGTGTGTGTACATACATATATACATAAAATCGTACTGACCCCTCGCATATCCGGAGAAAATGGAGTGCAATAATCTTAACCGCTGAGCTGACATCCTACTAGATGGATCACCAACCAGTATCTCGGGACTTGCGGGCATGAAACGCATCCCCCAAACAAAAGGGGAGTTAGTAAAAATAATATACCGAGTATGTAAAGCATGAAAACAACATATATAAGAATCATGAAAGAAACCTAGGACATAAGAGTCAATCTGAATGTGTCTTTATAACTTTGTACATCTGAAAGTGTCTCTGAGGGCATATGATACGCATGCTTGATGTTATATCCCGTATTTTTGCATATTCGGAAAATTCGAAATAATTTTGACTTGTAAGAAATAAGGCCATATTTTGATTTTATTTAATATATATGTGTTGTTCATGAAAAAAAATATTGATGTGGAAATATGGAGGAAGGCCAAGGGCAAAATTGGAAATTTGAAAATTAGTTTCGGGAAATACAAAATAAGACCCATAACTAATTGGGCTCAAAAGAAATGAAACAAAAAACAAAACAAAAGGCCCAATTCATGTTGGGTGGCCGGCCATGGAGGAAAATAAAAGGGCCCATGCCCAAGTATTAAATTAATCCATGTAGTAAATAATAAAAAGGGCCACCAAGTTTTCATTTTCAAGAAGTTTCAAGAACAACCAAGAAAACAAAAGAAGAGAGAGAAAAAAAGAAAAAGGCCTTCGGCCATAGAGAAAATAAAAATAAAAATTGGAGGGCTTCCATCTTTGAACCAAAAATTATATTTTTCTAGTATTCCTACTAAGTTCAAGAACCTCTTCAACGTGGTATAATTTTTGGGCAAGAAAGTACTTTTTTTGGCAAGTGAAAAATTAGAAAAAAGGTAAGAATTCTATCCTTTTTATGTTATGGAAGAGTTATATATATGTTGTAGTATGTGGAAATGAATGAAAAGTATGACATGTGTGTGTTGTGGGTATGTGTGTGTGTGGCCGTGTAGTGTTGTTGATGGAGAAGGATGAACAAATTTTATTTATTATGTTAATTGTGTTGTTGTGGCCTTGTGATGTAAATGGAAGAATAATAGTTCAAGTTGGCATGAAAAATTGTTTTTAAGTTGTTGTAGGAAATTATGTGATTTTATTATAGTTATATGTAATAATGGGAATAGAGTTGTTAAGGTGCAAATTGTTGTTGTTGTTGATGAAATTGGAAGATAAAAATGTGTTGTGAATGTTCAGGTCGAAGATTGGAGGTTTCGGGTGAAGTATGGTTTTTGGTGGGATTGTTAAATATTTTGTAGAATTGTATGAAATGCTTTTGAATTATGTTTAAATGATCTTGAATTAGTAAGTGAATATGTAAGTGTCGATATCGGCTTGAACGTACGTGGTTTAATTAAATGTTGATGACTATGTAGAAAAGAAGGCTACTAATGTTAGAATGCGTTCTGAATTGATTCTTGATGTTATTGGTATGGTTGTTGGTATTGTTGGTATGGTTGTTGATGAATTTGGCCGAGTTGTAATCTCGGGGATGTTGAATTTACAGGGGAGATGCTGCCGAAATTTCAGTAGACAAGTGCTAGTCAGAGTTGAATTTCTAAGTACTTGTAGCTAATGTTTGGTAATTGATAACATCATTGTAGATCTTGAAGAGCCCGAGACTTGAGTCGGGATTTATTTAACGAGTGATCGGGATTTGTTAGCGAGCAATTGAGGTATGTAGAGCCTACCTTTCTTTCTTTTGGCATGACCGTTATGAAATAAACAAATGACATATATGTATGCTTCTAAAGAAAATTCTACTCCTAGAGCCACTAGGATGGCCTATGTCTTTGACTTCCATAAACTATCCCATATGGTTTGATACATACTTGTGATGTTCGAAGTTCTAGTCAATACGTTTCCGGATGTTGTTCGAAAAATATTTGATATGGCTAAAGTTTTTGATACATATATATATATATATATATATATATATATATATATATATATATTTGATATGTGCACATGATTCTAAGGCTCCGTTTGATTTGTTCCATAATGTTATTTGAAAGCTTCTTAATATGAATGATACTTGAATTTCTAAGTATGACTTATGAAATATTTTCAGAAGGTTCCGTACTTTGAAAGTTTGTAACTCTCTCATACTAATTCCGATTGACCCGAATCTTATTTTTGAGCCTTCAGATGTTTGTAAAAATATTTGGCTATCGAGTTTGAAATTTATTTATGTACCTATATGCATATGGTTTCCGCACTACTCCGCTCGTGCATACTATTATTACATCGTTCGCCGGATCCCGGGCCGGTTTTGTGATCGTGCGCACTATGTTATGTTCGGCAGTATGATGTGTTACTGTTCCTGAGGCCTCACCATAGGGCCGGGTTCCGCTTATATATGGTGTTATGATGTGATATGGCATACGATATGTTCTGATATTGTGATACGATATGTTCGGGGATTGTATGGAGATTTGAAACCTTCTGGAGTATGATGTGTGGTGGCGCCAGCGTCGGGGTGGCAACCACGTTCCTGAGCCCTATGCATGATTTTATTTGCATATATATACTTTCAGCACAGGTTTTGATATACTAATTCTGTATCCATTTTCTGTACTTCTCACTTCAGATATGATTCGGATTACTGTATTTCATGCTTTACATACTCAGTACATATTTCGTACTGACCCCTTTCTTCGGGGGCTGCATTTCATGCCCGCAGGTGCAGACGTTCGTGCAGGTGACCCGCCAGTGTAGGATACTTATCCTGCTGTTTGGAGTACTCCTTTTGATTCGGAGCTCATATTTTTGGTACATATCTTCTGTTATACATGTTCTGTATATATGGCTGTTTGGGTTCGGCGGGGCCCTGTCCCGTCATATATTTCGGTTATGGTTTGTAGAGGCCTGTAGTCATATATTTCGGTTATGGTTTGTTCGACTATGTTTGTGATTTGTGCCTTAAGCGGTCCCGTTTGCTATTATGGCCAAAACAGCCCATATTTTTGTATATGTATGTATATCTGGGCGATGTGTATTCCGCCAGCCTACCAGTTTTGATATGATATTTCTGTACAGGTGACTGCTTAAGATGATATCTGTTTTCAGTATCTGTTCAGAATAACGTATGTTAAATTTGAATAAGTCTTTAATATGTCGGTCTGGTACGTAAGTCTGTTTGGGTGTCCAGTTAGGGCACTAGTCACTGCCCACGGGGCTGGGTCGTGACAAAAGTGGTATCAGAGCGGTTTGTCCTCGGAATGTCTACAGACCGTGTCTAGTAGAGTCTTGTTTATCGCTGTGTTGTGCACCACATCTACAAACAAGGAGGCTACAGGGCATTTAGGGTGTTACCTTTCTTTCGATCTTAGATCGTGCGATAGAGCTGTATTGTTAGGATGGTTCCTTTCTGATAAACTGTTGCGTCTACAGCAAGGCTCCAAAAAGAGCGATAGCGTCAGTATTTTGGGAAGTTGTTTCTGATCCTCTTCCTGCAGGTGATTGTAGATTGACGAAAGATGAAGAGGACAGCTTCTGATAGTGGGGGCGCTAAGAAGGCCCCTAGGATGTCTCCAGGACCGAGTAAGAAGAGCCTCAGCTATTCGATTGACACTGATCCTTCGGAGGACCCAACAACGATTCCTCCAGAGTTTTTGACCCCCAGGGAAGAGGACCCTGCGGAGGGCAGTTACGATACAGATCCGTCGGAGGACCCGGCGATAATATCTCCAGAGTTTCTTACCCCTAGCGAGGAGGATAGATATAATACAGATCCATCAGAGTATTCTTCTGGGACACCCGAGGAGGAGACTTCTGGGGCCATACCAGCTGCTCCTGTGGTGGAGCACTATGTTAGACAGGCCTCCCCGGTGAGTGTTACGAACTATTCCAGTCCCTTGTCCTGGCCGTCAGTAAACCAGGAATTGCCTGGTTATCTATACTTCTCTGATTCGGATGCGAGCAACGACGGAAGTCAGACGAGCGGATGACAGACGGATGATGATGAGGAGCACACTTCACACGGCAGCTCCCCAGATCAGACCCGAGACCGATCGGCTACAGGTATATGAGTTTTCTTAGAATTTCCTATGTATACATAATTTCTGTAGAGTATCATTTTATGACAGCGAATGGAAATTAAAAAGGGCCGATAACCCAGTGGTTATAAGTAACGACGACAGAGATGTCTCCGTCACCAGTAGGAATTTAGAAACCCCGGATAAAAGGTAATCATATGTACAGATGGAAGTGAATATTGAGGATTTAGAGGGGAAATACGGTAATTGTATAGTCAGAAAAGTAAAAGGATCCTCTCTGGATCGGGGTGGGGGCCCGCTACGAGGGCGTTTTGGAAGTTGTTAAGACCCCAACTTGCCTTAAATTACGTGATAAAGGTCGTGCGGGGTGGTGGATGCAATTATAGCGACACTAACGCATCCAAATGCATTAAAGTTTCGAGGTTAAGCGTGCTAGGGTCAGAGCAATGTTGGGATGGGTGACCCCCTGGGAAATATGCTAAACATTTTCACAAATGTAGATATAATAGACAAATGGGAATTTGGGGTAACCCAAAGGAAATTAGAGTATGTGGAGTGGTTAGAAACCTTATAGAGGTCGCGTGGGCTGAGATGGACTAGATTGGTGAAGAGGAAGAAAGAGCAGCGCAGCTCTGGAATCAGAGTAAGTTTGAATAAGCGTTGGGAAATGTTTTGTGAGCAAAATGGAAATAAATGTATATGTATGCATATGACATCTCATTTACAACTATATCGACCAATAGGTGGACCCTAACAACTAGTGTTGTAAGGTAGGGAAGACATTAACTGGACGGAATTCCAGAGACAAAGCGGAAGGTATGGTACAGATGTTATGAGATAAACTGATACTGATTTCACTGTAGGTTAAGATTGGAAGATTCTAATATAATGATATTTGGAAAGAAAAGAGGGTAAGTAGATGGAAGACAAGGAGATCAAAATGTCTGAAAAAGTGGAAAAAAAAAGTAAAGTAAGGAATATAATTAAGCAAACCCTCAAAAAGAGCCGACGGGCAAAGCACGAAATTATTTGCATAGAAATTTGAAGGATAGGTCCGTAAAGGAACTAAAATGTGATAGTATAGGACAAAGGAGGAACTAACTTGAAAAAGGGCTAACAGTGCAAATAGGACAAGCATACGGGAGTACGGAGGATACTTTAATAAGTTGGTGATAGCAACTAGATTACTTGCCAAGGAAGGGACAATGATAGTGAGTTGGTTCAATTGATAAGAAAACCTATGGCATGGAATGAGGATTCACATGGAGACTGAGGAATTCGATTATCGAGAAAACAGAATGAAAGATAAGGAATGGGCATGAAGGAAAGGATAACTTGGCTGAACCTTTCATTGAGGAAGGATATAATTACTAAAGGATAAATTTGTAGTCGTATTAATATGGTTGCTTTGAACATAGAGAAGCCTTCCTGGAGGGTGACTTAGGAATGAAACTGATTCGCGTATATAAAAGAATACCTTGCGAGCTTCGAAGCAGATGCTACCAAACAACAAGAGAAAATTCCATTCCCTAAGAAAGATTTAGGATACTAATGGCTTGATTGAAGGAAAAGAGAGTGGCTAGGAAGCAAATAAGTGGAAACAGATACGCATCAAGAGGTGGATGACATTGTTAGACATAAAAGGCAGGGATATGTCAGAATGGAAAGAAAAGTAAGTGTTGGGAATGGAATCCCTTATTAGTAGTCCGATTAAATATGAGAACATAGTTAGCAAGGAGATAGACAAGACAGACTCCGCAATAAAAGAGCTTCAATTGTAAGAAGGTCGCGGAAAGCGACAGTTACTTAAAGGGCATAGACGTGTGTGGACCCTCTTATTAAAAGGGGGGGGGGGGGGAGGGGAGAACATACTAGAATCAAAATGAATTATGACGATTCGAACTCCAGAAAAGGAGACTTATTAAATCGGGGCCAGAGTTCGGGGTATGATGGCATATCGTAAAGGTTACGAATGGATATAGAAATAAATTGACAACAAGTGTACTAAGGGGTAGATACAGGGAGAAAATATGGATGATACGTGGAGAGAATACTTTATGCTGACACGAGAGAAATTATCTTACCCATGACCTAGAAGTAGCAGCGGTAATTCATGCTCTGAAAATATGGCGACATTACTTATATGGAGTTCATGTTGATATTTATACGGATCACAAAAGCCTTCAGTACATTTTAAACAAAAGGAGTTGAATTCGCGGCAAAGAAGATGGCTCAAATTATTGAAAGATGATGATGTTGATATTTTGTATCATTCTGGAAAAGCTAATGTTGTAGCAGATGCACTTAGTCGCAAGTCTATGGGCAGTTTGACCGACGTGCAGCCAGAGAAGAAAGAATTAGTTCGTGAGATTCATCAGCTAGCCAGTCTTGGAGTCCGTTTCGCCGATTCTGGGAAATATTAGGATTTCTGTTCGAGAAGTTGCTGCATCATCTATTATGGAAGAGGTAAAACGACGTCAGTTCGAAGATCCTATTCTGGTACAGTACAGAGACACATCCCTCGATAGGGAAAAGATCCAGTTCGAAATTTCACCTGACGGAGTATTATGATATATAGGCAGGTTATGTGTGCCTGACGTTGCAGGGCTGCGGCGGTAGATTATGGGAGAGGCACATCATGCTTGGTATTCTGTTCATCCTGGATCCACTAAAATGTACCATGATCTCAGATATTTATATTGGTGGGATGGTATGAAAAGAGATATCGCAGATTTCGTTACTCAGTGTCCAAATTGTCAACAGGTTAAGATCAAGCATCAAAAGCCCGGTGGGTTGTTACAGGAAATGGAAATTCTAGCTTGGAAATGGGAAATAATTAATATGGATTTCATTACAGGTTTACCGCGCACTCCACGGAGGTATGATTCTATATGGGTTATTGTTGATAGGGTGACAAAATCAGCCCATTTTCTTCCGGTCAGGACTACTTATTCGGCTGAGGATTATGCCAGATTGTATATTAAAGAGATAGTAAGGCTTCACGGATTTCCTATATTTATTATAACCGACAGGGGTGCTCAGTTTACAGCAAATTTCTGTAGGTCATTTCAGGAAGGATTGGGGACTCAGGTGAGTCTTAGCACAGCATTCCATGCTCAGTCCGACGGACGAGCCGACCGTACTATTCAGACACTGGAAGATATGCTACGGGCCTGTGTTATTGATTTCAGAGGCAGTTGGGATGATCATTTGCCGCTTATTGAATTTGCTTATAATAACAGCTATCATTCCAGTATCTAGATGGCTCCGTATGAGGCCCTATATGGTAGGAAATGCAGATCTCCGATTGGTTGGTTCGACGTGGGTGAAACTAAATTAGTTGGTCCAGATATGATTCAGCAAGCAGCCGATAAGGTGAAACTTATTCGGGAGCGGTTGTTAACAGCCCAGAGTCGACAGAAATCATATGCAGATAAACGACGTCGACCGTTAGAGTTCCAGATTGGTGACTGGGTATTTCTGAAAGTGTCGCCTATGAAAGGTGTAATGAGATTTGGCAGAAATGGAAAGCTCAGTCCGCGATATATTGGGCCTTATCAGATTATTCGAAAGGTAGGCGAGATCGCCTACGAGCTAGACTTACCATCTGATCTGGAGACAGTACATCCGGTATTTCATGTATCAATGCTCCGTAAATGTATTGGTGATCCTTCCAGAGTATTTCCCATAAAATATATTCAGGTAACAGAGGAATTGTCTTATGAAGAACAGCCTGTAGCTATTTTGGATCGTCAGGCGAGGAGACTGCGCACCAAAGATGTACCCTCTGTTAAGGACTTGTGGTGAAACAAGAACAGAGAAGAAATGACCTGGGAAGTAGGGGACGAAATGAAGAAGAAGTACCCTCACATGTTTCCTATGCCTACAGGTAATCTAAATTCCGTAATTGGTTGTGTTAATTGGTAACGACTTATATGTGCTGTTTATAAAAAGAAACTCCCCTGAAATGCTTGTAAGACCTTATAAAGCTAATTTAACATTCGAGGACGAATGTTCTAAAGAGGGGGAGGATGTTATATCCCGTATTTTTGCATATTCGGAAAATTCGAAATAATTTTGACTTGTAAGAAATAAGGCCATATTTTGATTTTATTTAATATATGTGTTGTTCATGAAAAAAAGATGTTGATGTGGAAATATGGAGGAAGGCCAAGGGAAAAATTGGGAATTTGGAAATTAGTTTCGGGAATTACAAAATAAGACCCATAACTAATTGGGCTCAAAAGAAATGAAAAAAAAAAGAAAACAAAAGGCCCAATCCATGTAGTAAATAATAAAAAGGGCCACCAAGTCTTCATTTTCAAGAAGTTTCAAGAACAACCAAGAAAACAAAAGAAGAGAGAAAAAAAAAAAAAAAAAAAAAAAAGAGGCCTTCGGCCATAGAGAAAAAAAAAATTAAAAAAATTGGAGGGTTTCCATCTTTGATCAAAAAATTATAGTTTTCTAGTATTCCTACTAAGTTCAAGACCCTCTTCAACGTGGTATAATTTTTGGGGCAAGAAAGTACTTTTTTTGGCAAGTGGAAAAATTGAAAAAAGGTAAGAATTCTATCCTTTTTATGTTATGGAAGACTTATATATATGTTGTAGTATGTGGAAATGAATGAAAAGTATGAAATTTGTGTGTTGTGGGTATGTGTGTGTGTGGCCGTGTAGTGTTGTTGATGGAGAAGGATGAACAAATTTTATTTATTATGTTAATTGTGTTGTTGTGGCCTTGTGATGTAAATGGAAGAATAATAGTTCAAGTTGGCATGAAAAATTGGTTGTTAAGTTGTTGTAGGAAATTATGTGATTTTATTATAGTTTTATGTAATTATGGGAATGGAGTTTTTAAGGTGCAAATTGTTGTTGTTGTTGATGAAATTGGAAGATAAAAATGTGTTGTAAATGTTCGTGTCAAAGATTGGAGGTTTCGGGTGAAGTATGGTTTTTGGTGGGATTGTTGAATATTTTGTAGAATTGTATGAAATGCTTTTGAATTATGTTTAAATGATCTTGAATTAGTAAGTGAATATGTAAGTGTCGATATCGGCTTGAACGTACGTGGTTGAATTAAATGTTGATGACTATGTAGAAAAGAAGGCTGCTAATGTTAGAATGCATTCTGAATTGATTCTTGATGTTATTGGTATGGTTGCTGATGAATTTGGCCGAGTTGTATTCTCGGGGATGTTGAATTTACAGGGGAGATGCTGCCGAAATTTCTGTAGACAAGTACTAGTCAGAGTTGAATTTCTAAGTACCTGTAGCTAATGTTTGGTAATTGATAACGTCATTGTAGATCTTGGAGAGCCCGAGACTTGAGTCGGGATTTATTTAACGAGTGATCGGGATTTGTTAGCGAGCGATTGAGGTATGTAGAGCCTACCTTTCTTTCTTTTGGCATGACCGTTATGAAATAAACAAATGACAAATATTCATGCTTCTAAAGAAAATTCTACTCCTAGAGCCACTAGGATGGCCTATGTCTTTGATTTCCATAAACTATCCCATATGGTTTGATATATACTTGTGATGTTCGAAGTTCTAGTCGATACGTTTCCGGATGTTGTTCGAAATATATTTGATATGGCTAAAGTTTTGGATATATATATATATTGGATATGTGCACATGATTCTAAGGCTCCGTTTGATTTGTTCGATAATGTTATTTGAAAGCTTCTTAATATGAATGATACTTGAATTTCTAAGTATGACTTATGAAATATTTTCAAAAGGTTCCATACTTCGAAAGTTTGTAACTCTCTCATACTAATTCCGATTGACCCGAATCTTATTTTTGAGCCTTCAGATGTTTGTAAAAATATTTGGCTATCGAGTTTGAAATTTATTTATGTACCTATATGCATATGGTTTCCGCACTACTCCGCTCGTGCATACTACTATTACATCGTTCGCCGGATCCCGGGCCGGTTTTGTGATCGTGCGCACTATGTTATGTTCGGCAGTATGATGTGTTACGGTTCCCGAGGCCTCGCCATAGGGCCGGGTTCCGCTTATATACGGCGTTATGATGTGATTTGGCATACGATGTGTTCTGATATTGTGATACGATATGTTCGGGGATTGTATGGAGATTTGAAACCTTCTGGAGTATGATGTGTGGTGGCGCCAGTGTCGGGGTGGCGACCACGTTCCTGAGCCCTATGCATGATTTTATTTGCATATATATACTTTCAGCACAGGTTTTGATATACTAATTCTGTATCCATTTTCTGTACTTCTCACTTCAGATATGATTCGGATTACTGTATTTCATACTTTACATACTCAATACATATTTCGTACTGACCCCTTTTCTTCGGGGGCTGCGTTTCATGCCCGCAGGTACAGACGTTCGTTCAGGTGACCCGCCAGTGTAGGATACTTATCCTGCTGTTTGGAGTACTCCTTTTGATTCGGAGCTCATATTTTTGGTACATATCTTCTGTTATACATGTTCTGTGTATATGGCTATTTGGGTACGGCGGGGCCCTGTCCCGTCATATATTTCGGTTATGGTTTGTAGAGGCCTGTAGTCATATATGTGGGTCATGGGTCACGTTTGTTCGACTATGTATGTGATTTGTGCCTTAAGCGGTCCCGTTTGCTATTATGGCCAAAACGGCCCATATGTTTGTATATGTATGTATATCTGGGCGATGTGTTTTCCGCTAGCCTACCAGTTTTGATATGATATTTCTGTACGGGTGACCGCTTAAGATGTTGTCTGTTTTCAGTAGCTGTTCAGAATAACATATGCTAAATTTGAATAAGTCTTTGATATGTCGGTCTGGTACGTAAGTCTGTTTGGGTGTCCAGTTAGGGCACTAGTCACGGCCCACAGGGCTGGGTCGTGACACTTTCTTTCAAAAATCATGTACATATCTCATAATAACATACCCGGCCATATAATATAGGCTCGGTGTTATCCGTACCCAACTGCAGTAGTGTTTACAATAGGTGTCGTACCCGACCGACTATCGCGTGGCTCGGTGAGGTAAAATAAGTGCATATATATGAAATGCATGAATGACTCATAGGACTAACTTTTGTGCCTTTCGGAGTGACATAGGGTCGGTAAACCTGCGAATACATTATGTGAGCTAACTCGTCAACATATGATCTCATAAGAAGCAGAAAATACCATCAACATACAATTCACTAGGAATTAAAGATCAATTTAATACGGATCAGAAATACATCACGAAGACAATGAACATGAGCTTCTATACTATTAAGAGTAAAACCATTTATGAATATCATTTGTTACGTTTGTTTCATTTTGATCGTGCTAAGAGAAAGAAATACCCTTAACATACCTTTGTGGTCAATGGCTCAATATATACTGCCCATGGTGCTTCAAACTACATCAACGTATTAGAACTATGGTTAATACCATGGATGAACTCGAAACACATTTCTAAGCTAGTAGCTCTCTTACGAAACATTGGGCAACACTTCCCCTATGTTTCCTCACTTCCCCGAATTCAAAATAGCACCAAACGACAACATCAACAACCAATCCTATCCATTCAGCCCCTCAACAATGTACGAACAATTTTAGCAAGTCAAACAATAGTACAACGAGCGGCAAGCTCAGTTTACGATTAGACAAACATAATTTTAAACCCCTTCTTCCTTCTAGAATTTAAAAACAACATTAACCACAACATATTAAATTATCTATACTGATTTCCATCCACAATACAACTTTAAAACAACCCCATAACAGTCCCACAAGTTCAGCAACTCAAATTGATTTTTCAGGTCACTAAAACCAGTTTCCGACTTATCCTTTCTTTCAAATCAAGAAGCACAACCAGAAGTACATAAGTAAGACTCTTCCCATATAAACCAGCCATGAATTCAACTTAAAAACAAGTTCACAACCAGCCAGCAATGGCACAACAACAATCAGCATGCTACTCTTTCGAAACACGCAAACTCTAATCTTTAAGATCGAGCGAAAATTCGTAGAAGCTTAGATAAGGGAAGGAAAAGTATAAATTTACCTTGGAATGAGTATAAGCCCCGAAACCTAGTCCTTCTTCATCTCAAATTAGTACCCCAACGCAGTTAGATAAAGGAGAAAGAGAAACTAGCAAGTAATCCGGGTTTTTGGCACTAGAATCACTTGAATCCCTTGAAATCACTTAGGGTTCATGTGGAATTTTTTAGAGGAGTTTATAGGGGTCTATTCTCTGGTTTTTGGTTCTGAAAAATGAATGAAATACATGAAGGAAATTAGCCTTTAAAAGGCTTCTTAAGGCTAACTCATCTAGCCCTTTTTTAGAAAATAAATCTTGGCCATTCCTTTTTAAGCAAATAGGTGATGCACCTACTTGTCATATACTTGCTTAACTAAATAGGTGTCGCCTTGCTGGTCTGTTGAATTTAACACGTGTCTCATCCTTACGTCGTAGTTAAGATACGTATCAAGTATCTCAAGCAAGTAGTATGCGAAGTAAGTTAGTGAAGCAGGCATGTCGGGTAAGCAAGCAGCCCATTTTTATTTGTCCAAAATCTCATTTCTCACGCTTAAATTCACTCGTCAACCTCAACCTAGTCGTGTATTATCCAAATCTTATGGCCTTTGAATAACCTTTTTATACTCATATACCATCTTAAGAAATGCTCGTAAACGGCTTATAAAATGTCCCATAAGGTCCTCAACACATATTGTATTAGTCAGGTTACAACGAAGCTTCAAAGTACAAGGAGAGAAATGAAATCCCACCTTTTTAATCCACTCAAGATACTTCCTTAACTTATCCTGCTTGTACTTACTTGTTTACCATATAAACAACACAAAGATTTTCCAAGGTGTAACATCCTTCCCCCCTTAGGAACATTCATCCTCGAATGTTAAAGTAGTATCGTTATTTCCTTTCATGCCAATGTTGTTTCTTCTATTCACATACTCATCGGATATCTTTCAGCTTACCGTATTGACCTTCAAATCTTAGACTTCTTAATACCCAGGAGATTTAAACATGCTATTCTAAATCTTCTTTTGTCATGAGTTTCGATAACCTTTAATGATAACTTCCTTTGAATCATTTCGGATGTCCTCCCTTACATCCTATCTGTTTATATACTGGAGATACTATAACTGTTAACTTAATCTACCGTGGCGTGGAGGCTCTATCATGTAGTGGTTCAAATGCGATCAGTATACTTTCCATATGACAATTCCTTTCTTTTCTATATGTACCGTGACTTTTGTTACATCCCGTACTTTTGTATGTTGGATTTGTCATAAGTGAATCGACATAAGTTCAAACACAAGATGATTTTTGAGGTTACAAGAAGTTATGCTATGTTTAACCAGTGATAAGGAAGTATCATAAGGACTGGAGGTTAAATGAATCAGAGAAAATAAATTTCATCGAGGTTTGGAATGTTGAACAAGTTATGTGGACCGTATGGAATGTTTTTCATATTCATGTATGCAGATCAAGAGCTCATTATATAAAAGATTGAAGTTCTGAAATAATTTGGGACTTAACAAGTGTGACGACGGTGATTGAGAATAATATTTGGTGTATGTATAAAGAGGCTATGGACTAGAGTTCTACTACATGATTATGGTAATGGGTATATAAAATGTGTTAAAATGATTACTATTTAAGTGAATTGAGATAAAAAAACTTAATTACGCGTGTAAGTGATTAAATGTTGGTTTGTAGTGGAGATAAAGAAAATAAATGATAGGTGGTAAATGACACCACCTCTCTTCCGTGTGGCAGCACCTGGAGCTAGCAAGTTATTCCTCACTTTTGCATGTTTTAAAGGAGTGACACTATAGGACAAATGGGATGCGTGGACCCCATGGTCCATTATGATAAATATAATGTGAGTAGTAAATATAAAGAGAGTTATTTTACATAGAAATTTCATTCACTTGCATAAGTATACTTAAACAATACATAGTCACGTTCCAGCAAAATTCTCATGGAACTTTGACTATTTACTTAAGTATATGGAACCCCTATTTTCACAAGTAGCAGCAACGACAAATCTTGGCAGCAGCATAATTGTCAATTTTGAGGAAGCAAAGTATAGTTTTTATCACGAACAACAATAGAGTTTTGTTCTCTATTTCGAGCTCGTTGTCCCATTTTATCGTGTTGTTGAATCTGGACTTTCTTTGAAGTGAAGTAAGGTGGAAGAATAATATTTCTTGGCACATAAGGTAAGAATCCTCATCTCCTAGAAATTTTTAAATTCATCTAGGTCATAGCTAAATTGTGGAATTGATGAAATAAACACGAACTTACGAATAGAATTGTCATTTGATAGAGTTGGAATTGTGGGATATTTTTCTTGTTGTGATTATGTGATATAAATATAAGATTTGTGGAAAATGATGCCCTTATCATATTGAGAGCATTTTTAAGATTAAGAAGGGAACATACGAAAAGGTGCTATGGAGTGTACGGATCCTAATGCGAGCTTGTCGCTCGTTATAAATTATTATGAAGTTGTTATGGGTATGTGTGTTGTGTTGTTACTTGTTGTTGGGCTGTTGTGATGATATATAGAATTAGGAGGTACTAGTGATATAGGGGAGATGCTGCCCGTTTCGTTTTAGAATCAAAGTTACCAATTGATATATACGAGATACGAAAGCTCTCTAAAGTCGTGTACATATTCCTATGATTATAGGTTTGGCATGTTAATTGTGGAAAGTTCGTGGTTGAGTTGAGTTTCTTGGATGACGTGAGGTATGTTAAAGCTATCCCTTTTTTCTTTTTGGCATGAATTACATAAACGAGCGAACGATGAACATACATGACTCCAATGAATTCTAGTTCTCGGCGGTACTTGACATGACAGTTGTCTTTGATTCTCAAATATTGGTTCATTCCAATTATTCTATTGAGTCTCAGATGATGATTTAGTTTGTATATAGTTGTTCCTAATATTCTAATCGTGCATAACGTTATTACATTATTTCACCGAGTCTCGGGCCGGGTACGTATTCGTGCACAGTTTCATTGCATTGTTCACCGAGACCCTCACTAGAGGGCTGGGTACGGTATATATATGATTACTTCACTGAGTCCCTCACTAGAGGGCCGGGTAAGGTATATATTTATATTTCACCGAGTCCCTTACTAAAAGGCCGGGTATGGTATATATTTACATTTCTAGTCATTGCCTTTGGGGCTACTTACATGGTTATTCTCTGCCTTCAGGGCTATTCATATTACAGGTGGTTTTTCATACTTTCATTATGGCTTATATCTCATTCTTTATGATTACTGCTACCGTACATACTTGGTACATTATTCGTACTGACGTCTCTTTGCCTAGAGGCGCTGTGTTCATGCCACACAGTCCCAGATTATTTTGCAGGTAAAAGTATTCAGCTTGAATGGTTGTCTATCAGCTGGGATTGGCAAACTCCATTTTCTTCCTAGAGAATTACCGAGTTATTATGGTTATCATATGTGTGTATGGGTACGTCGAGGCCCTGTCCTGACTCATATGATTCAAGTGTTTACTCTTAGAGACCTTGCAGACAGTATCCTGTGGTTAGTATGTTAAGATGTCATGTGTTGAGTAGAGCGACCATGTAGGCCGATATGTCAGTTTGACTTACTCCGGTTTTGATTAATTGAGTATCGTTTGCAAATTTCTATGGTTTGACGGAAAGTACTTTATTATATTTTTGAATTTTTTTAAATGTCTAGTTTCATTATGTGAATGCCAGAGGGTTCGCTCAGCTCTAAGTAAGAGTTGGGTGCCCATCATCCCCTATCAGAATTGGGGTGTGACCGCTTTCCTTTTGATAGCACACTCATCTCTTCTTAATAACGATTAACGTCGTTTTCCTTATCTCGTGTTGTTGCATTTCATTTTCCTTTCTATATCTCATTTAATGTCGAGCACTTCTCTGTTACACCTCGTAGTTTTGTACGTTGAAGTTCGTTAGGTGTTAGTTGTCCTAATCGTGGAAACTAGAGTTATCTTCTAGGATATATGAGATTATATATGCCTGCCTTATGGTTACGAGTGTTTAAGTTCATGAAATAAGCTATGGAAGGAATTGAGAACAAGCGAATTAAGTTTGTCGGAACTTTGGGAAAACTTGGCAAAATTTTGGACAGGATTTTTGGTCCAACTTGAGAGAGGTATATCTCCTAGAATATGAGGAGTTTTGGTGTGTTTTATCCAAATTGAATTTTGTTGAGTCTATTTTCCAACACAACAAACCGTTCATCAACGTGACATCGGAGTAAAAAGTTATAGGTGTTTTAGGACAGAGTGCTGGGGAGAGAAATTTGACGGTTCAGTTTGACGGGCAGCAAAACTTTCTGCGGCCCGTCATATGGAATTTTTCCTATCATAAAATAGTTCTAGTGAGGCCATTTTGGGCGCTCCATTTGACGGACCAATTTGACGGAGCGTCAAATATTCTGCGGTCCGTCAAAGTGGGCGTCAAAATGCCTGACGGGTTTTTAAGTTACGCTTTATGTATTTCATTTCACCTCATTTGAGCTCATTATTTCCCCAAATCAGATCCTAGGGCTCTCCAAAACCCTCTATCCAAGTCCATAAACTAATCCAAGCCAAATCCAAGAGAATCAAGAGATTCAAGTGCTAAGGAGCTTGCTAGGGTTTCTGAACTCAAGATTTCCTTTGGTGTTGATGTGGGAGACTTCACTTTAGTTGAGTAAGTTGATCCAAGACTTGTTCTTGAGTGATTAAGGTAATTTTTTACATCTCTTGTATATGGTTAAGGTTGTTTGATTGTTGTACCATTTGGTTGAAGGAAGAAAAAGTGAAAATGGAGTTCAAGTATGAACTTGAGAATATTATGAGTTAAATTTATTCTGAGTTGTAAGTTAACTTGAATTATGATTCTTGGCATGTTATGAGTATAATCTTGATGTGGGTAATACTAATGATGTTGGGGAAGTGTCGTATGTAAGTATATATGGAGTTGTGTTCAAATTATTATTATGAATGATCTTGAAGAGGAGTTTTGAGGATTAAATGGCGCCTAAATTGCGTGAAGTCTCTTGATTATGGTGTTGTTAATAATGTCATTGTTGTTTGGGAGTTGTTTTGTAATTTTGTAGAAGTAGATGTAATAGGGGAAATGCTGCCAAATTTTCTCTAGCTTACGAATTATACTAGTTTGAACTTAAGGGTGTCTTTGAAGCCTAACCTTGGTATGAACCCTCTTAAATGAAGATTTCTCGGGCTTTAGAGGTGAACGTTAAGTAGTTGAGAAGACATAAAGGTATGTAAGGCTAACCCTTCTTTTTTAAGGCATGATCCCATTGTTTTATGCCTTCACGTGCAATCCATAATGTTTTCCATGATGACTTCATTCCTAGAATCACTAAAGCTCATAGTTCTTGATACTCTCATGAAGCCATTGTGTTACACCTTGGAAAATTCCCCGTTAACGTACAGTTAATAGGCTAGCGAAAAGCACGACGTATACGATGTTTCGATAAGTAAGAAATAGCATTTGATGATCTTAATTTGGATTCAAAGATATTTAACGAAAAAGAAGAAGGTTAGCAAGGAAAGTAAAGGATATGTTGTGTGTCGGGTAGGAATTATGGGCGACGAGTTAATGATGGTGTAATGACGTCCTAGATAAGAGTGATAACATCCCTTAGATTGGTATTGAGGTGTTAAACAAGTATCAAGAAGGTTCCATAAGGATTGGAGATCAAACGAGTCGACGACAACGAAATCGGAATAGCTGGGCATTATACGGCCTAACATACTGGCCGTATAAATTATACTGGTCGTATGTTAGGCCGTATAATTATCCAAGAGGGGCATAACTCACTGGACCAAACATACGACCCTTATAAAATGTACGGATCGTATGTTGGTCCTGTTACACCTCGGAAAAGTCCCTGTACATGTACAATGAATAGACCAACGAAGGGTATGAGTGTGCGATGTTATACTAAGTAAGGAATGACGATTCATGAATTTTTGGAAATGAGAAAGTTGTAAAAATTTCAATTCATCTAGTGGTCGTAAAGTAGAATACGGCCCGTAAAGTGATTTACGGACCGTATACTGCCATCGTCCTCCAGCCTTCCAAAAATTTCAATTTTCTGTTAAGTGTTGAAATGGTAAAATACGACCCAGAATACGGACCGTAAACCGAAATACGGCCTGTAAACTAAGTCGTAAACTGCCATAACCATCAGCCAGCCTTTCTGTTTTTGACATGCTTAAATACGACCACGTTATACGGCCCGTAAACTGGTTTACGGTCCGTAAATTGTGGTTTACGACCACTGTACACCCGACGACTGTTCATTAAAAATCAGATTTGGTGATTATTATAAGGGACCCTTCTCCTTCATTTCATTTCATTTTCCACCTACACAACTCAAGAAACCTCTAGAACATTCTAAACATTTCATACACAAGAATCAAAGGGAAATTAATGATCAACTACATGAAACTCATGAAATCAAGGGTGTAAAACTCAAGTGAAGTTCATCCAAACCAAGAAATTCCAAGAAGGTGAAGTAGGGTTTTGGTGCTAAAAGAGTATTCTCATTCAAGGCTTGTTCCACCATTATCTAAGGTAAGTTTCACAACTATACCATGTTGTTTAAGGCATTTAAAGGCTAAATTACTTGAATTGTAGAAGGACATAGTAACTGGGCCATTACTGAGTGAATAGTGCCATAGTTGGGTGATAGCTAGGTTGAATCATGAATGTTGGTGTGCTATGATTATGAATACGTTGTAAATGATGTTTAGGTCATGAAATAAGTGTTAAATACAAGGAAATGCGATAACGGGCTAAAACCATAAATGTGAAGGAATTGGAGAGAAATGGTGGATTTTGCTTAAGGTATATAAATGATGCTTGTTGCTTGCAATATTACGAGTGTTGTTGTAAATGTTTGGGAGTTGAAATAGAACATGGGAAAAGTAGTAGCGACACAGGAAATGCTGCCTATTTTTCCTTAGAAACAACGATGCGGTTTTATAACCGATCAACTAACATTAATCTAAATTCTCTCGTGAAGGTAACGACGTGATATCAATGGAGAACAAGTGAACGATAGTTTAGCTAAACGACAAAGGTATGTGAGGCTAGTCCCTTCTTTCTAATGGCATGAATCCTATAGTAGCAGTTCTTTTCCTCTTCATGAGTTTATGTATTACGAGAAGCTAAAAGCCTATACCCCTACATGTCTATATAAGATAAGAGATATGATATGATGACGCCATATTGATAAAGACATCATTTATTGCTTATACTCACCTTATGCAATAATTCCTTCAAGGTGAGGCAGAATGTCAATAATTGCTCCATAATGGAACCGGGGGATCACGACCTTACGTCACCCCGGTAGAGTATAGTTGATCTTGAGCCTTATGCATGTCTTATGATAAGCATACTATGATAAGCATATGATTACAAGTATTTTATGATGAGCATGTCATGAGCACATTACACCGTGCCTAGTTGGCCGGGCAGTCACCGCTAAGGCGGGCAGCTATACGGATACACCATGACCTTTTGGCATGGGCAGACACCACTAGTGGGCGGCATGAGATGGTACCACAGACGCGGGATAATATTATTGATCATCACACCATTCCGATATGCACGGGCAGCTTTCATTTTATGCATATATGATATGATGATGAGTATGAGTAAGACAACATGCATCACTTCTCTTATGATTGTCATTCGGATCTAGATGTTCATATTGACGTTCTCATTATATTATTGTTATCTTTCTTCATTGTTTATGCCTCTCATACTCAGTACAATATTCGTACCGACGTCCGTTTTCTTTGGACGTTGTGTTCATGCCCACAGGTAGACAGGGAGGTGAGCTCGATCCAGATTCTTAGGAGCTGTCAGCTGATTGAAAGCACTCCTTTGTCCGGAGGTGCTTATGATTATCCTTTTGGTACATATGTATATTTTGGGCATGACAGAGTCTTGTTCCGTCTTTATGAATAGTATGTCAGTAGAGGCTCATAGATACGCAGTGTGGGTTAGATGGTCCCACAAGATGGTATTATATGTATATATATATATATATATTATTTTGATGGCCGAGAGACAATTGTATATAAAGCATTTATGTTTCTATACAAAATATGATTTTCCTCCAATCCGTGTATAAAATTGGTAAAAGAGCATTAAATGAGTAAGATGAGTAGTAGAGCGAGTGGTGCTCGGTGGCTAGCCCCGGGTACCCGTCACGGCCCCTAGCTGGGTCGTGAAAAAAGTGGTATCAGAGCAGTTCGTCCTAGGAAGTGTCTACGAGCCGTGTCTAGTAGAGTCTTGTTTATGGTGTGTAGCGCGCCAGATCAATAAACAAGAGGATACAGGGCATTTAGGAAAATGACCATCCTTCTTCTTATGAAATCGTGCGATAGAGCCATGCGTAAGATTTTATCCTCCCTAATAGAGTGCTGTGATTTCCAAAAATGCCGCCAAAGGGAAAAGGTACAGCCGCCCAGAAGGGCAAAGCTACGATAAAACGGCGGGCAGAATGAGAGCTTCCGATGAATGTAGGGGAAGGCGAATCACAAAATGAGGCCTCGCCCGATGTAGAAGAGCAAGGAGGAGCCTCAGCTCCAATCCCTCCACCGAGTTCTTCGGGTCAACAAGTGACCGAAGCTATACATTTATTGACACAATTGGTTGCCGCCCAGGCACAACGACAGAATGCGAGCCCGAGTGATAGTGCAACTAGTACGAGAGCCCGTGATTTTAAGACCTTAAATCCTCCGGAATTCTTTGGGTCGAAGCCGGACGAAGAGCCGCAAAACTTTATTGATGAAATGTTGAGGACCTTAAAGATTATTCATGCCTACGAGACCGAATTCGTGGAGTTGGCCCCTTATAGACTCCGCGATGTGGCGGTATTATGGTACAACAATTGGATTGCATCAAGAGGAGAGAATGTGCCTCCTCCAGTATGACAAGAGTTCGTGGATGCCTTTATTCGCTGCTATTTGCCACCCGAAGTCCGCCGAGCTAGAGTGGACAAGTTCTTGAATCTAAAGCAAGGAAACATGAGTGCCCGAGAGTATAGTATGAAATTCAATTCTTTGGCTAGATATGCTCCAACTATGGTGGCCGACATGGGAGACCGGGTCTATAGATTTGCGAGTGGTTTGGGGCCACATTTATTTGGAGATTGTTTGACGGCTTCTTTGCAAGACGGGATGGATATTTCTCGAATACAGGCCCATGCTCAGAATCTTGAGGAACGGCAACAGCCGTAAAGAAGTGATCGCGATAATGATCGAAGACAAGGTAAGAGAGATAGATCTATGGGAGCGAGCAGCGAGTATAGAGGGGGACCAAGACAGATGCATTCTAGGCACTCAGGTCAGTCAGCGACTAGTGCGCCTCCCAGATTCTCAAATAGGAGGGTTGATCATTCTTTTCAGTCAAGACAGGGCCAGAGTTCGAGGGCCGCAGATTCTCAGTTTAGGGGAGATTTTAGTCAGCGGAGACCTCCAGTACCTAGGTGCATTCGGTGCGGTAGATTGCATTCCGGGCAGTGCCATCAGGGTTCGGATGCATGTTACGCCTGCGGGCAAGTTGGCCATATGATGAGAGATTGTCCTTTAGTGAGAGGTAGAGTTGGGACTCAGCCTACTGGATCAGCAGCTGGGTCTTCTTCGGCACGCCCGACAGCACAGACTTCTCAGACTACCGCAAGTAGAGGCAAAGGCAGAGGGGGAGCATCTACTTCGGGAGCTGTCCAGCCCCGCGTATATGTTTTAGCTGGGCGATAGGATCTTGAGTCCTCCCCAGATGTTGTCACAGGTACATTGATTATATTTTCCCGTAACGTATATGCTCTGATTGATCCGGGCTCTACCTTTTCTTATATTACTCCATATGTTGCTGGTTGTATTAGGGTGAAACCCGAGTCAATTAAACCCTTTGAGGTACTCACTCCGGTCGGTGACCCCGTGATAGCAAGAGAAGTGTACAGAAATAGTGTCATTGTGATATGTGATCGTCAGACAAAGGATGATTTAATCGAGTTTGAAATGATAGACTTTGATGTAATAATGGGTATGGATTGGTTAGCATAGTGTTACGCAAATATTGATTGCCGGACGAAAATGGTTCGATTTCAGTTTCCGGGAGAGCCCGTACTTGAATGGAAGGGTAATACGGCATCCCCAAAGGGTAGGTTTATTTCCTATCTTAAGGCGAGGAAGATGATAGCTAAAGGTTATATTTATCATCTAGTTTGGGTTCATGATATCGAGGTAAAGCCGCCAACTTTTCAGTAAGTTCCGGTAGCGAATGAGTTACCAGATGTATTTCCAGATGAACTACCAGGTCTTCCTCCAGAAAGGGAAATTGATTTCGCTATTGATGTATTGCCGGACACCGAGCCTATTTCTATTCCTCCTTATCTAATGGCTCCGGCAGAATTGAAAGAGCTAAAAGCACAGTTGAAAGATTTGCTTGAGAAGGGATTTATAAGGCCCAGTTCATCACCGTGGGGAGCACCAGTCTTATTCGTGAAAAAGAAAGACGGAACTTTATGAATGTGTATCGACTATATGCAATTGAACAAAGTGACGATAAAGAACAGATATCCCCTTCCAAGGATCGATGATTTGTTCGACCAACTGTAGGGTGCCAAATGGTTTTCTAAAATAGATTTACGATTAGGTTACCATCAAGTGAGGGTTAGAGAAGCGGATATTCCCAAGACTGCCTTCAGGACAAGATATGGTCACTATGAGTTCCGAGTAATGTCGTTCGGGTTGACAAATGCCCCGACGGTGTTCATGAATTTAATGAATAATGTATTCAGGCCATTTTTGGATCTCTTCGTGATATTGTTTATCGATGATATTCTAGTATATTCTCGCACAGAATCAGAGCATGCAGATCATTTGAGAACTGTTCTCGGCATTCTTCTAGCCCGAGAATTGTATGCAAAATTTTCAAAGTGCGAGTTTTGGCTAAATTCTGTAACATTTTTGGGACATATTATTTCAGATGATGGCATCCGAGTCGACACTCAGAAAATAGAAGCTGTGAAGACTTGGCCAAGGCCTCCAACGCCTATGGAAGTTCGTAGTTTCCTGGGTTTGGCAGGATATTATAGAAGATTTGTAGAGGGCTTCTCGTCTATCTCAGCCCCATTAAAGAAGCTAACCCAGAAGTCGGCGAAATTTCAGTTGAACGATGCTTGTGAGCGTAGTTTCTAAGAGTTGAAAAACAGGTTGACCTCAGCTCCAGTTTTAACACTTCCAGAAGGGCCAGAAGGCTATGTTGTATATTGTGACGCTTCCGGTGTGGGACTAGGATGTGTATTGATGCAGCATGGCAAAGTTATTGCATACGCTTCGAGACAGTTGCGGAAACATGAACAAAATTATCCAACTCATGATCTCGAATTAGCCGCGGTTATTCATGCGTTGAAAATATGGAGACATTATTTGTATGGTGTGCACGTCGATATCTATACAGATCACAAGAGTCTCCAACATATTCTCAAACAGAAGGAGTTGAACCTATGGCAGAGGCGGTGGTTAGAATTGTTAAAGGATTATGACGTGAATATTTTGTACCACCCCGGAAAAGCGAATGTGGTAGCCGACGCGCTTAGCCGTCCATCAATGGGCAGTTTAAGTGAAGTTCCTTTGGGAAAGAAAGAAATGGTTCGTGAGCTCTATCAACTAGCAAATCTTGGAGTACGTGCAATTGATTCGGGTAGTGCAGGTATCAGCATTAATAACCCCGCAACTTCATCCTTGAATATAGAGATAAAAGAACGGCAATATGAAGATTCCCAGCTAAGCCATTACCGAGACCTATCTCATGAGAAGGGAAAGTCTCCATTTGAAGTTTCCATAGATGGAGTCCTTAGATACCAGGGCAGACTATGTGTACCGGATGCGGCGGAATTACACCGACGAATTCTAGAGGAAGCTCACTATTCTCGGTATCCCATTCACCCAGGAGCAACGAAGATGTATCATGATCTGAAAATTATATATTGCTGGGATGACATGAAGAAGACATAGCAGAATTTGTAGCTCAATGTCCAAATTACCAACAAGTAAAAGCCGAACATCAAAAGCCAGGAGTCTTATTGCAAGCAATGGAAATTCCTACATGGAAGTGGGAAGAAATTAATATGGATTTCATTGTGGGACTCACAAAAGTAGCTCATTTCCTCCCAATTAGAACCACGTATTCAACGGAAGATTATGCTAAGTTGTATTTGAAAGAAATGGTGCGACTCCATGGAATTCCATTAGCCATTATTACAGACAGAGGGGCACAGTTTACAGCCAAGTTTTGGAAATCTTTTCAAGAAGGTTTAGGTACTCAAGTCAAGTTCAGCACGACATTTCATCCACAAACTGACGGGCAAGCCGAGCGTACCATTCAGACCTTGGAGGATATGCTACGAGCGTGCATGTTGGATTTTGGCGGAAGTTGGGATGAGCATTTACCCCTTATTAAATTTGCGTACAACAACAACTATCATTCCGGTATTCAAATGGCCCCGTATGAAGCATTATACAGAAGAAAATGTAGATCTCCAATTGGATGGCTTGAAACCAGAGAAGCATAATTAATAGGCCCTGACTTGATTCAACAAGCAGTCGAAAAAGTCAAGATTATCCGAGACCGATTGGTGACAGCCCAGAGTCGCCAAAAGTCCTATGCAGACAACCGTCGTCGCGACTTGGAATTTCAAATTAATGACTGGGTATTTTTGAAGGTGTCATCAATGAAAGGGTTGATGAGATTCGGTAAGAAAGGGAAGCTAAGTCCCAGATACATTGGCCCCTACAAAATCATCCGCAAGGTGGGACAGGTAGCATATGAATTGGATTTACCTTCGGAGCTTGAATTAGTCCATCCAGTCTTTCATGTTTCGATGCTCCGCAAGTGTATTGGAGATCCCACCAAGATTGTCCCGATAAACGATGTGAAAATCACGGAAAAGCTAACCTATGAAGAGGTGCCTATTGCCATCTTAGATAGGCAAGTACGGAAGCTTCGAAATAAAGAGGTAGCTTCAGTCAAAGTCCTATGGCGAAATAAAAATCGGGAAGAGATGACTTGGGAAGCAGAAGAAAAGATGAAGTCCAAGTATCCGCACTTATTCTAACCCCCAGAAGGGATACAAAATGAAACGCCTATAATATAAGGTATGTATGTTTTATCTTTATGTTTTTGGTCGTGTGTGGCCGTAGAGATGCTGCTATTGTGATGTGGCCCTGTGAGGTGAAGATATTATGGGTTGTTGTGGCAGGTGGGTAGTGTCAGATTACAGAGGAGACTCTGACGAAATTTTTCTAGGATTCCCGAGTATTTTAACATTCGAGGACGAATGTTCCAAAAGGGGGGAGGAATGTTACACCTCGGAAAAGTCAACGTACATGTACAATGAATAGACCAACGAAGGGTATGAGTGTGCGATGTTATACTAAGTAGGGAATGATGATTCATGAATTTTTAGAAATAAGAAAGTTGTAGAATTTCAATTCAGGCAGTGGTCGTAAAGCAGAATACGGTCCGTAAAGTGATTTACGGACTGTATACTACCATCGTCCTCCAGCCTTCCAGAAATTTCAATTTTCTGTTAAGTGTTGAAATGGTAAAACACGACCCAGAATACGGACCGTAAACTGAAATACGGCCCGTAAACTGAGTCGTAAATTTCCATGACCATCAGCCAGCCTTTCTGTTTTTGACATGCTTAAATACAACCACATTATACGGCCCGTAAACTGTGGTTTACGACCACTGTAAACCCGACGACTGTTCATTAAAAATCAAATTTGGTGATTATTATAAGGGACCCTTCTCCTTCATTTCATTTCATTTCCCACCTACACAACTCAAGAGACCTCTAGAACATTCTAAACATTTCATCCACAAGAATCAAAGAGAAATTAATGATCAACTACATGAAACTCATCAAATCAAGGGTGTAAAACTCAAGTGAAGTTCATCCAAACCAAGAAGTTCCAAGAAAGGTAAAGTAGGGTTTTGGTGCTAAAAGAGTATTCTCATTCAAGGCTTGTTCCACCATTATCTAAGGTAAGTTTCACAACTATACCATGTTGTTTAAGGCATTGAAAGGCTAAATTACTTGAATTGTTGAAGGACATAGTAACTGGGCCATTACTGAGTGAATAGCGCCATAGTTGGGTGATAGCTAGGTTGGATCATGAATGTTGGTGTGCTATGATTATGAATATGTCGTAAATGATGTTTAGGTCATGAAATAAGTGTTAAATACAAGGAAATGCGATAACGGGCTAAAACCATAAATGTGAAGGAATTGGAGAGAAATGGTGGATTTTGCTTAAGGTATATAAATGATGCTTGTTGCTTGCAATATTACGAGTGTTGTTGTAAATGTTTGGGAGTTGAAATAGAACATGGGAAAAGTAGTAGAGACAAAGGAAATGCTGCCTAATTTTCCTTAGAAACAACGATGCGTTTTTATAACCGATTAACTAACATTAATCCGAATTCTTTCGTGAAGGTAACGACGTGATATCAAAGGAGAACAAGTGAACGATAGTTTAGCCAAACGACAAAGGTATGTGAGGCTAGTCCCTTCTTTCTAATGTCATGAATCCTATAGTAGCAGTTCTTTTCCTCATCATGAGTTTATGTATTACGAGAAACTAAAAGCATATACCCCTACATGTCTATATAAGATAAGAGACATGATATGATGACGCCATATTGATAAAGATGTCATTTATTGCTTATACTCACCTTATGCACTAATTCCTTCAAGGTGAGGCAAAATGTCCATAATTGCTCCATAATGGAACCGGGGGATCACGACCTTACGTCACCCCGGTAGAGTATAGTTGATCTTGAGCCTTATGCATGTATTATGATAAGCATACTATGATAAGCATATGATTACAAGTATTTTATGATGAGCATTTCATGAGCACATTACACCGTGCCTAGTTGGCCGGGCAGTCACCGCTAAGGCGGGCAGCTATACGGACACACCATGACCTTTTGGCATGGGCAGACACCACTAGTGGGCGGCATGAGATGATACCCCGGACGCGGGAGGCCTGGATGTGGGCTAATGTTATTGATCATCACACCGTTCCGATATGGACGGGCAGCTTGCATGTTATGCATATATGATATGATGATGAGTATGAGTAAGACAGCATGCATCACTTCTCTTATGATTGTCATTCGGATCTAGATGTTCATATTGACGTTCTCATTATATTATTGTTATCTTTCTTCATTGTTTATGCCTCTCATACTCAGTACAATATTCGTACTGACGTCCGTTTTCTTTGGACGTTGTGTTCATGCCCACAGGTAGACAAGGAAGTGAGCTCGATCCAGATTCTTAGGATCTGTCAGCTGATTGAAAGCACTCCTTTATCCGGAGGTGCTTATGATTTTCCTTTTGGTACATATGTATATTTTGGACATGACAGAGTCTTGTTCCGTCTTTATGTATAGTATGTCACTAGAGGCTCGTAGATACGCAATGTGGGTTAGATGGTCTCACAAGATGGTATTATATGTATATATATATATATATATATATATATATATATATATATATATATATATATATATATATATATATATATATATATATATATTATTTTGATGGCCGAGAGGCAATTGTATATAAATCTTTTATGTTTCTATACAAAATATGATTTTCCTCCAATCCGTGTATAAAATTGGTAAAAGAGCATTAAATGAGTAAGATGAGTTGTATAGAGAGTGGTGCTCGGTGGCTAGCCCCGGGTACCCATCACGGACTCTAGCTGGGTCATGACAGGTCCGTATATGTTGGTCGGGACAGATTTCAAGAATTGATATAAGGTCCCCTCTCTCATTATTTCATTTCATTTCCATTCTCCTCTCTTCAAGAAACCTCTAGAACACTCTCTATTATTCATCCACAAGAAACCAAGGGAAAACCATGATCAAATATACCAAATTCATGAAATCAAGTGTATCAGACGTTTTAAAAGTTCATCTACACCAAGAAAACTCAAGGGAAGTGAGTTAGGGTTTTAGTGCAAGAAGAGAAGTTCCACTCAAGGATTGTTCATCCACTATCTAAGGTGGGTTTTATGACCATTCCATGTTGTTTAAGGTATTGGAAGGCTAATACACTTGAATTGTACAAAGATATAGAAATGGGTCATAAATGAGTGAATAGTGTCATTTTTTAATAGTAGTTGGGGTGAATTATGAACATTAGTGCGTTGTGATTATAAGTCTGCTATAAATGATATCTAGAACATGGAGTAAGTATTATATACGAGAAAATGCAATAATGAATGATGACCATGATTATGGAGAGATTGGAGTGAGATTGTGAATTGCGAATAATATAGATGGATGATGATTGTTGTTGTGATATTGTGAATTTTGTTATGAACGTTTGGGAGTTGATATAGAATATGGGAAAAGTTGTATAAACAAAGGAAATGCTGCCCAATTTTCCCTAGAGATAGTAACACATTCTTATAGTCAATTAACTAATGTTGATGTGAATTCTCTTGAAGGTAGGAACGTGGGCATTGAAGGAGAACAAGCAAGCGATAAATTAGTTAAACGTAAAAGGTATGTGAGGCTAGTCCTTTCTTTCTATGGAATGAATCCTATAGTATGACTTCTCCTTCCTCTTCATGAATTTCCTACATTCCGGAAGACTAAAAGTCTATGTTCGTGAATAGTCAAATGAGATAGGGGATATGTATTATGAGCCTAATAATGATGATGATGGGCTTAAGTATAAAGATCCTAGAGTGCATGATATGATGTTCCTATAAGTTGACGATGTTGTTCATTGTATCCACTCACCTTATATACTATTTCCTTCAAGGTGAGGCAGAATGCTTATAATGCTTCATAATGGAATCGGGGGTTCACGACCTTATGTCACCCCGATAGAGTATAATTGTCTTAAGTTCCCAATCATGCATTATGATAATAATATGGTGAGAATACGATGAGTTTGTGATATGTACATGATGATATTACACCGCGCCTATATGGCCGGGCAGACACCGCTAAGGCGGGCAGCTATATGTATACACCATGACTAGACGACATGGGTAGACACCACTAGTAAGCGGCATGATATAGTACCCCGGACGCGGGAGGCCTGGACGCAAGCTAATGATTATCACACCAATCCGATATGGACGGGCAGCTTGTATATTTATGCATACATGACATGATGATGATTATGAGTAAGCCGGCATGCATTATTTATTTTATGATTGACAGTCAGATACAGATGCTCCTTATTGATGCTTCTTTTATTTCATTGAAGTATCATTATTGTTTATGCCTCTCATACTCAGTATAATGTTCGTACTGACGTCCGTTTTCTTTGGACGCTGTGTTCATGCCCACAAGTAGACAGGGAGGTGAGCTTGATCCAGACTCGTAGGAGCTGTTAGCCGATTTGAGAGAACTCCATTGTTCCGAAGGTGCTTTGATCATTCTTTTGTGGACATATGCATATTTTGAGCACGACGGGGTCCTGTCCCGTCCCTATGTCTAGCATTCTAGTAAAGGTCTCACGAGGTTACTACTGTATATGTATATATTATCATTTTGATGGCCTAAAGGCTTATGTTTATAAACACATCTATGTCTTCAAATGAAAAATAATTTTCTTATGATTCGAGTATGAATTTGATAAAAGAAGGCTCAATGAGTATGATGAGTAGCAGAACAAGTGGTGCTCGGTGGTTAGCCTAGGGTACCCATCACGGCCCCTATTCGGGTCGTGACACATTGATTCCATACTATAGTATTTGATCCTCTAAGGAAAGATATAGGGAAAATGATGATGAGGATGTTGCTTTTACTTATTAAATTCTATATGTATATAAATATATAAATCTATGTTGTAACACTGAGTCCCATTGTGGCTGGGTATGCTTGACACCGAGTCCTATATGGCCGGGTATGATATCTATTGTGCACACCACTGATTAGTTGGGTATGAATAACACCGATTCCCATTGTGGCCAGGTATGTTTCACACCGAGTCCGATTCCCATTATGGCCAGGTATGCTTCACACCGAGTCCTATTATGGCCAGGTACGTTATAATGATAACGCTATTTATATATGTATATGCATGGAAGGTCTTCTTTAAAGAAAGGGGTAAATTAATATAATGAACGCCTCAAGAGGTATAAATGGCTCTTCTATCTCATGTTATCCTTCATGATTTTACTATGTTATTGCTTATGCCTTACATACTCAATACATTGTTCGTACTGACGTCCTTTTGCTTATGAACACTGCGTTTATGCCTGCAAGTGGACAGGAGACAAACTTGATCCTTAGGCTGCTTAGAGGAGCTCCATTTGATTCGGAGCTAAAACTTTTGGTACTATTCTTTTGTGTACATATATGGGCGTGGTGGGGCCCTGCCCCATCTTTATGATGTTATATACTCTTTCTAGAGGCTCGTAGGCAGTTGTGTATAGCTAGATGTCTCTTGGCCTTCTCGGCTCATATTTTTGTATATCATTTTGTTAGCCTTGTCAGCTTGTGTATATGTATACGGGGATAGTTGATGATGTTGATATAAAAGTGCCTTAGCCCGATGGAAATTGTATTGTTGCTGCATAGAGATTATGAGTAGGCCATGTGGCTCACCTAAATATGATTGTGGAAGTATGATGAGAGATGCTCGGTGGGTTAGCTCCGGGTACCCGTCATGGCTCTCTAGTTGGGTCATGACATTCTCATTCTCTCTTGGCTATGTATCGGGTCATATTCATGGCCTTATGGTTTATAGTTCCTTCGAACTTGTCATCCAATGCCTCATTTTGTCGTTGTCTATCCTCTTGCTATTCGTCATAAGTCATATTTCTGTAAATCTCTCATGAGTTATACATGATCACATATTTCTTCGCGTAAAGCATCATCTTTAGCTTGCGGTATTTGGAAAGTTTCTAAAACCCCGAGTTCGCAATTCGATGCATATTGGATCCTACCGTGGTCCTTGATATACTTGGTTATATTTATTTAGTCGCTTCTTGATGTTCTCTGGGTATCCTCGCAATAGAGTAAGAGAGGAGTTACTATGTGTTGGCTTGTCCTGACTCCTCTTAGTATCGTAACATATCTATTATCATCAACGTTGAGTTACTTCTTGAATGTTCTTCGTTACTTAACCTTTTCGTGTCCTCCTTTCGAATATATGTCGTCAGCACTCTTCCAATCATTTACTAAACTGTTCATGTAAGTCTTTTATCACCTACTTGGCGAATGCTAATAAGTATATCCTTTACCATATCGGGTCAACGTCTGCTATATAGTGTTAACTCTTTACACAACACCCATCCTTATACCATTACCATGATTTCACCTCCATCTCATATCCTTCCCTTAATTACGTCTCGCAAAATAATCCCGTCTTGTCTTTTGCACTTCCACCCGAGGAGTTCATATCTTGCTTTTATCCTTCAGTCTATGCCTTCTATCATTTCATTCTCATTCCTTAATGTACTAACATTATGTTATGACATTGGGATCAACCTTTATATTCATTCAATTTGTCGTCTTCATTCTAACTATTGTTAAACCATATAGTGGGTCTTTCTGTCGTAACACTCCTTACTATGGTCTCAAATCATGATTAGCTTACAATATAAATTACCATTTCGATCCCATTCATGTTCGACTGATAAAAGTATCTTAATACGGGTCTTGTAATTCCATATCAAACTGCCTTAAGCACTAAATATTGAAATCCTTGTAATTTACACTCCTTTCATATTTCATCATGTATGATTTACCTACTTATTTGTAAACCGTATGCATAGTAAAACTTATCATACTAAAATACATAAGTAGCCTTCCATATCGTCCCTTGAAGAAGAAACAACTACCATCTAGTCCTATCATCACCTTACTATCATATCATCTCTTTATCTATAATTCAAAATCTTGCAATCTTGTCTAAAACAGCCTATGACCATTTTGTAGTTCTTTTCCAACATGATCTGTAAACATACGACCCTAGACTTCGCACTCGCTCTCTGGTTTAACCTTCTTCCCATTAATGGTTTCATATCATGGCACATCCCTAACCCCAACTTCCATCCATAACAATCTCTAAAATACTCAAAATAATCCAACAACATAGGAATAATACCTCATTCATTTTCGTGTCCTGCCTCATCTTCTTCTTCTTCTTGAATAACACAATCAGTATTGAGATAGCCATGTGCATAACCAAGAACATCTTAAACTTACTTTTGGCAATGACTTTAACATGAAATTCAAAAGTAGATCCTTTCACAATTTCCCTCAATCTATCCGCAAATACCGCAGATGTGCAGTCTTTTGCTATTCTGAGGTTTCATTGGTGCGTTGAAGTGTGATTCTCTTAGGGATCTCTTAGAAATCTTGTAGAGCTTCTGGGTGTTTTAAGAGGGTGAAGAGTCATCCTCAGCTGATGTATAGAGAAAATGAAACACTCAATAATTTATAACGTCTCATGTCTTAGTCGTAGTAATCACATATCGCATATCCTTACGATCTCATCTTAACGTTACACCCCAGAAAATTTTGCGTTACCAAGACTGTAGACAGCTTAGTATGAGCTTAAGGGAGATCAAAGTTATACAATTATTAGGGATGAAGATTATATAATCTGAGTATAAGAATATATATATATATATATATGACATTTGGAGACAGTATGGAGTAAATTAGTTAGCGCGCCACTTTATGAATATCCCTCGTAGCCGTAGGTTAAAGTGGTGTCCACATGTCGGAGATTTATAAAGGACATATGAAAAGTGATATGAGTAGTACATGGGAAGTTGAGCAACTCTTAAGAAGGACCTTTAAGACAAATATGTGCATAAGCCCTCCAAAAGGATGATTTAAGGATATGTTTTCAGATGATCTGAATTGGAGGGGCAAAAACGCTATTATAAGTTTGGAATTTGGATATACACCAAAAATGAAAGTTGTAGATAATTGAAAAAGTTTTCCAACCATAGGTCGTGGGCCCTCATACGATAGCATGATCAAGAGTTATGGCCATTTTAAGATAAAGACTCCAAGCTGCCAAATGGCTTCCGCGGGTCCCACTTGAGAAGGTCGGTGGAACTGACTTATGAGGGTTATAAATACCCCCATTAACTCCAATTTTTCAGAATTTTACATTCTCAATAGTCCTAGAATCTTCTCAACACAACCCCCAAACATTTATAGCCCATTAAATCAAGAATTTAACAAGATTACACCAAACTAGTCCATGAAAGGTGATTGTTCTTGCTTCTACTTGATGTTGTGGTAAGTTTGATCTTGAAGAAAGTTGGTGTGGCTGAATTTATTCAAGTATAAGGTATGTTTTTCATCCTATCCCTTATGTTGAGTTGATCTGAAGGTTTAGCAAGTCTTAAAAGTGACAACAGTTATGGAGGAAAGGTCATAAAGTGTCGTGTTGTAGTTGTTGTGTTTATGGAATATTTTGAGCATGTTCTGGCCGTGTGGCTGTGCTGATTTCCATGTATAGAGATGGTATATAATGTTGTTGGTGTGTTGATGGGATTATGCTCCTTGATTGGGAAGAAATGAAGTGTATATTGTTGTTGTATGTTGAAAAAAAACATCGTGTGGGATGTTTTATGGAATATATTGGTATTGACATTATTATTGTTGATATTGGTATTGTTGTTGTTGTTGTTGGTTGCTGGATTATGATTTCGGGCTAGGCATATAAACGGTGGAGATGCTGCCCGAATTTTGGCAGATTCTAAAAGAGTTTGGTTTAAGGACTTGAGATAGGCATACGACGATAAGTCTAATGGTAGTATAATTTCTCTTGAATGTAGATTGGTAAATTCTGGAGAATAAGCATTAATTCGTAGGAGATCAATCGGGTATGTTAAGGCTCGTCCATTTCTTTCAAAGGCATGATTCCTATGGTATGATTTCATAAATGTTTCCGTAACCTTCTTGTTTTCAAAAGCTAAAAGTCCATGGTTTTTAAAGCTTCTCATGATGTCGAGGATAAGAATGATTTTATGATGGTGACAACGATAATGATGATTTTGTGTTTTAAGAACTCAAGTTTACGATTTCAAAGCGAATATGAAAATGTGGAGCTACTTCTAGATTTTCTCAATTTTATTCATTGATGATGACTCTACTTCTAAAGGCTCCAAAGTGTATGTAAAGTCATCCCTTCCTTCTTTTTGGCATGAATTACATTAAATGAGCAAACGATGAACATACATGATTCCAATGAAATCTGGTTCTCAGTGGTACTTGACAAGATAGCTTTCTTTGATTCTCAAGTGTTGGTTCATTCTATCTATTCTCTCAAGTCTCAGATGATGAATCAGTTTGTATATGATTGCACCTAATATTCTATTCGTGCACATTGTTATTATATCATTTCACTGAGTCCCTCACTAGAGGGCTGGGTACGTATTGGTGCGCATTGTTATTACATCACTTCACTAAGTCCCTCACTAGAGGGCCGGGTACGTATTCGTGCGCAATGTTATTGCATCACTTCAATGAGTCCCTCACTAGAGGGCCGAGTACGTATTCAGGCATATTGTTAATGTATCACTTCACCGAGTCCCTCACTAGAGGGTCGGGTACGTATTCGTGCATATTGTTAATGTATAAGTTCACCGAGTCCCTCACTAGAGGGACAGGTACGTATTCGTGCACAGTTTCATTGCATTGTTCACTGAGTCCCTCACTAGAGGGCCGGGTATGTATATTATATATTTCACCGAGTCCCATAATGGGCCGGGTACGCTATATATTTTACCGAGTCCCGTAATGGGCCGGGTACGCTATATATTTTACCGAGTCCCATAATGGGTCGGGTACGCTATATATTTTACCGAGTCCCGTAACGGGCTAGGTACGGTATATTATATATATGCATGACTCTCATCTCATAAGGCACAGATGCATTGGTATCCTTGATAATCATACTTGCCTCCTGTCATCTTTTACTCAGTCATGATCTTCTTTATTGTACTTCATGCTTTACATACTCAGTACATTTTCCGTACTCACCCCCTTTCTTCGGGGGCTGCGTTTCATGCCTGCAGGTATAGATACTCAGTTTGGTGATCCTCCAGCTTAGGACTGCTACTCAGCTGCTTGGAGAGCTCTATTGTTTCGGAGCTTGAGCCATTTTGGTACAGATCCTTTTGACATAGATGTTGTTATACTCTTAGAGGTCTGTAGATATATATGGGTTGTGTATATGGTTTGGTCAGCTATACAGATGTAGATCGTTTTGGATATTCCCGCGTATAGTGGAAGCCTTGTCGACTTGCATATTTTGTTATGTATGGTTAATTGTGATTCCTCGGGAGATAGGTTCATTCAGATATATGGCATTATGAGTATACAGCAGGCTTTTACAGATTTTCACATTATCCTTAGTATCAGTCTGACTATATCTAACAGGTTTGTATACAAGTGTCCGAATCGGGCACTAGTCATGGCCCATCAGTTTGGGTCGTGACACTTAATCTCAACCCTTATGATATACCTACTAACTTTCCTTCTCCATGTTGAAACGCGCACCAGGGAATTATCTTCCTTGTTTCACATGTGCCGCAATTATTATATCGAGCGGATGTCAGTTACTCGCTTTGTATTTGAACTACTCCTTTCCTCTTTATATCGCAATTCTCCTCTTTTAGTCACGTACATTTCGTATATTCGACACACACTTCTTGTTATTTCTTTAATTTAATGTTTCTTGATATTACTTCCAATTATCCCATTACTCTCTAATCGTCTCATTGGTCTATTCTCTCCTTACTTATCTTTCCTTTCGTATCAGTCATATCGATCCCTCTTTCATATAACCATTCCTTAATTAATCTTAAATCCCATGTAACATTTCTCTCAATCCTTTACCTTATGTCATTGTTAGAGTCTGTAGGGTTGGTCTGTCAAACATATAAGCCTTAGCCAACAACAATAAATCACACTTTGACCTGCTACCCTATATTCGTACTATATACATATGCATATTGATATCACATACCTATACAGATACATATCCCGCTCACCCCATAACTTAATCTTTCGAGTACATGTGTCAACCTTTTCCCACTATGAGAACTTCTTCTGGAATAACCTGTCTTATTTAGTATATGAAAATCTGTTCGACTCAGACACATCATTTCCTCTTCGCATTCTCATTCTCATATCCTATGATCTATCATCAGCGATCTCACTTATTCCCTCTTTCTGATGTAATGCTTATCTATTAAATACGTTTCACAACTAACTGCCAACTTCATCTCTGATTACTTCACTACTAGACCCTTTCTTTCTTCTCGTAATAATCCTATTTAAATGTTTCCACAATTTCCCTTAAATTCTCGGGAAATTTCAGCAGAGTTTCCTCTATAATTATAACAATCGCAAACCTGCACACAACCCAGAAAATACATCTCATGCCTTACAAGGCCACATATAGTATACAACTCAACCATATAGGGCTTATTTTTTTTAAAGACTATAAAGTAATAAAGCTCATCTCATAAATCATATATGAACACCTTTCCCTCATCTAAAAAATAGATCCCCTTCACAGATGTTTGTGTACTCGCAAATCGCACATTCCCCTTATTTTCCTTTTCTTTGAATATTAACAAGTGAATTTTTATTTACTACAATTAATAATCACATTACATAACTAACCTATAACATTCAGAAACTATTTAATGACAAACATGACTTCCCTATACAATCACTCACATCCTGAAGCCTCAACAACAGAAATCCTTACCTTGGCCCTACTCGGGAACTCTGATTCGGTACGAATCGATCCAACGGTAGTTGGGGAGGTTCTTCTTCTGGTTGCTCTTTCATAGGATGTTCCATGGTGCCTATACCTTCTACAAATGTACCAATTATACTGATCTTCCTAGACTTACCCTATTCTCATTTGACCTTTGTTCTACGGATGCTGTCAGTCTAGGATTACTCGAATGATCATCTCTGAATACTTGTCTATCCCTTACCTGTGCAGTTGATTCCTCTTGAATCTCAGACGGGTCTGTCTCTATACAGGACATAACTTCTGATGGATTGGTCTCAATAGAAGGCACATCCTCTGATGGGTCCGTATCGTCAGAATGGCTTACTCTGGAAGCCCCCGAACCATCAGTCTTCTTTCTCATAGAAGCCATCTCACAGCTACAAAAATAATCAGGGTTAGGACTGGAAATTTCATATCCTACAACTCAGCTTTATCACACGATCTATAATAGAAAGGAAGGTAACCACCCTAAATGTCCTGCAGCCTTCTACTTATAAGTGTGGCACGCAACACACCCATAAACAAGACTCTACTAGACACAACTTGTAGACAACCCTAGGATAGAACTGCTCTGATACCACTCTTGTCACGACCCAACTGAAGGGCCAAGACAGACACCTGAGCGTACTAGTAAAGTACCATCTAATGTACATTTGTGACATCAATATGAACATAAATAGGTCAGTAGGGCTATCATATAATACTCAATAGACTCATAAGGAAAATGTATCTGTGTTAAATAGTCTGAAAGACTCATCTATATAGATATGTTGGGCATACTATATGAGCCAACAAGGCTGTCATGATCATATGTGTGGCAATATATGAACCAACAGGACTGAACATTATCTTACTATACATCGCTATGTACAAGCCTCTACTGGAAAACATAACATAACGTTGTCGGGACAGGGCCCCGCCATATCTATGCATATGTACATACGTGTGTGCGCGTGTATATATAAAATCATGCTGACCCCCGAGCATCCCTAGAGAAAATGGAGTGCAACAATCTTAACCGCTGAGCTGACATCCTACTAGATGGATCACCAACCTGTATCTCGGGACCTGCGGGCATGAAACGCAGCCCCCAAACAATAAGGGAGTCAGTATAAATAATGTATCGAGTATGTAAGGCATGAAAACAACATATATAAGAATCATGAAAGAAATCTATGACATGAGAGTCAATCTGTATATCTGAATGTGTCTGTATAAATCTGTACATCTGAAAGTGTCTCTAACGGTGTATGATATTCATGCTTTCTTTCAAAAATCATATACATATATCATAATACAATACCCGGCCATAAAATATAGGGTCGGTGTCATCCGTATCCAACTGCAGTGGTATGCACAATAGGTGTCGTACCCCGCCGACTATACGAATCGATGTGGTAAAATAATTATATACACATATATATATATACAATGCGTGAAAGACACATAGGACTACCTTTTGGGCCTTTTGGAGTGACGCAGGGTCGGTAAACCTCCGAATATGTTATGTGAGATAACTGATCAACATATGATCTCATAAGAAGCATAAAATACCATCAACATACAATTCACTAGGAATCAAAGACCAATGTAATAAGGATCAGAAATACATCATGAAGACAATGAGCATGATTTTCTATAATACTAAGAGTAGAGTCATTTATGAATATCATTCGTTACATTTGTTTCATTTTAATCATGCCAAAAGAAAGAAATAGCCTTAACATACCTTTGTTGTCAATGACTCAATATATACTGCCCATAGTGCTTCAACCTACATCAAATTATTAGAACTATGGTTAATACCATGGATGAACGCGAAACACATTTCTAAGCTAGTAGCTCTCTTACGAAAGAATGGGCAGCACCTCCCCAATATTTCCTCACTTCCCCAAATTCAAAACAGCACCAAACAACAACATCAACAATATCAACAACCAATCCTATACATTCATCCTCTCAACAATGTAAGAACAATTTCAGCAAGTCAAGCAATAGTACAACGAGTGGCAAGCTCGGTTAACGATTAAACAAACATAGTTTAAAACACCTTCTTCCTTCCAGAATTTAGCAACAACATCAACCACAACATATTCAATTATATTTTCTGATTTCCATCCACAATACAACATAAAATGACCCCATAACAGTCCCACAAGTTCAGCAACTCAAACTGATTTTTCAGGTCACTAAAACACGTTTCTGACTTATCCTTTATTTCAAATCAAGCAGCACAACACGAAGTACATAATTAAGAATCTTCCCATATAAACAAGCTAGCAATGGTACAACAACAAGCAGCATGCTACTCTTTTGAAACTCACAAATTCTAGTCTCTACGATCGAGCTAAAACTCATAGAAGCTTAGATAAGGGAAGGAAAAGCATAATTTTACCTTGGATTGAGTATAATCCACGGAAACTAGTCCTTATTCATCTCAAATCAGTCTCCCAACGTAGCTACCAGAAGGAGAAAGAGAAACTAGCAAGCAATCTGTGTTTTTGGCACTAGAATCCCTTGAAATCACTTAGGGTTTGTGTGGAATTTTTTAGAGGAGTTTATAGGGGTCTACTCTTTGGTTTTTGGTTCTAAAAAATGAATGAAATAAATGAAGGAAATCATCCTTTAAAAGTCTCCTTATGGCTGACTCATCTATCCCTTTTTTAGAAAAAAATCTTGGCCTTTCCTTTTTAAGAAAGTAAGTGATGCACCTACTTGCTTAATTAAATAGGTGTAGCTTTGTTGGTCCGTTGAATTTAACACGTGTCTCATCCTTACTTCGTAGTTAAGATATGTATCAAGTATCTCAAGCAAGTAGTATGGTAAGTAAGTTGTTGAAGCAGGCACATCGGGTAAGCAAGTAGCTCATTTTTATTTGTCAAAATTCTCATTTCTCACGCTTAAATGCACTCATCAACCTCAACCTAGTAGTGTATCTTCCAACTCTTATAGCCTTTGAATAACATGTTGATACTCATATACCATGTTAAGATATGCTCGTAGACGGCTTATACAATGTCTGATAAGGTCCTCAACACAAATCTATATTAGTGGGGTTACAATGAAGCCTCAAAGTACAAAAGGAGTGAAATGAAATCCCAACTTTTTTATCGACTCAAGATAATTCCTTAACTTGTCCCGCTTGTACTTACTTATTTACCATATAAATAGAGCAAATATTTTTCAAGGTGTAACAATATAGGCCACTTGTAGTTCGACTCGATTAGACTTCAAACTGCAAATTCAAGAAAATCTCGGATCGCCCAATTGTCAAAAATTGGGAGATTCGGGGTGATTAGTTTGAGTGTGACTGACTCTTTGGTATTGAGTCCGCCTATATACCTCTAGTCTTTGGGAATCAAGTCACTTGTAGTTTGACTCGATAGAAGAAAAGGGTAACCATTAGGCGGGAATGCCTTTGTGTGTGTCGTGTGTGTCTGACCGGTTGTGGAAATATTTAAATAAAGAAAATAAGCAAGCTTTTACGGCTGAGCATGAGGTGGAGCTTCTTTCAAGTCTTGCCAGGAGAGATTAATTCTCATGGGCACCCTATCTCGACCGGTTGCGTAAGAAAACGTTCCACGTTTCTTCCGCATGCATTTGGATTTGATTTGATTTTCCTATTCCTCTGTTTGGCGGCTTCCAATAGCTTCCGTCTGCTGGGTAATGCTATTTTTTATTTTGAAAATAAATACTGTGACCGTCTGACCGGATTTACATCATTTTGACATTTAGAGCGAAGACTACAGTCGTCTGACCGGATATACATTGCTTTAATATTTTGATTATGCTTAGCAGCTTGTAAGAATGAATGGCCGTTACAGCAATGTTTGAGTAAATGGCCCCCATGGCAATTCTTGAATGAATGGCCCTCTCGGTATGTTTGTATGAATAACCGTCTCGGCAATGTTTGTATGAATGGCCCTCTCGAAAATGTTTGTATGAATGGCCCTATCGATAATATTTTTATGAATGGACCTCATGTCAATGTTTGAAAGAATGGCCTTTACGGCAATGTTTGTATGAATGGCCCTCTTGGAAATGTTTATGTTACACCTCGGAAAATTTTCCGTTCATGCACAGTGAATAGATTGACGAAGGGAGCGACATATTCGATGTTTTGATAAGTAAGAAATAACAATTGATGATTCCAAAGGGGATTTCAAAGACATTCGAAGTAAGAGAAGAAAGTTTGCCAAGAAAGACAAGGTATACATTATGTATTGAGAAGGATTTATGAGTAATGATTTAATAATTTAATTATGCTTGGGAGAAGATTTATAACGTCCCGTAGATTGTTAATGAGGTGTTAAACAAGTGTCAAGAAGGTTCCATAAGGATTGGAGATCAAATGAGTCGACGAGAATGAGTTTCGAAAAACTGTGGATTGTACGGTCCATTATACGGACCGTACAAAAGATACGGGCCGTAAGTATGGCCGTATAACTTGTCCAGAGAAGAGCCTCCGCTGGAACCATTATACGGTCACACATACGGACCGTATAAATTGTACGTACCGTATGTGTGTCCGTATAAATGTGTCGGGACATATTTTGTGTATTTAATAAGGGACCAAGTTCATTTCATTTTCCCTTTCACTCCACTTCTCTCTAGAACTCTCTGGAGCACTTCTCCCACAAGAATTCAAGAGATATTAGTCATCAACTTCATCAAACCAGGTGAAATCAAGTGTGAGAAACCCATTAAAGTTCATCCAAGACAAGGAATCCAAGTTAAGGTGAAACTAGGGTTTTGCTCAAGTGAAGTGTTTGCACTCAAGGTTCATTCCTACACCATCTAAGGTAAGTTTTATGGTATTTACATGTTGTTTAAGGTATTGAAAAGTTGAAACACTTGGATTGTAGAAGAATATGAAAAATGGGTCATGAATGTGGGAATAGTGTCACTTTTGAGTAATACCTTGAATTTAGTCATGATTCTTGATGTGTTGTGATATGGTTACGTTATATATGATATTAAGGACATGGGATAAACATTATATGTGAGAAAACGTACTAGTATACTATGACCATGATTCTGGATGAATTGAAGTGGAATTGTGAAATGAGGGTAATGTAGATGAATGAAGATTGTTGGTTATGATATTGTGAATTCTATTATAAATGTTTGGGAGTTGATATACCATATGGGGAAGGTTGTACAAACAAAGAAAATGCTGCCCAATTTTCTCTAGCTTTGGTAAGCATGTTCATATAATCGATTAGCTAATGTGAATACGAATTCACTTGAAGGTAGAAACGTGAGCATTGAAGGAGAACAATCAAGCGATGGAATTTTTTAAAAGAAAGAGGTATGTAAGACTAGTCCCTTCTTTCTAAGGCATGACTCCTATAGCATGAATCCTTCTATCTTTCCATGATTTTCCTACATATCGAAAATTATGAGTCTACAATTATAAAGAGCTTCATACAAGATAAAGAAAAGAGACACGTTACGACCATGACAATATTGATGATGAATCTTAGTCTAGAAGTCCTAAAACTCACGAATGATTTCTATGAAGTTAATGATCCTTATGTAATTTCTATGATATTATTTTCCCTACCTCTCCATGACTTTCTTATATTCTGGAACTAAGAGTCTATGTTCATAAATAGCCACATGAGATAAAGATAAGAGACACATTATGAGCACGATAATGAAGATGATGAGCTTAAGTCTAAAGATTCTATAGTTCATGGTATAATGTTTCTACAAAGCTAACGATATTAACTATGATCTATTGATGTTGTTTGTTGTATACACTCACCTTATATGCTAATCCCTTCAAGGTAAGGTAGAATGCATATGAATGCTCCATAATGTAATCGGGGGTTCTCGACCTTATGTCATCCCGATATTGTTATAGATTGCATGTAAGCTCTACTGCATGTCTTATGACCAATGTTCCGAAAAATTACAAGTCTATCTTCCTAGAGGATTTCATATAAGATAAAAGGTAAGAGATATGCCATAGATGCGAGGATGGTAATGATGATCCTAAGTCTATAGATTATAAAGTCTATCATACGATATTTATACGAAGTTCATGCTACAAATATGATATGATTTTCATAGATTGTCTTTAAATTCAAATGCATGTTTTAATGAAAGGTTACGATAATATTATGAGATGTATGTGATGGAAATAATGATGATGAGGTATACCGAGCCTTGTTATGGCCTGGTACGGAATACATGTTTGTGATATTGTCGAGCCAGTAAATGGCCGAATACGGATATTGTCGAGCCACTACGTGACCGAATACGGATGATGCTTTGTGTGTATGAGCAGGTACGGTACTACGATATATATATATACGATGATGTATGCGCTATGAAGATACCTGTATGATGATAATATATGATGTAGGCATGAAAGGTATCTACCCTTAAAAAGTTACGCAGGTTATATCTTCATCTTATGTCTTATGATTTTCTCTATTATGTTCATTTCATTCATTCCTTATATACTCAGTACAATGTTTGTACTGACGTCCGTTTTCTTTGGACGCTGTGTTCATACCAACAGGTAGACAGGGAGACGGTGCAGACCTATAGGAGCTACCAGCAGATTTATAGGAGCACTCCATTATTCCGGAGGTGCTATTTGGTTTATCCTTTTATGTATATATATGTATATGTATTTTGGGCACGATGGGGTCTTGTCCCGTCCATATGTCTAGTACTCTAGTAGAGGCTCGTAGATAGGTATATGTGGGTAGTATGGTCTCACGATGTTACTATTGTATCTATATTATTATATTGATAGACGAGAGGCTTATGTATATAAAATTAATTATATTTCCAAATGAAAAATGATTTTTCCTATGATTTGAGCATCATGTTAATGAATGTACGCTTAATGAGCTTGATGAGTAATAAAATGAGTGGTGCTCGGTGGTTAGCCCCGGGTACCCATCATGGCCCCTAGCCGGGTCGTGACACAAGTGGTATCAGAGCAGTTCAGTCCTAGGAAGTGTCTACGAGCCGTGTCTAGTAGAGTCATGTCTATGGTATGTTGCATGCCACACTAATAAACAGGAGGCTACAGTGCATTTAGGATGGTTACTCTTCTTTCATCTCTAAGATTGTGCGATAGAGCTAAGTCATAGGAAATGAGATTCCTTATACTAACCCTTGATTGTAGCAGAAGAACGGTATTGACAGAAGAAAGTGATTGATGACATTGAAAGTTACGGAGGTAAGCCCCTTCGTTGAGGCTACGTTATCGGAATATGTATTCATATGGTAATGAATTGGTTGTCATAGAGGTAAATCGATGTAAGTACAATAGAGAAATTGATTAAATGTATCTCTTGATGATAAGTTCTGTTATAAGTTGAGAACTAAGCAAATTAAACGAATCAGAACAAAGGTAAGCGACAGTATGAAAGATGTGTGTCGAATAAAGTAAGAATATTGAGATATGATTGAAATGTAAAGCCGAAGGATGAAAGAGAAATAACTAGGAAGGGATAACTGGGAAGACCGCTAAAGGATAAGGTACATCTCGAAGCATGATATATGAGGTAAGTCTCGACATCTTTGTGCTTTTACTTGAAAGTGGGAGCCCTGTGTGGCTGAGATATGTCGTATATATATATATATATATTGGCCCTGTGAGGCATTGCTTGTATTTGCTGCGTGCGGTTTTTGGGATAGTAAGAAATATAGAGGAAACTCTGCCAAAATTTTCCTAGAATCTAAAGGAGATAAGATATAAGCTTGTAATATGTCCTAACGGAAAATGATGTTGTGCAACAAAGTAATGACAGGATGAGATTAAGTTAGGAGTATCGTTGACAACTACAAGAGATGAGTATAATACTATTGAATTGATAGTAACAGTAGTTATAAGATCGACATTGATATTGTAAAGAGAAATGCTAGAGTGAAATAAGGAGACTTGTAGTACTAAAGCATGACATAGAAGAGAAAGGGTAACTCCAATAGAGTGTGATACTGAAGTATTGATTGGGTGGATAAGTACAACTAAAATACGACAAGTCTATTAGCAAAATAAAGTAACAACATGACTGAGGCAGGGGTATGACGAATGTGACTACATTGGTAAGATAACTTATGTGGTAAGTGTAATAGGGCTGATTAGAAAGAGTAACAGGTTCAGTATGCTTACTTCGCAAGGTTTATTCTATTTTACGAGCAGTCTTGCGAACGAGGTAAAGAAGTAGCACTCTATAGCGTTGATTATGATCAAGACATAATGAGAGCGTGGCAAGAATTGTAATACAAAGTATAGCGAGGAAACGACTAAGGATGTGACTTGTTCTATATGAATAAAGAGTGAATGCAAGTGTGAAACCAACAAGCGAGCCATGGGGCAGTAGATGAGAAAGCTTATAAGACCTTGTCGATCGAAAGGTTGGAAGAAGAAAGGACTTTTTGGTTAGACGCGTGGAATTGGCAAAGTCCAGCATAGGGGTTCCTCAGTGACAGAAATGATAGCAAGCAAAATGGGGGAAGTCAACTTGAAAAAGAAATTAGAGAAAAGTGATATGGCAAAGTAGTAACAGTTGGTGATTTGCATAATCAAGATCACGAGTGATATCTTGGGCTGGATGTAAAAGACCGAGACTACAAAAAGATGAATAACGAAATAGGACAATTTTTAGGAAAAGGATCAACACAATAGGGATGAGAGGGGATGATCAGAATGAACGGGATAAGTTTTGGAAGCGAAGAATGGATTGTACAAAGGTAGTATATTCTAAAGGACAAAGCGATACTAAGTTAAGAATAGGGTTCCTCGTGTGAAGAATAAAGGATTGATTATAAAAGGGGAGGTAATAAGATAAATTATGGAGGAAAGAATGTAAAGGAGTAAGTACAGGCATAAAAAGAAAAGGAAATATACGAAGTACGCATGCTTAAGAAGTAGTCGTGTTATGATTAAGGGAGGATGCATCTCCTACGAATATCCTGTACCAAGTTAGAACGAGTAAAGTATATGAAGTAATGAGTTGAAAATAAAAAGATGGCCATAAGTTATGAGTTTACCGTGCGACGATAAAGCGATAAAGCCAGGTGATCATCAACGACAGATACAATATGATTATGATTGGTTTTGAAATCAATGTTGAGTGCAACACAAGAGTAAAAGAGTATAAGGCATAAGGGGTATTGGTTGCGCGTGAGACTTAGGCCCTGGAAAACAAAGATGAAATTACAAGTGAAATTTTGCGCATCGAAGGAGAGAGCAAGTGACATTACATGGATGGCATAGTTAACTAGGCATACTACTATTGTGAGCATCCCTATGGGACAGAAGTTGTTAACTGGAGCGGATTTGAGAATAGTACAAGTAAAACCCTTAAAGGGGGAAGCGAGTAAAGAGAATACAAGTGTAGAGATTGAAACGATGGACCCTAAGACGTGACAGATATAGACTATGAAACAAAGAGTGAGAGTTACGTAAAAAAGAGTCTAATAACTAATAAATAAACGAACACGGATTGAGCAAGCATCTGAGACTGTACGGGAAATCATTCATGAAGACATTGAACCACGTAACATTGAGAGCGAATAACTCAAGGGTTATTGTAAAGGATGGCAATGTTATACTAGAATAGAGGCAAAGGCACTAACGGTAAAGTCGTAATTAATGATATGGCGATTTATAAGCGACAATTAAGAAAGGGACCTAAGGTTTTCTATGGTAGAGTATAAGATATGATAATCAAGGAAAAAAAATAAAGGAAGGAAGAAAGCATGATGAGATAAGTTACGACCGATAGACAAAATAGTTTAGGTATATATAATCATCGAGCCTAGCCATGGTCGGGTTCGCGAAACACTGAACCTCCGTGGTCGGGCATGTTATGTATATGATTATGTATATGAATATGACTATGGATACGATATGTAAATGAGTACGATTATGACTACGGATACGGATATGAATACATGTATATGTATAGATGTGTATGTACTCGAATCACGCAATAACGATTATGTAACTTGCAAGTATTTATGCGTCGCCAATGAAACCAAGTGGGTACTTAAAAGGAGGAGTAAGAGGTAAGCAAGAATAAGTGTGGTCATGATACTCCGGGTCAGTTGAAGGAAAATATATGGCGAAATTTCGTAGAATCCCAGATAGTTTCACATTCGAGGACGAATGTTCCCAAGGGGGGATGAATGATACACCTCGGAAAATTTTCTGTTCATACACAGTGAATAGACTGACGAAGGGTACGACATATTCGATGTTTTGATAAGTAAGAAATAACAATTGACGATTCACAAGGGGATTTCAAAGACATTCGAAGTAAGAGAAGAAAGTTTGCCAAGAAAGACAAGGTATACATTATGAATTGAGAAGCATTTATGAGTAACGAGTTAATGATGATTTAATGATGCTAGGGAGAAGAGTTATAATGTCCCGTAGATTGTTAATGAGGTGTTAACCAAGTGTCAAGAAAGTTTCATAAGGATTGGAGATCAAACGAGTCGACGAGAATGAGTTTCGGAAAACTGTGGATTGTACGGTCCATTATACGGACCGTACAAAAGATACAGGCCGTAAGTATGGACGTATAACCTGTCTAGAGAAGAGCCTCTGCTGGAACCATTATACGATCACACATACGGACCGTATAAATTGTTATATCCCGCATTTTGTACATTCGGATAATTCAAGATAATCGCGGGAAGTTAAGGACAAGATTATATTTTGATTTTGTTTAGCACACAGGTTGTTTATAAAAATCTTTGAAGTGGAAATACTAAGAATGGCTAGGGGTAAAAAGGGAAATTCGCAAGATGGCTCATAGAAATATTGCGGAAGCCTAGGGGCAAATTTGGAATTTGGAAAATAATTTTTCATGAACTAAGACCAAAAAAAAGTGTTGGGCTTGAAATAAAGGCCATGTGGCCGTCCAATGTTGGGTGGGCCAAAAGCCCACATGGAAGTATAGTATAAGTGAATAAAAAAGATGACCACATATCATTTTTCATCTTTTCCACACTTAAGAACATTCAAGAAATTTGGACAAAGGCAAGAAGGCCTATTCGGCCAAGCATAGCCAAAATTGACCCCTTGAAATCTTGATCCAAAAAAATTATTTCTTCTAGTATTCCTACTAATTCAAGGGTCCTCTTTAACGTGGTATAATTGTACGAGCAAGAAAACTACTCTTTGTTGCAAATTCACAACCCTAGCCAAGAGAGAAGTTGAAGGAAAAAGGTAAGATTTAATCTTCTTTTTATATGTTATGGATGGTTGTGTATGTTGTAGTGTGTAGAAATGAGTGAAATTCATGAAAATATGGATTATGTGTTGTGTCCGTGTGGTTGTGGTATAATATGGAAAAGAATGAATCAATGTTTCTTAAGTATTTTGGTTGTTGTTGTAATGGAATCCATGATGGAAATGAAAGTTTAATGATTCTAGTAAAGTTTTAAGTGGTGGAGAGTTGTTTTAGAAGCTCATGTCACTTTTGTATTTATGGAAGGTAGTGTTGTTAATGTGTGAATTGTTAGTATAATTCATGAATTTGAAAGGAAGAAAATGTGTTGTTATTGTTCTTATTCCATTTGGAAGATTTTGGATGGAATATGGGTTGGATTATTGTGAATATTTTACGGATTGTTTGAAGCATTCTTGAATATTGTTTGAATGGTTTTGGACTAATACTTGAATATGTGAGCAATTGTCAATTGAACATAAATGGAACGTCGTCGAAGTTTGTAGAAAAAAGTTGTTGATGTTGGAATGCGTTTTGAATCGATTGTGGATATTGTTAGAACAACTGTTGGTATTGTTTTTTATATTTTTGCCGAGTTAAATTCTCGGATTTGTTGTTGTATGTTTGGCCGAGTTGAATTCTCGGGGATGTTGCATTTACAGGGGAAATGCTGCCGAAATTTCTGTAGATAAAGTGTTGGTTTAGAATTGGACTCTTAAGTGTTATGGTTAATGTTTGGTTTATGTGAATATTGTTGTAGATCTTGCGAAGCGAAAGACCTAATTTCGGACTAACATAGAAAGCGGGCAAGGTATGTAAGGCTTACCTTTCTTTCTTTGGCATGATCCTTATGAAATAAATATATGACGTATACGTATGCCTTCAGAAAGATTCTTATTCTAAGAGCCACTAGCATGGCTAACGTTTTTGATTTCCCATTCCGTATGGTTTTGATATGTATCCATGATTTTCGATGAAGTGTATCTATGATGTCCGAAGTTTGGCCAATATGTCCCGAATAGCATTTGAGAAACAAATGATATGACTCTAGTTTTGACCTTCCAATGTTAACACATTCGATTGTTCCATCGAGCCTTTGATGTGTTTTGATATGTACTTAAGATTCCAAAATTTCTATTTGATTTGATCCATAACGATATCTAAAAGATTTTGACATGATTATGGTTTTGATTTTCCAAAACTGGCTTCTGAAACGCGTATGGAACGTTCTGTACTTCAAAAGCTCGTAACTTTCGTATACCAATTCCGATTGACCCGAAACTTGTTTCTGAGCCTTCAGAGGTCGATAACTATACTTGTCTATCGAGTCTTGATTTACGTGCATATTGTTTCTCACTACTCTGTTCGTGCAAGCCTCATTATGTCCTTCACTGAGCCCGGGCCAGGATATGTTATCGTGCGCATTCTTCTGCATTGTTCATCGAGTCCCTCGTTAGCAGGCTGGGTATGGTATATGTATATGATGATATGATTATGGCACCGAGTCCCATGATGGGCCGGGTACGGTATATGTGCACATGATTTCATTTACCGAGTCCCTTAATGGGCGGGTACGGTATGACTTCATTCACCGAGTCCCTCACTAGAGGGCCGGGTACGGTATGTATATGTATATGTATATGCATGCATGATGATATGAAAGTAGGATGACATGATTTTATCACCGAGTCCCTTAATGGGCCGGGTACGGTATGTATATGATATATGATGATTTGCACGCATGATTTCATTCACCGAGTCCCATAACGGGCCGGGTACGGTATATGTATACACGTTTCAAGATGACATAATGACATGATTTCATTCACCGAGTCCCAGGATGGGCCGGGTACGGTATGTGATATGAGAATGTTTGATTCTTTTACGTACTGCACAGGTACAGTGGTTCCTTTGTTACGATACTTGACTCCTGGAATCTCTACCCCAGTTATGATCTTTCCAGTTGTATTTCATGCCTTACATACTCAGTACATATTCCGTACTGACCCTCTCTTCTTTGGGGGCTGCGTTTCATGCCCGCAGGTACAGACGTATACGAGAGTGATCCGACAGCTTAGGCCATCTATTCTGCTGCTTTGGAGTGCTCCCTTGTTCTGGAGCCTACATTTCGGTACAGACTCTTCTGTTGTCTATATGTATGTATATATTCATGGGTACGGCGGGGCCCCGTCCCGTCATATGATTCTGTTATCTTTGTTAGAGGCCTGTAGACATGTATGTGGGTCATGGGTCGTTGTGGTTCAGATATGTCTGTGTGGCTTGCGTCTAAGCGGTCCCATTTGCGATGATAGCCTAAACGGCTTGTATGTATATACACTTATGTATATGTTTTGGACGATATGTTCCACGACAGCCTTGGTAGCTCCTATATGATATGTATGTTATAGGTGACCGCTTTAGACGACGTCTGTTCTCAATATCTGTAATGATTAATATATGTCGGATATGGATAAGTCGTTGATATGCTGATTTGGTAAGTGAGTGTGTATGGGTGTCCAGCTCGGGCACTAGTCACGGCCCACAGGGTTGGGTTGTGACAAAAGTGGTATCAGAGCGATTTGTCGTCGGAATGTCTACAGGCCGTGTCTAGTAGAGTCTTGTTTATCGGTGTGTTGTGCACCACATGTATAAACAGGAGGCTACAGGACATTTAGGATGTTGCCTTTCTTTCGATCTTAGATCGGGCGATACAGCTGTATTATTAGGATGGTTCCTTTCTGACGAAATGTTATGTTTTCAGCGATGCCTCCGAGAAAAGCGACAGCTGCCCAGAAGGGAAAGTCAGCAGCAGTTGGAGAGACTAGTCAGGCTCAGAGAGTTACTCAGGCCCGTGCTCAGACTATGCCCGAGATTATGCCCCAGTCAGCGGGCTCTGCTACGGTATCATCATAAGAGGAGCCTGGGGCAGTAGCCGCTGCCGCTATGGATCAGGAGGCGGCTCCACCAGTAGCTCCAGAGGCTCCAGCGCCCGAACCTCCAGCTCCTCAGCCAAGGGCGGAGGATAGGGCGATGAGAGATGTCGTACAGTTGTTGACGATATTAGTAGCAGCGCAGACTCGCAGGCCTGGGCCAGGGGGTGATTATGTGGATAGACACGACAGCTTAAGAGTTCGCCACTTTTTGACTTGTAATCCTCCGGAGTTCTACGGGTCAAAGCCCAAGGAGGATCCCCAGGACTTTATCCGACAGATGCAGCGTACGCTGAGATTAGTCAGAGCTTCTGAGACTGAGTCTGTCGAGCTAGCTTCATATAGACTGCGTGATGTAGCGGTTAATTGGTATGAGTCTTGGGAGCTGTCCAGAGGCGAGGATGCCCCTCCAGCTGTGTGGGACGAGTTTACAGCCGCCTTTCTCGGCCATTTTCTGCCTCCTGAGATACGGCAAGCGAGGGTTGACAGATTTTTGCAGCTGAGACAGAGGGTCAGGAGTGTTCGGGAGTACAGCCTAGATTTTGACTCCCTGGCCAGATATGCACCTACCATCATAGCCAATATGACTGACAGGATGCACCGGTATGTGATGGGACTTGATCATTATTTGGTGGATAGCTGTATGGCGGTGGCATCTCAGTCCGGAATGGATATTGCACGGTTGCAGGCATACGCACAAGGAATGGAGGATCGACATAGAGTGCGTCAGCCCGATAGAGATCGTGATAGGAGGCAGCCCAAGAGGGCTAGATCAGCGGGATATTTTGGGGAGTCTCGAGGCGGCCAGCCTCAGCAGCAGCACAACAGATATTTTGCTCGGCCAGTCCGTAGTAAGCCCCCACAGTTCACGGGCAGGCTATTCGATAGTACTCGGCACACAGGAGTAGGCCAGACTTCCAGGGCCTCGGGCTCGCGGGTGGACAGAGGTTCCGGTCAGACGAGGCCACCGTTGCCTCGGTGTTCCCGTTGTGGTAGGCCCCATTTCGGAGAGTGTCGTTTTGCTACAGATGCTTGCTTTACTTGCGGCCGTCCAGGCCATGTTATGAGGAAGTGTCCGTTTAGGGGTGGTCCAGGTGGTTCAGCCCAGCCCAGCCCACCGGATCAGTTGCTGGTTCATCTTCCCCTTCTGTAGCTATGCGGCCGACATCGGCAGGTCGCGGTAGAGGTCGAGGCGGAGCTCCCGGTTCTAGCGGTCCTTCGAACCGCTTATATGCTTTGGCCAGTCGACACGACCAGGAGGCGTCACCAGATGTGATTACAGGTATACTATTGATTTTCTACTGAAATGCATATGCATTGATAGATTCAGACTCTATTTTATTATATATTTTCCCCTGATTGCTAGAAGAACTGGGATAAAACCAGAAATTAATAGGACCGTCTGAGGTAGCTATACATACAGATGAAAAGTGAATGTTGAGAATTTAAAAGGCTAACTCGGTAATTGCATAGTCAGAAAAATAAAGGATCCTCTCTAGATCGGAGTGGACCCGCTACGAAAACCTTTTGAAAGTTGTTAAGACCCCGACTTGCCATAGATTACGTGATAAAGGTCATGCGGGGTAGTGGATGCAATTATATTAGCATTAACGCATCGAAATGCATTAAAGTTTCGAGGTTAAGCGTGCTAGGGCCAGAGCAATTTTGGGATGGGTGACCTCCTGGGAAGTGTACAAAAATTTCCACAAATATAGATATAAGAGAAAAACGGGAAATTAGGATAACCTAAAGGAAATTAGAATATGCGGGGCGGTTAGAAACCTTAAAGAGATCGCGTAGGCTAAGGCAGACCAGATTGGTGAAGAGAAGAACGCATAACGCAGCTCTGGAATCAGAGTAAGTTTGAATAGCGTTTGAAAATGTTTTGTAAGCAAAGTGGCAGTGAATGTATATGTATGTATGACTGTATCGATCGATAGGTAAAACCTAGCAACCAGTGTTGCGATGTATGGAAGACATTAACTAGACGGAATTCAAGAGACAAAGCGAAAGGTATGGTACCGATATTATGAGATAAACTAATACTGATTTCACTACAGGTTAAGATTGGAAGATTCTAATACGACGATATTTGGAAAAGGAAAAGAAAGTAAGTAAATGGAAGACCAGGAGATCAAAATGTCGGAAAAAGTGAAAAAGTAAGAAATATAATTAAGCAAAGCCTCGAAAAGAGCCGACGGGCAGAGCATGAAATTACTTGCGTAGAAGTTTGAAGGACAGGCCCGTAAAAGAACTAAAATGTGATAGTATAGGACAAAAGAAGAACAAACATGAAAAAGGCTAACGGTGGAAATAGGACAAGCATACGGGAGTACGGGGGGATATTTTAATAAGTTGGCGATAGGTGACTGACTACTTATCAAAGGAAGGATAATCCCACAACCATGTTGGTATAGTTGATTTGAACATAGACAAGCCTTTTGGAGGGTGACTTAAGAATGGAACCGATTCGCGCGAATAAAAGTAATATCTTACGAGTTTCGGAGCCGATGCTACAAATAATAGGAGAAGAAAGCTACTCCCCAAGAAAGAGATTAAGGATACTGATGGATTAATTGAAGGAGAAAGAGAGTGGTTGGAAACGGGTATGCACCAAAAGGTTAATGACACCGTTAGATATAAAGGATAGAGGTGAGTCAAAATGGAAAAAGTAAGTGTTGGAAATGGATTCCCTTATAAGTATTCTAACTAGATACGAGAATGTAGTTAACAAGGAGATAGACAGAACAGACTCCACGATGAAGGAACTGCAATTGTAAGAGAATCGCGAAAAGCAATGGTTATTACGGGGCATAGGCGTATATGGACCCTCTTAATAAAGGGGGGAGGACATACTAGATTTGAAATGAATTATCATGATCTAAGTTCCAGAAGAAAGCAATAAAGAGAGCAAGAAAGGTATACAGGCTAAATCCACAAGGTCAATGAAGAGGATAACGGATCCAAAAGACGTCTCGGGTGACAACAGTTATAATGAAGTAACAATAGTTGGTAGCTGATAACTTCTTGAAGAAAGGAAGCGCACTACTTATATGAATAAAAGATAAAGAAGCCACCGGGTATTAGAAGATAGTTCATGGACCATTAATCATGCTGAACATGGGGGTATACGCTATGGAACTGAAAGAATAATTAACATGAAGCTATACCCAATTACAATGACAAGGAGTCCACGCCGGAGAACTAACAAGGAATGACGATTGATGAAACGATCACCAATCCAAGGAAGTTACAGACAAGTGTACTGGCATCGAGGAATGTGAGGAAAGGAAACGAGGAAAAGTTGCGGCAAGAACCCAGAGATGTTGCGAGTTAAGAAATTAACTGAATTCGAATCATAAGTTGTCATGAGTATAGTCGGGCTGCGAAAGACGAGAAATGGCAAAGAAATATCATGTATATACGTTTTGGATACTAATAAACTGGCCTTGGAAAGGAACATAACCATTATGCTCGTTAGCGACAAAGTCATGATTGGATAAACACTTAGAACGTAAGATTAAAAGGGAAAGCTCAATTTGAGATATAGTAGGCTTTATCAAATTGTCCGTAAGATTGGCAAGTCGCCTATGAATCAGAGATATCACCGAATTAGAAGCGGTACATCCAGTCTTCCACGTACCTATGCTTCACAAATGTGTTGGTGACCTTCCCAAGTGTTCCATATAAATGATATCTAAGTGACAGAGAAGCTACCATATAAGGAATAGTCTGTGTCTATAATGGATGGTTAGGTGAGAAAGTTATATGCCAAAGACGTGGTTCCGGTTAAAGTATTGCGGCCAAACAATAATAGAGAGGAGACAATCTGGGAAGCCAAAAGAAGAAATGAAGAGGAAGTATCCCTAATTGTTTTCTATGCCACAGGCAATCTAAGCTTCTAAAACGGATATGTTAAATGATCGTATGTGACAATTATAGAGGAGACCTCCCCTAAGTATTATAATGCACCATGAGGCCAGTTCTACATTCAAGGACGAATGTTCTAAAGGGGGGGAGGATATTATATCCCGCATTTTGTACATTCGGATAATTCAAGATAATCGCGGGAAGTTAAGGACAAGATTATATTTTGATTTTGTTTAGCACACAAGTTGTTTATAAAAATATTTGAAGTGGAAATACTAAGAATGGCTAGGGGTAAAAAGGGAAATTCGCAAGATGGCTCATAGAAATATTGCGGAAGCCTAGGGGCAAATTTGGAATTTGGAAAATAATTTTTCATGAACTAAGACAAAAAAAAAAGAGTTGGGCTTGAAATAAAGGCCATGTGGCCGTCCAATGTTGGGTGGGCAAAAAGCCCACATGGAAGTATAGTATAAGTGAATAAAAAGGATGACCACATATCATTTTTCATCTTTTCCACACTTAAGAACATTCAAGAAATTTGGACAAAGGCAAGAGAGGCCTATTCGGCCAAGCATAGCCAAAATTGACCCCTTGAAATCTTGATCCAAAAAAATTATTTCTTCTAGTATTCCTACTAATTCAAGGGTCCTCTTTAACGTGGTATAATTGTTGGAGCAAGAAAACTACTCTTTGTTACAAATTCACAACCCTAGCCAAGAGAGAAGTTGAAGGAAAAAGGTAAGATTTAATCTTCTTTTTATATGTTATGGATGGTTGTGTATGTTGTAGTGTGTAGAAATGAGTGAAATTCATGAAAATATGGATTATGTGTTGTGGCCGTGTGGTTGTGGTATAATATGGAAAAGAATGAATCAATTTTTCTTAAGTATTTTGGTTGTTGTTGTAATGGAAACCATGATGGAAATGAAAGTTTAATGATTCTAGTAAAGTTGTAAGTGGTGGAGAGTTGTTTTAGAAGCTAATGTGATTTTAATGTCACTTTTGTATTTATGGAAGGTAGTGTTGTTAATGTGTGAATTGTTAGTATAATTCATGAATTTGAAAGGAAGAAAATGTGTTGTTATTGTTCTTATTCCATTTGGAAGATTTCGGGTGGCATAGCATATGGGTTGGATTATTGTGAATATTGTACGGATTGTTTGAAGCATTCTTGAATATTGTTTGAATGGTTTTGGACTAATACTTGAATATGTGAGCAATTGTGAATTGACCATAAATGGAACGCCGTCGAAGTTTGTAGAAAGAAGTTGTTGATGTTGGAATGCATTTTGAATCGATTGTGGATATTGTTAGAACAGCTGTTGGTATTGTTGTTGATATTTTGGCCGAGTTAAATTCTCGGATTTGTTGTTGTATGTTTGGCCGAGTTGAATTCTCGGGGATGTTGCATTTACAGGGGAAATGCTGCCGAAATTTCTGTAGATAAAGTGTTGGTTTAGAATTGGACTCTTAAGTGTTATGGTTAATGTTTGGTTTATGTGAATATTGTTGTAGATCTTGCGAAGCGAAAGACCTAATTTCGGACTAACATAGAAAGCGGGCAAGGTATGTAAGGCTTACCTTTCTTTCTTTGGCATGATCCTTATGAAATAAATATATGACGTATACGTATGACTTCAGAAAGATTCTTATTCTTAGAGCCACTAGGATGGCTAACGTTTTTGATTTCCCATAAGCTGTTCCATATAATTTTGATATGTATCCATGATGTTCGATGATGTGTATCTATGATGTCCGAAGTTTGGCCAATATGTCCCGAATAGCATTTGAGAAACAAATGATATGACTCTAGTTTTGACCTTCCAATGTTAACACATTCGATTGTTCCATCGAGCCTTTGATTTGTTTTGATATGTACATAAGATTCCAAAAGTTCTATTTGATTTGATCCATAACGATATCCAAAAGATTTTGACATGATTATGGTTTTGATTTTTGAAAACTGGCTTATGAAACGCTTATGGAACGTTCTGTACTTCAAAAGCTCGTAACTTTCGTATACTAATTCCGATTGACCCGAAACTTGTTTCTGATCCTTCAAAGGTCGATAAGTATAATTGTCTATCGAGTCTTGATTTACGTGCATATGGTTTCGCACTACTCTGTTCGTGCAAGCCTCAGTATGTCCTTCACTGAGCCCGGGCCAGGATATGTTATCGTGCGCATTCTTCTGCATTGTTCACCGAGTCCCTCGTTAGAGGGCCAGGTATGGTATATGTATATGATGATATGATTATGGCACCGAGTCCCATGATGGGCCGGGTACGGTATATGTGCACATGATTTCATTTACCGAGTCCCTTAATGGGTCGTGTACGGTATGACTTCATTCACCGAGTCCCTCACTAGAGGGCCGGGTACGGTATGTATATGTATATGTATATGCATGCATGATGATATGAAAGCAGGATGACATGATGTTTTATCACCGAGTCCCTTAATGGGCCGGGTACGGTATGTATATGATATATGATGATTTGCAAGCATGATTTCATTCACCGAGTCCCATAACGGGCCGGGTACGGTATATGTATACACGTTTCAAGATGACATAATGACATGATTTCATTCACCGAGTCCCAGGATGGGCCGGTTACGGTATGTGATATGAGAATGTTTGATTCTTTTACGTACTGCACAGGTACAGTGGTTCCTTTGTTACGATACTTGACTCCTGGAATCTCTACCCCAGTTATGACCTTTCCAGTTATATTTCATGCCTTACATACTCAGTACATATTCCGTACTGACCCTGTCTTCTTCGGGGGCTGCGTTTCATGCCCGCAGGTACAGACGTATACGTGAGTGATCCGACAGCTTAGGCCATCTATTCTGCTGCTTTGGAGTGCTCCCTTGTTCTGGAGGCTACATTTCGGTACAGACTCTTCTGTTGTCTATATGTATGTATATATTCATGGGTATGGCGGGGCCCCGTCCCGTCATATGATTCTGTTATCTTTGTTAGAGGCCTGTAGACATGTATGTGGGTCATGGGTCGTTGTGGTTCAGATATGTCTGTGTGGCTTGCGTCTAAGCGGTCCCATTTGCGATGATAGCCTAAACGACTTGTATGTATATACACTTATGTATATGTTTTGGACGATATGTTCCACGACAGCCTTGGTAGCTCCTATATGATATGTATGTTATAGGTGATCGCTTTAGACGACGTTTGTTCTCAATATCTGTAATGATTAATATATGTCGGATATGGATAAGTCGTTGATATGCTGATTTGGTAAGTGAGTGTGTATGGGTGTCTAGCTCGGGCACTAGTCACGGCCCACGGGGTTGGGTCGTGACATAAATTGTACGGACCGTATGTGTGTCCGTATAAATGTGTCGGGAAAGATTTTGTGTATTTAATAAGGGACCAAGTTCATTTCATTTCATTTTCCCTTTCACTCCCCTTCTCTCTAGAACTCTCTGGAGCATTTCTCCCACAAGAATTCAATAGATATTAGAGATCAGCTTCATCAAACCAAGTGAAATCAAGTGTGAGAAACCCATTAAAGTTCATCCAAGACAAGGAATCCAAGTGAAGGTGAAACTATGATTTTCCTCAAGTGAAGTGTTTGCACTCAAGGTTCATTCCTACACCATCTAAGGTAAGTTTTATGGTATTTACATGTTGTTTAAGGTATTGAAAAGTTGAAACACTTGGATTGTAGAAGAATATGAAAAATGGGTCATGAATGTGGGAATAGTGTCACTTTTGAGTAATACCTTGAATTGAGTCATGATTCTTGATGTATTGTAATATGGTTACGTTATAAATGATATTAAGGACATTGGATAAACATTATATGTGAGAAAACGTACTAGTATACTATGACCATGATTATGGATGAATTGAAGTGGAATTGTGAAATGAGGGTAATGTAGATGAATGAAGATTGTTGGTTATGATATTGTGAACGCTATTATAAATGTTTGGGAGTTGATATACGATATGGGGAAGGTTGTACAAACAAAGAAAATTCCAATTTTCTCTAGCTTTGGTAAGCACGTTCATATAATCTATTAGCTAATGTGAATACGAATTCACTTGAAGGTAGAAACGTGAGAATTGAAGGAGAACAATCAAGCGATGAAAATTGTGAAACGAAAGAGGTATGTAAGGCTAGTCCCTTCTTTCTAAGGCATGACTCCTATAGCATGAATCCTTCTATCTTTCCATGATTTTCCTACATATCGGAAATTATGAGTCTACAATTATAAAGAGCTTCATACAAGATAAAGAAAAGAGACACGTTACGAGCATGACAATATCGATGATGAATCTAAGTCTAGAAGTCCTAAAGCTCACGAATGATGTCTATGAAGTTAACGATCCATATGTAATTTCTATGATATTATTTTCCCTACCTCTCCATGACTTTCTTATATTCCGAAACTAAGAGTCTATGTTCATAAATAGCCACATGAGATAAAGATAAGAGACACATTATGAGCATGATAATGAAGATGATGAGCTTAAGTTTAAAGATTCTAGAGCTCATGGTATAATGTTTCTACAAAGCTAACGATATTAACTATGATCTATTGATGTTGTTTGTTGTATACACTCACCTTATATGCTAATCCCTTCAAGGTGAGGCAGAATGCTTATGAATGCTCTATAATGTAATCGGGGGTTCTCGACCTTATGTCACCCCAATATTGTTATAGATTGTTTGTAAGCTCTACTACAGGTCTTATGACCAATGTTCCAAAATATTATGAGTCTATCTTCATAGAGGATTTCATATGAGATAAAAGGTAAGAGATATGCCATAGAGGCGAGGATGGTAATGATGAGCCTAAGTCTAGAGATTATAAAGTCTGTCTACGATATTTATACGAAGTTCATGCTACGAATATGATATGATTTTCATAGATTGTCTTTAAATTCAAATGCATGCTTTAATGAAAGGTTACTATTAGCTTATGAGATGTGTGTGATGGCAATGATGATGATGATGAGGTATACCGAGCCTTGTTATGGCCGGGTACGGAAGACATGTATGTGATATTGTCGAGCCACTAAGTGGCTGAACACGGATATTGTCGAGCCACTACGTGGCCGAATACAGATATTGTCGAGCAACTACGTGGCCGAATACGGATATTGTCGAGCCACTACGTGGCCGAATAAGGATGATGCTTTATGTGTAGGAGTAGATACAGTACTGATATATATATATATATATATATATATATATATATATATATATATATATATATATATATATATTATAAGATGATGTATGCGCTATGACGATACCTGTACGATGATTATATATGATGTAGGCATGAAAGGTATCCACCCTTAAAAAGTTACGCAGGTTATATCTTCATCTTATGTCTTATGATTTTCTCTATTATGTTCGTTTCATTCCTACCTTACATACTCAGTACAATGTTCGTACTGACGTCTGTTTCCTTTGGATGTTGTGTTCATACCCACAGGTAGTCAGGGAGATTGTGCAGACCTATAGGAGCTACCAGCAGATTTACAGGAGCACTCCATTATTCCGGAGGTGCTATTTGGTTTATCCTTTTGTGTATATATATGTATTTTGGGCACGACGGGGTCTTGTCCCGTCCATATGTCTAGTACTCTAGTAGAGGCTTGTAGATACGTATGTGTGGGTAGTATGGTCTCACGATGTTACTATTGTATCTATATTATTATTTTGATAGCCGAGAGGCTTATGTATATAAATGTAATTATGTTTCCAAATGAAAAATGATTTTTCCAATGATTTGAGCATTATGTTAATGAATGTAGGCTTAATGAGCATGATAAGTAATAGAATGAGTGGTCCTAGGTGGTTAGCCGCGGGTACACGTCGTGGCCCCTAGCCGGGTCGTGACAGTTTATATGAATGGCCCTCTCCGCAATGTTTGTATGAATGCCCCTCTTGGAAATGTTTGTGTGAATGACCCTCTCGGCAATGTTTGTATTAATGGCCCTCTCGGAAATGTTTGTATGAATGGCCCTCTCGGCAATGTTTGTATGAATGGCCCTCTCGGTAATATTCGTAGGAATGACCCTCTCGACAATATTTGCTTGAATGGCCCTCTTGGAAATGTTTATATGAATGGCCCTCTCGGTAATATTTGTATGAATGGCGCTCTTGACAATGTTTGTATGAATGGCCCTATCGACAATATTTGTATGAATGACCCTCTTGCAAATGTTTGAATGAATTGCCTATATGGAAATTTTTGTATGAATGGTCCTCTTGACAATATTTGTATGAATTGCCCTCTGGCAATGTTTGTATGAATGGCCCTCTCAGTAATGTTTGAATGAATGGCCTTCTTGCAAATGTTTGAATGAATGGCCCTCTCGGCATGTTTGAATGAATGGCTCTCCCGGAATGTTTGTATGAATGGCCCTCTTAGCAATGAATGAATGACCCTCATGGCATACAAATGACAGATATTGCCCTTTTGGCTAAATTGTCTTTCTTTCGTCCTTTATGTTGGTTGTGACCCTTGTTGTTAGATGTGCCATTTTGATTTGTTATGACCCCTTTTGGCCAAATATTTGCCCTGATGGCATTTTGCTCCTTTTGTAGCCCTCGTGGCTAGATATTTGCCCTTATGGCATCTTCGTCCTCTTATATCCCTCGTGGCTCGATATTTGCCCTTATGGCATTTTGATCCTTCTGTAGCCCATATGGCTTTGATTGCTATGAACCCTATCGCTAGCGGCGGCTCCGACCTCGTCTGGTGAACCGTCTTTACCCGCACATGAAACAAAGTCAGAAAATGAGTCGTCCTCCTGATGACATAGAGACCTGCATCAGCAAGGGGTTAGTTTCGTATTAAAGTTGATCTGTATTGTTACTTGGTTGCGTCTTCGGCTTCGCTAGCTCCCTTGCATTCGGTATTCGAAAGATGAATTTTTTTTGTCATGAAAGAAAATAATTTTTTTGTAAACCATTAATCATGAGTTAGCTACTTATGAAAACAAATGTATGTTTTCTAAAGCTTTTTAATTTAATTGTCATGATATGCACTTTCGAATGAGAGATATTCCCTTCTCTGCTACTTTAATAGCTGGGGTTCTAGTTTCCTTGTGCAAAATTTTTGAGATCCTCTCAAAATTCTACTCTAGTTCAAATCTATCTTGCTTGGCAAACTCTCATGCCAAATCTTAAATGTAGAAAATTTTGAGGCCCCCCTCAAAATTTCTGCCCCAGTGTAGGGTGTCAAAATTGATTAAAACGCGCTGACCGATTAAAGATGGGAAATTTTAAGATCTTCTCAAAATCTCTACTCCAGTTTGAGACTCTGATTGGCTGACTCTTGTGACAGGCTGGCGGCGCGAATTTTTGAGAGCCTCTCAAAAATTCTGCCCTAGTTGGTCATGTATGGCAATCTCTTCGTGCCACATCTAAACTATCCCTAAAGTCTTATTTCTAAGGCATATCCTAGGGGTTTCTTGTATTTTTCTTTTGGTACGACCGAGCTCAAAGAGCGCATATGTATCCTGTCACAGCAAGAAACAGGCCGAACGTAGTTTGGAATAAAAGTAATTGAGTTTTGATTTTTACTAATAATGCGACCGAGTCCCAACTAGACTGCCTATTTATCCCACTGTCGGGAAGTCAGGTCATCGAATAGTTCATGTTACAAGGAAATCATTTGGTTTTTCTATCAATTACAAACGATTACAAGTAAAGGAATAACTATTACAAGAAAATAAATAATTATTACAATTGAAAGGGCGTGACCTCACAGGTAGTACCGCTTGATGGAATCTGAGCTGAATAGCTTGGGCCACACTTTCCTGTCCATTTCTGTCACCGCTCTTCCGGACCGTACTTTGTGGACCATATAGGGGCCTTGTCAATTAGGAGCAAACTTCCATTTGTACTCGTCTTCGTGTGGGAATATTCTTTTGAGTACCATTTGACCTATTTGAATGAGTCGAGCTTTGACTCATTTGTTGCAAGCTCATGCCATCCTTTGTCTATATAGTTGACAGTAACATACGACAACCATTCTCTTCTCGTCAATTAAAGCGAGTTGCTCATATCGAGCTCGGACCCACTCTGCATTGTCCAATTCAGCATCTTGAATGATTCTCCATAATGGTATCTGAACTTCATGAGGTATGACTTCTTCGGTATTGTTACGACCTATTTTGAACGGGTCCAAGATAGTTCGCAACTTCCCAGTTCTTCTAACTAGTATAAAAAAGCCAGAGTCTCCACATAATTTTTAACGAAAAATAGGAAACATATATGTATTTGTGTGTCTACTCCATTTTTAGTCCACAAAACCTATAAGATTCTAGAAAAGGGTTTTATTTACCCCGAGAGGAAGGTATTAAGCATCCCTCAGAGCCTGCCCGAAGACAGTCCTTAGACTTAGTTTAACTGAACATTAGAGGGCAATCTGTTTATCATTATTATTACATGTTTTCAAAATGTTATGACTTCATGAAAAAATCCACTAGGTGATAATATACTAAGTATATACAGTGTAAAAAAATGTATTTATATCAAGTATCACGTGTTCATAAAGAATGTATAGTAAAAAAGAGTATATAAAAGAGTATAAAGAGAATGTACCTCGTAAGTATAAAAGTGTATTTGTTGGTATAAAGAATGTATATTCGTTAGTGTAAAGAATGTATACAACTATATAAAGAATGTATAAAAGATATAAGAGTATTAAAATAGGTATATCAAATATAATAAAGACTGTGTGTCTATGTATAAAAAATGTATGTATATTAAACATATAAAAAATGTATTTCAATTATAAAGGTGTATGTCAAACATAAAATTTATAAAGAATTTTATAACTAGGTATATCAGCGAATAAAGAATGTAAAAGGAATTCCCGAGTATTCATTGGTGTAAAGAGCTTATATAATAAAGAAATTCAGAAAAAGTGAAGTCGATTTGACTTGTTTCTACCGTTTCGTAAAAGAGTGTTTGTTTAATGAATATCCTACCAAAAGAATAAGGACCAAACGAATTGTAAAGAGTATTGGTAAAAAATAAATATAAGAAATTATGTATAAAAATCAGTGAAAAGATATAATGTCTTTAAAGAATAAAAGATTGTAAATGGACAGCCTAATAAATACCTAGCGTCAATAATGTGGATTTAACTTGAATAAAAGGTGTATTCGTGTGTACGAAAGAATGTAAAATGTATGTTGTAAAAAATGTGTATTAAAAGTGTGTAAAAAATGTGTATTAAAATTGTATAAAAAATAAAGGATGAACTATTATCTTTGCCTAAACGCCAAAAGTGTGAATTAATTAACAAAGTATTTATATCAAGTCAATTTAATCTATTTATGAAAGTATTGACGGCCTAATTCTTACCTAAAGCGAACGACAAGATTTAAATTAAGCATGCAAGATGACAAGTAAATAAATATCTCCGCCGGACATTCAAAAAACAAATTCCACTATAGTACGAGTTTATGTTATGTAATAGTTTAAAGAACGCGGAAAGTAAATACAAACAGTGATTCGGTTGCCTTCCGAGTATCTTCTTTGAGATGTATCTCCGGGTACCTGTATAAACACTTAGTAAAAGTGTTAGTAATAGAATAAATAACTATCAAATGAATTAAAGAAATAATGAATAAATTTAAAATAAAAACCCGTCTTTTGTACATGGGAGGCCTTGAAAATCGACGAAAATTTCTTCATCGGCCAGAAATATAGTATTTGTAACAAATTACAAGATGAAAGAAAAAAGTGTTAGTTAAAATAATTTGAAAAAATCAAAAAGTAAGTGACATGACATAAAGTCATTAAAAGAGTGGTTTGATAAAAAAAGAGAGGATGAAACTTGATTTGACCCTAGTATTAGTGTAGTATATGTCTTGTAAAAATGTATATGAGAATGATGTAGGTAAAAAGAACATAAGAATTAAAATGAAAATATATGTAAATATTAATATGATGTAGAGGAAAAATTAAATAGGCATGTAGTGTGATGGTACAAAAAAATGTAAAAGAAAATGCTTGAAAATTTATACATATAAAAAAAAAAAAATATATATATATATATATAGAGAAAACATAACAAAAATATAAAGATAATGAATGAAAAATGTAAAGATAATGTAGAGCCAATAAAGTGTGTTCCCTTTAAGGAAAAATTTCTCCCTTCTTCCTTAAGTGGTTAAGTAATGTAAGTATGTACATGTATGTGTATATAATGTATGGTATAAACATATGTCAAAGAATGTGGTGATGTAAAATGATGTAAAGGAAAAAGTGTGGGTTAAAGTGGGAGAAAGGTGTAAGGAAAATGTAAAGAAAAATGTTGAGAAAATATATGATGATAATGTAGAAACAATATAAATAAAATGCATGAATAAATGTAAAGACAATTCATGAATAAATGTAGAGACAAATGCATGAGTAATGTAAAGACAAATGCATGAGTAAATGTAAAGACAATGTATGAATAAAGACAAATGTATGAATGAATGTAAACACAAATGCATGAATAAATATAAAGACAATGTATGTAATGTATATAAAAAATATAAACAGAATGCAAGTAAATAAATATAAAGACAATATATATGAATAAGTAAAGAAGCAATACATGAATGAAATATAAAGGAAATTAAAAATATAGAAAGAGGAAGAAAGTGCTAGCCTTGCTAATCTTCCTATAGAAAGAAAATCTAGAAAGAAGAAAAATGTTTGTGAGGTAGTTTGCAAGTGATCTTTGTGAGAGGAAAGAGAGAGATGTTGATCTTGTTAGAGAAAACTAAACCTAAACAAAAATCTTAAAATATGTACATGCCAAATAAAGATGCCCCCCCCCCCCCCCCCCTCGTACTTATAATATAAAATGACCCCATTTATTATCCAAAAAATAAAAGAATGCCATCCCTTGTCCCCTTTACCCCTTTTAACCCTTGTGTAAAAAATGTATTAACCAATAGATGAAGAACCCAACTCATCACTTGAAATGTCACCTTTTTAAAAAGTGACAAGACCTTGATTTGATCGAATTCTCGCTCTGTGTTTAAGAATTAATTGCTCTGATTTTCTCTATATTGACGGACTATACTAAAATATAGTTAACTAATACATGTATAATAATAATGTAAGTATAAAATATAAATATTAATGTATAAGATATAAAAATGTACTTCTATAAAATTAAGAAACAATTATTAATTGCACAAAAAATGGTAGTATTCGCTCTACATGTGCAAAAATAATGATTCTTAAAAAATGACAATAAATTGATAAAACTCTTAAAATGAGGACAATTATCAATAAATCATCAAAAATGTAAAAAATGTGTAAAAAGTGTACTTCGTGCTCTTTTAACGATCAGGGCTCCCCGAAACGTTAATTTTAAGCACGTTGAGCCAAAATTAGGTGTCAACAGCTTGTCCCTCTTCGACCGGAGACAATGAAAGAGTTTTCGGACGAAGACGTTGACATGTAACCTATATTGGCTCGGCAAATAATTACTAAAAGGATATGTATGGAGAAAGAAGCCAAACGTTGATAGAACTTTGACAATACTCCCTGTCCGTTGGCAGGGCTGTGATAAAAAGAAAAATGATATAAAGGGAAGGATTGTTCATGGCCGAAAAACATTCGCGTACCCACGTCATCGCTTCCAAAATTTCCCAGTGTCGAGCTACGAGACGCTGGGAGGTGCAAGATTGTATATTTGCTGGGAAAAGAATGATTCTCTCCCCGATGTGACCGAACTCTGCTTAGAGTTTCCTACATATCTCGTCCATCATGAGAATCAGGTCAATGTAGTTCGAAAGGTAGTAACTAATGGATGTTGTGGCAAATTTTGATCGTCCGATCAAAATTTTGCCCCAGTATTGTTAGAATGGTCCTAACAAGTGTAGGACGAAGAACGGTCGTGCTCAAATTCGAGCTACCTACATATCCCTGAGATGGGAGTCAGACCGATTGTAGTTTGGAAAAACTTATTGCGGAGGAAAATGATTTATTGCTAGAGGGGCAACCGAACCCAGAGCCATGGATTGAAATGGACTACAAAATTGTATATCGGGACCCTAATGAAAACATCGGGTTCTGTGCCAAAACATTGAATAGAGGGGTCCTGGATTGTGTGAGAGGACCTTGATGCATACTCCGGTTTGTGTGTTGGGGCCTTGAAATGAAATGAAGTCTCGTGTTGTATGCCGAGCTGATGCATACTCTGCTTTGTGTGCCAAAGCTTTGAAATGGAATACCCGTATTTGAAAGTGGGGGCCTGTAAAAAATAAAACCAAGATACCCGTATTTGAAGGTGGGTGCCTGATTGAAATTAAAGTACCCGCATTAGAAGGTGGGTGCCTGACTGAAATTAAAATACCCGCATTAGAAGGTGGGCACCTGACTGAAATTAAAATACCCGCATTAGAAGGTGGGCGGCTAACATAAATTAAAATACCGACATTTGAATGTGGGCGCCCGACCGAAATTAAAATACCCGCATTATAAGGTGGGCTCCTGATTGAAATTAAATTACCCGCATTAGAAGGTGGGGGCCTGACGGAAATTAAAATACCTGCATTAGGAGGTGGGTGCCTGACTGAAATTAAATTACCCGTATTAGAAGGTGGGTGCCTGACTGAAATTAAAATACCCGCATTAGAAGGTGGGCGCCTAGACTGAAATTAAAATACTTGCATTAGAAGGTGGGCGCCTGGACTGTAATTAAAATACCAGCATTAGAAGGTGGGCGCCTGGACTGAAATTAAAATACCCGCATTAGAAGATGGGTGCCTGAACTGGAATTAAAATACCCGCATTAGAAGGTGGGTGCCTGAACTGGAATTAAAATACCTGCATTAGAAGGTGGGTGCCTGAACTGGAATTAAAATACGGCATTAGAAGGTGGGCGTCTGACTGAAATTAAAATACCCGCATTAGAAGGTGGGCGCCTGAACTGAAATTTAAAATACCCGCATTAGAAGGTGGATGCCTGTAAAAATGTACTTGAAATGAAATACCCGCATTAGAAGGTGGGCACCTATAACTTCTTTTTTTTTTGGATGCATTTTTCGTTGCTTTTGTTGTAAAGAATATTGGAAGATGAAGAAGTGGAGAGAATCGTGTCTTGACTTCAGTTAGCACCAACAATTAGTTATATGCATAAGATTTTCATCAATTTCTTCTCAGCTAACCGAGATTGACTTCGGGATAATTCCTATAGCTTCAAGTGGTACCTCAGACATACCTAAGTATCGACAAGATTTGTTCGTCTTGCTTCAAGTAAAGGTTTTGAACTAAACTTATCCTCATGTTTCAAGTGCCCTCACTAGAAAGAAAGTCCCTTTTTCACACATATTCAGTATTTTTGAACTTTGGGACGTCTAGAAAAGTACACTCATACTCAGAAAAATGTTCAATGCATGCAATTGTGATACCATAGGCTTGGCTGTCATGTAAGTATCCACTAATGTGAGAACCCTTGGCATAGGATCATGTAGGGCTTGTTATCGGGTTGCTATGTAGGGTTTGGAAAAGGGGTAGGATATCATTTGAGTAAGGAGTGACTAATCCTTCCCTGAGCGTTACACTATGTCTGTGCTTGGTATTTGTGTGCTCTGACGCTGATATGCTTTGTTAGTTGCCTCTTTCTTTTGTACTTGTGCGACTTCTTTTGCAAGTTGGAGCTTTTGTTTTTTGGGAGTTTGGGGTTGTATACCCGAGACTCTGTGGGGATTAAGATAATTGACCTGGGTTGTATGCCCAAAGTTTTGATGCTAATTCCGGGTTGTATGCCGAAATGTGAAAAATCAAAAGGAATGATGCGTTGTATGCCCAAGATCCTGAATGACTGATTGTTTTGGGGGGGGGCTCCTTCTTGCTTTGGAGGTCATTCTTCGTCTTTGTTTTTCTGGGACTGTTGAATCTTTTTTTTGGAAGCTTCATCTTGGATCTCTATCCGCGGTTGCACATTTCTAGTGTGCTCAGGGAGGTTGGGCCAAGAGAGGGATAGTGCATGTAAGCACACAGAAATGGTATAGGCTTATGATGTGGTTGTCAAATAAAAGGCTTTAGGCTCAAAGGGGAAATGCTAGGGATAATGTCATTTGGTAGGCTAGAAAGGCTCACGGGTCAAAGAAGGCCTACGATCCTTTCCTATACTAAGTGCTACTCATAATTTCGCCTCAACAGACATTCAGGTCAAGTTCTAGATCACAATGCAATGCAATTGAACGTTGTCTAAAGCTCACCACACAATGCACATGAAACAATCAGGTTTGTTTTGTTCTTGTCTTACAAGCATGCAAGAGAATTTTTTCAAGTGTCACTTAAGGTGTGAAGAGAGGTACCAAAAGAATCTATGGTTTACCACGAAGTCAGTTCTCTACATCATATCAATTGTTACTTGTTCTTTCCTATGCACAATTCTAACTGTGTTGATACTAACCAAGTCAAAGATATGAATCTAAAAAATATTATTTATATTTTTTGAATAAGGGGTACCGAACCCAAGAAGGGTTTCCTACGTATCTCATCTTTGATGAGAATAAGGTGCGCGTAGTTCGTTCAGAGAGCTAGGAACAAAGAGTTTTTAAAAAAATAATTTTCAGACTTTTTTTTTTTTTGAATAATGAATACCGAACCCAAAAGGGTTGCCTACGTATCTCATCAAAGAAGAGAATCAAGTGTGTGTAGTTCTTGCAGAGGGGTAAGAACAAATTTCTTTTTTTTCAAATAATTTTCAGACTTTTTTTGTTGGAATTTTTTTGAATAATGAATACCGAACCCAAAAGGGTTGCCTACGTATCTCATCAGAGAAGAGAATCAGGTGTGCGTAGTTCTTGCAAAGAGGTAAGAACAAAGATTTTTTTTTTCAAATAATTTTTAGACTTTTTTTTTTGGATTTTTTTGACTAATGAATACCGAACCCGAAAGGGTTGCCTACGTATCTCATCAGAGAAGAGAATTAGGTGTGTGTAGTTCTCGCAGATAAGATATAAGAAGAGGTGCCGATTGTAGGCGGAGTTTCTAAAAATACTCCACGCCCATCGGTAAGATTGCATTGATTGGGTACCAAACTGTTTGCGGAGCTTTGACATTACTCCTTGTCAGTTGGCACGATTATTGTATAGTTGAGGGGGGAGAATTTACTTGTGTTGAACCCCTGGGGTTGAAAAATAAACACTGACAAGCCAAAGTTCCATGGCCTGCTATGCTTGGGAGAAGAAGAAAAGCTTATATCCCAGAATTTGGGACCAAAGCTGGGTGATGGTTGGGGTAAGGATGGTATTGACATTGTTGGGTTTTGGATTTCAAGGGGTTGATTGACGCTCTTAGAAGCCCTTTTGGAGAGCGTCTTTGAACTGCTCCAAAATAATTGTCCCAGTTTTTATTCCGGTGAATTATTCTGAAACAGTGGGGAGACCGAACCCTTATGTAAGGTTGCCTACGTATCTTGTTAGGACAAGAATCAGGTCAGACGTAGTTCAGGCAGATACTGTGTTGTATGTGATTTGTATGATTTCTACGAATTGGTGATTGCATTGAACAGAAATGAGTCTATGAACAAGAGTTCGAATCTGGAAAAAGTGTATTCCAGAGAGGTGAAGAATGTACAAGGCTGTTTTGTACTAAAAAAAAGAATGGTAAAGTCAAAATGATGGTAGCAAAGACCGGAAATGAGTACGAAAAATAATGTGGCTGTGAGGGTGGTCGTAAAGACCGAAAAATGGGTGTGAGTATTTGAAAAGGTTTCAAACTCAACACAAGTCAACCAAAATTTTCCGATAAAGCAGACGAGGCGGAAGAAGGTATGTCTAATATATATGTACAACTAAAGAATGTCTAATAAATATAGCATGTGAAACAAATAAAGAATACGTAATATGCAAAGAGCATGTAGAAATAAAGAATGTGCGACAAATAAAGAATGAAATTAATCTGGCTAGAGCAGTTACCAAAATTAAACGTACAACGGCCTAAGAATTCTAAGAGTAGATTCACCTAAGCTGATAAAGAATATTCGGACAACAGCGAGATGGCAAGTAGTAAGATTAGCCCACCAATCTCTGAAGCTAAGGAGTTTGAAGAGGGTTCGGAGGAGCGCAAAGCACAACTCGCGTGCACCATGTGTGTATGTGTACGGCCAAAGACTCAATTGAAAGTGCGATGACAGTATAAAAAAAGCAGTAACATGTAGTGTCTTCAAACAAACAAGGAACACAAGTTTGGCTTTGCTCGCGTCCTTTCAAAGATAATATTGTAGCAGTTCACGATATATATATTACAAGTAATAATAATGAAAACAGATAAATAATCAAATATCCCTCAAGTACTCACTTAAACTATGTCTATTAAGGTCAAAACTTAGGTAATCCCCAGCAGAGTCGCCATTCCGTTATGCCCTATTTTAAACGGGTCCAAGATAGTTTGCAACTTCCCGGTTCTTCTAACTGGTATAAAAAAGTCAGAGTCACCACCTAATTTTTAAGGAAAAATAGGAAACCTATATGTATTTGTGTGTCTACTCTATTTTAGTTCCGCAAAACCTATAAGATTCTAGATAAGGGTTTTATTTACCCCGAGGGGAAGGTATTAAGCATCCCTCAGAGCCTGCCCGAAGGCAGTCCTTAGACTTAGTTTAACTGAACACTAGAGGGGGATTATCTATCTGTTTATCATTATTATTACCTGTTTTCAAAATGTTATGACTTCATGAAAAGCTACACTAGGTGATAATATACTAAGTATATACAGTGTATAAACATGTATTTATATCAAATATCAAGTATTCATAAAGAATGTATAGTAAAAAAGAATATATATAAGAGTATAAAGAGAATGTACCTCGTAAGTATAAAAGTGTATCTGTTGGTATAAATAATGCATATTTGTTAGTGTAAAGAATGTATACAACTATATAAAAAATGTATAAAAGATATAAGAGTATGTAAAATAGGTATATAAAATATAATAAAGACTGTGTGTCTATGTATAAAAAATGTATGCATATTAAATATATAAAAAATGCATTTCAATTATAAAGGTGTATGACAAACATAAAATGTATAAAGAATTCTATAACTAGGTATATTAGTGAATAAAGAATGTAAAAGGAATTCCCGAGTGTTCATTTTGTAAAGAGCTTATGTAATAAAGGAATTCAGAAAAAGTGAAGTCGATTTGACTTGTTTCTACTGTTTCGTAAAAGAGTGTTTTTTAATGAATATCCTACCTAAAGAATAGCGACCAAACGAATTGTAAAAAGTATTGGTAAAAAATAAATATAAGAAATTATGTATAAAAATGAGTGAAAAGATATAATGTCTTTAAAGAATAAAATATTGTAAATGGACAGCCTAATGAATACCTAGCGTCAATAATGTGGATTTAACTTGAATAAAAGGTGTATTAGTGTGTATGAAAGAATGTGAAATGTATGTTGTAAAAAATGTGTATTAAAAGTGTGTATTAAAATTGTATAAAAAATAAAGGATGAACTATTATCTTTACCTAAACGCCAAAAGTGTAAATTAATTAACAAAGTATTTATATCAAGTCAATTTAATCTATTTATGAAAGTATTGATGGCCTAATTCTTGCCTAAAGCGAACGACAAACATTAAATTAAGCATGCAAGATGACAAGTAAATAAATATCTCCGCCGGACATTCAAAAAAAAATCCACTATAGTGCGAGTTTATATTATGTACAAGTTTAAAGAATGAGGAAAGTAAATACAAACAGTAATTCGGTTGCCTTCCGAGTATCGTCTTTGAGATGTATCTCCGGGTACCTGTCTAAACACTTAGTAAAATTCTTAGTAAGAGAATAAATAACTATCGAATGAATTAAAGAAATACTGAAAAAACATAAATTAAAAACCCGTCTTTTGTACATGGGAGGCCTTGAAAATCGACGGAAATTTCTTCATCGGCTAAAAATATAGTATTTGTAATAAATTACAAGATGAAAGAAAAATGTGTTAGTTAAAATAATTTGAAAAAGTCAAAAAGTAAGTGACATGACATAAAGTCATTAAAAGAGTGGTTTGATAAAAAAGAGAGGATGAAACTGATTTGACCCTAGTATTAGTGTAGTATATGTCTTGTAAAAATATATGTAAATATTAATATGATGTAGAGAAAAAATTAAATAAGCATGTAGTGTGATGGTACAAAAAATGTAAAAGAAAATGCTTGAAAATTTATACACATATAAAAATAAATAAAATTATAAAGACAACATAACAAAAATATAAAGATATTGAATGAAAAATGTAAAGATAATGTAGAGACAATAAAGTGCGTTCCCTTTAAGGAAAAATTTCTCCCTTCTTCCCTAAGTGGTTAAGTAATGTAAGTATGCACATGTATGTGTATATAATGTATGGTACAAACATAAGTCAAAGAATATGGAGATGTAAAATGATGTAAAGGAAAAAGTGTGGGTTAAAGTGGGAGAAAGGTGTAAGGAAAATGTAAAGAAAAATGTTGAGAAAATATATGATGAAAATGTGGAGACAATATAAATAAAATGCATGAATAAATGTAAAGACAATTCATGAATAAATGTAGAGACAAATGCATGAGTAATGTAAAGACAAATGCATGAGTAAATATAAAGACAATGTATGAATAAAGACAAATGTGTGAATGAATGTAAACACAAATGCATGAATAAATATAAAGACAATGTATGTAATGTATATAAAAAATATAAATAGAATGCAAGTAAATAAATGTAAAGAAAATATATATGAATAAGTAAAGAAGCAATACATGAATGAAATATAAAGACAATTAAAAATATAGAAAGAGGAAGAAAGTGCTAGCCTTGTTAGTCTTCCTGTAGAAAGAAAATCTAGAAAGAAGAAAAATGTGTGTGAGATAGTGTGCAAGTGATCTTTGTGAGAGGAAAGAGGGAGATGTTGAGCTTGTTAGAGAAAACTAAACCTAAACAAAAATCTGAAAATATGTACATGCCAAATAAAAATGCCCCCCCCCCCCCCCCCCCCCTCTTACTTATAATATAAAATGACCCCATTTATTATCCAAAAAATAAAAGAATGCCATCCCTTGTCCCCTTTACCCCTTTTAACCCTTGTGTAAAAAATGTATTAACCAATAGATGAAGAACCCAACTCATCACTTGAAATGTCACCTTTTTAAAAAGTGACAAGACCTTGATTTGATCGAATTCTCGCTCTGTGTTTAAGAATTAATTGCTCTGATTTTCTCTATATTGACGGACTATACTAAAATATAGTTAACTAATACATGTATAATAATAATGTAAGTATAAAATATAAATATTAATGTATAAGATATAAAAATGTACTTCTATAAAATTAAGAAACAATTATTAATTGCACAAAAAATGGTAGTATTCGCTCTACATGTGCAAAAATAATGATTCTTAAAAAATGACAATAAATTGATAAAACTCTTAAAATGAGGACAATTATCAATAAATCATCAAAAATGTAAAAAATGTGTAAAAAGTGTACTTCGTGCTCTTTTAACGATCAGGGCTCCCCAAAACGTTAATTTTAAGCATATCGAGCCAAAATTAGGTGTCAACAGGTACCATAAACAAGCAGATATGGAGTTACTCTTATTGAAATTTGGGTTGTCGTGCAGTATCCTAGTAAAGCATGTGGCAGTTGCTCGAGCCAGCCCTTGTAATTTTCCATCATCTTCCTTAATATCCTTTTGATGTTCTTGTTGGCTGCTTCCACAACTCCATTTATTTGTGGCTGATATGCTGTTGAGTTCTGATCAGTGATCTTGAATTGCTCACAGATATTCTTCATCAGGTGACTGTTCAAATTCACCCTGTTATTTGTTATAATGGACTCGGGTATGCCAAAGCGGCATATGCTGTTGTGTCGCACGAAATCTGCTACTACCTTCTTTGTCACTGATTTGTGTGATGTTGCTTCCACCCATTTGGTGAAGTAGTCAATGGTAACCAAAATGAAGCGATGCTCATTCGAGGCGGGTGGCTCGACAGGTCAGATGATATCCATACCCCAAGCGATGAATGGCCAGGGTGAGCTCATGATGTTGAGTTCACTTGGTGGGGCTTTAAGATCTGACATTGATGGCATTTCTGTACAAACTTGCAGCAACCACTTTCCATTGTCATCCGATAATACCCCGCTCGGAGGATCTTCTTGGCCAGCACGAAACCATTAATATGGGGCCACAGGTCCTTGCATGTACTTCTTCCAAAAATTTTATGGCTTCGACGTCTTCCACACATCGGAGCAAACCTAAATCCAGTGTCCGTTTGTACAATCAGTTGTTCGCCGATTCAAGTGGTACGTGAGTTGGGTTTAGAACGTGGTGAGACAGTTCGGTTCCTATCTACCGTTAGTGTTAAACGGAGAACTGCGAGGAGCCAACCCTAGTACGAGAGGACTGGGTTGGCTAACCTATGGTGTACTAGTTGTTATGCCAATAGCAGCGCCGGGAAGCTAAGTTTTTCCGTTTGTACAATATTTCTTTGTTCCGAAAGAAATTGTTGGCCATTCTTCGGATGGTTTTCTTTTTACTACTCGCAATACCCTTGGGATACTCTCGCTTCTCCAAATACCTCTTGATGTCATCGTATCATGGTTTACTATCTGGCTCTGCTTCCACGTGGGAAAAATATGCATGTTTTTTTTTTCAGACTTATTTCCAATGGGTCAATGTGACTGCTTTCGGGATGCTGAATCATCAATGCTATAGTGGCTAAAGCATCGACAAATTCATTCTGAGCTCTTTGCATATGCCTGAATTCGATTTTCTTGAACATTTTGCACAATCTCTGTGCCAGGTTTACGTATGGTAAGATCATGTCATTCTTGGTGGCCCACTCGCCTTGTACTTGGTGGATTAGGAGATTGTAGTCTTCTATGACCAATATTCCATTGATATCCTTGTCCAATGCCATCCAGAGGCCTAGGATGCAAGCCTCATATTCTGCCATATTGTTGGTACAATGGAATTTGAGCTTTCAGGCCATCGGGTAATGTGCTCGGTTTTCGATATAAAAATTGCTTCGATTCTGTAACCTTTGTAGTTGACCGCCCCATCAAAGAATAAACTCCATCCCGTGTAGGGCTAATCTCCATCTTGTGTAGAGCTCCACCATTTCTTCACTTATGGCCAATACTCTTTCATCTGGGAAATGAGTTCGAAGGGGTTCGAGATCCTTATCCACGAGAGTTTTAGCTAGTAGGTTGGCCAAGGCTTGTCCTTTGACGACCTTTTGTGCTATGTACATAATGTTGAATTCACTTAACAACATTGTCCACTTGCTCAACTTCCCGATAAGCATGGGCTGGCAGAAGATATACCTCAGTGGGTCTATCTTGGACATGAGGTGGGTGGTATATGACGATAAGAAATGCCTCAACTTCTGGGCCACCCATGTTAAGACGTAACACGTCTTTTCCACTAGGGTATATCTGGCCTTACAGGCGGTAAATTTCTTACTCAAGTAGTAGATGTCATGCTTTGTTTTCCCTGTTTCCTCATGATGTCCTAACACGCACCGAAGGCATTTTATTACATTGATAAGTAAAGCAAAAGTGGGCTCTCAGGTCTAGGAGGTACCAAAACTGTTGGGTTAGACAGATACCTCTTGATGGTATCAAAAACTTCTTGGCACTCCTCTGTCTATTTTGTATGCACATTTTTTTAGGAGCTTAAGTATGGGCTCTACAATGATGGTGGACTGGGCTATGAACCATCCTGTAATTTAGCCTGCCCAATAAGCCCATGACCACATTCTTGGTCATGGGTGGGGGTAATTATTGAATTACCTTGATCTTGGCTGGATCTAGTTTTATGCCCCTTGGCTGACTATGAACCCAAGTAATATTTTGGTGGCCACTCCGAACACGCACTTTGTCAAAGAATTTCCTCATGTGTATAGTGCGCACCAAACTTTCTCTCGACTTGATGATGACATCGTCCACGTATACTTCAATTTCCTTGTGGATCATGTCATGAAAGACAGTAGTCATGGCTCTCATGTAAGTAGCGCCAACGTTTATGAGATTGAACGGCATTACCCTATAGTGACACACTCCCCTTGGAGTGATGAAAGCTGTCTTTTTCGTATCTTCTTTGTCCATCAGGATTTAGTGATATCTGGCGAAACAATCCACAAATGACTGTAGTTCATGCTTGGCATAGTTTTATATGAGTATGTGGATGTTTGGGAGTGGAAAGTTATCTTTGGGACTGGCTCGATTGAGGTCTCAATAATCCACACATATTCGTATCTTTCCATCCTTTTTGGGTACTGGCACTATGTTGGTCAACCATGTAAGGTATGAGGTCACTTCTACTACCCAGAGTTGATTTGTTCTTCTACCTTATTCTTAATGCGGATGCTAAGATCTGGCTTGAATTGCCTAATTAGATGTTTCACGGGTGTAAAACCCGCACTGATGAGCAACCTGCGGGACACCACACTAGTGCTCAATCCCAGCATGTCAGTGTATGACCATGCAAAGATATCCACATATTCTTTCAGCAGATTTATATTTATTTCCTTTTGGGGTGCCTCTAAATCCTCACTTATCCTAGTTTCCTTGGTGTTCTCTTCATCACCTAGGTTGATAGCCTCTGTTTCATCCATATTCGGCTTTGTTCATTTTCCAATTGTTCTGCCTCTTCTACTATACCCTCAGGTAGCATTGTTCCCTCGTCATATTCTTCGTTCTCTTCCTCCTCTAGACCGTTTGACTCATTCTTTTTGCAACATGTCATGACATTTAGGTTGGTTTATTGTTTCTATTACTAAAAAATCAAGGCAAAGCGAGGTTAGTATAAAACGCATGCATGAAATTTAGAAAATTAAAAGTAAATGGAAATTCATTTGCCTATAATTCAAGGCTACATTAATTTGATTGTAATACAAATTGTGGTCCTGGCTTATATCAACATCGAAACATTTCCATTTTTGAAAACATTACGAGGTAAATAAAGTGTAAAGGGTGAGTAATCGGGCCTCTACCAGTTCTCGCTGTTTTAAAATAAATTCATCATTTTTGTACCGAAGAGCAAAAAGTGAGGTAGAGGTCCTGTTGGACAGTTGCTCGCTCGGATCAGCATCTAGAATAGTGGGCACTTCTGTACATTCTTCAACTATTACTTAGCAATCTTCCTCCCGAAATAGTATCCCTTTCCGTTCTTCTATGTCTGTATCATTCGGCATAGGCACTCTGTTTGGAAATGACTGGTAAAAATCCGGAATAGGCTTGCGAAGCTTCGAAGTGCCTTTAAAAATCTAAAATAAGCTTGCGGAGCTTTGAAGTGCCTTTCTTCTTTTGAGCAGTTGTTGAAACCTCGTCATTATTTGGAACGTATCCCAACCCAAAGAAAAATTATCTTGGGGAATGGGAATTGGCTCTGTGATGCCATGTAAATTCTTGCCCAAACCTTTCCCGGGTTTGAACCCATTTTGTAGCATAGTTGATGAGATCATTTTAGAGGCTGCTGGCATAGGTGCTTCTATGGAGTCTATTTTGTAGGCAGCCCCCACTAGTTGCACCACGTGGAAATCTGTCTCTTTTGGCACTGCTTCGATGGCACGCACTGAATTGTCTGGGTAATTATGAATGCTACCTTCTCCATGGATTACTGCCTCATGTGCATCCCACAAAAATTTAAAGACTGGTGGAGTGAAGATGCCACGGATCCTACTATGTGGATCCACGGCCTCCACAATAGCAAGTTGTAATTTGAGACTATTTCCATGACTGTGAATTCATTGATAAATTCTATCGGCCCTATTTGAATGTTGAGGTCAACTTCTCCAATGGCATCACACTGGCCTCAATCAAATACTCGTACGTTGGTATGTCTTTGACAAACCTTCCCAAGGACATAACCAGTTGAACTAGAGTGGATTCCAGGAAAATGTTGAGCCCAGCCCCATTGTCGACTAGAACCCAAGTGACTACTTTGTTACGACACATAACGATGATATGCAGTGCCTGATTATGATTCATGCCTTCCTTGGGCATCTCTTTCTCAGTGAAGGCAATTTGATGTTCCTCTATGATATTGGCGACCATTTCTGCCAATTTCTCACTACTTGTCCTGGCAGGGACATGGGCTTCTTCTAACAGTTTCATTAGACCTAAGCGGTGCTGGGGAGAACATAACAAAAGCACTAGTATCGATATCTAGGTCAGGGTCTTCTTGAAATGCTCCTTAATAGAGTATTCTTTCAGCTGCATCTAGTGCCAGAAATCTTCCGCTTCACCCTCAGTAATAGTTTTCTTTTGATTCCCTTCTTTTCGAGGTGCCCCTTGGGCTAAATCTTCGAGGGTATAACATCTTCCCCACCTTGTCATCCCGTGAGCTGTGGCTACTTGTACAACAAATTCTTTTCGGGGAGATGCTTCCACTACTTGAGATATGTGGGCAACGACTGGCGCGAGAATCAGTACTTTGAACTGTGGGCATTCCTCCATTGAGAGTGACACCACCGTTTACTCGAGTTCTTACAAAGAATCCCGGATACCAGGCCTACTTGTGACCTAATCCTCTTCGTTCTCGATCATGTGAATAATATTATTGCTATAGTTAGGCAAAGGATTGGCATTCATATTAGGCGTAGCTGTCTGGAGAAGGATCTCTTTCCTGTCAGTCATATTGTTACACCTCGTACTTGCAGAGAAGAACTTATCAAATTTGAGCTTAAGTATGTTGAACTATGGCTATGTAAAACAACTTTGGAGTATAAGGAATGAAGCATTACTAAGTACATTTTATGAATAAAGGATGCATATGAGGAATTCTGGAAGGTCCAATAAGGAATTGAGTGGAAGGAGTTGAGTTAATATGATTTTGGAAAAAGATGAGCATTCCTTTGAAAAACAAAGTATGAGCCAACTTGTAAAAAGAATATCATTTAGTATATGAGGAGTTTTGAAGTAAAGCAACAGCCTAAATTGAAGTTCATGAAGTCTAGTTTCTAACGCAACAAACCGCTTGTCGATACGATATCGGAGTAGAGACTTATAGATGTTACAAGTCAGGCTGGCAGAGCAGAAACGCGCAGCTACAATATATAAAGGGGATTTACCTCTTATTTTCATTCAACCACCTCCCCAAACCCCTAGAACATTCTCCCAACTTCTTCCATAGAATTTTAGCCTAAATCACCTCATTTTTCACCATTTCTCATCCCCACACTTCTCTAGAACCTCCCATAACATTCATCCAATATCCTTACACCAAAACATAGCAAATTTAGAAGCTCCTACATCAAATTAGGCTCGGGTTTGTAAGATTGACAATGAATCTCAATGAATCAAAGTAGGCCGCCGAAGATAAATAAGATTTCAAGCCCTTCCAACCTTGATTGAGGTAAGGATATTTTTTACTATGGGTATTATGAATTGTACGATGGAAATTTAGTTGTTAAAGCTTCGTAAAGTCTACTGATTGGTTGAGAAATTGGGGAAACATCGTGTGGGATGTTTTATTGAGCATATTGATGTTAATGATGATGTTGTTGATATTGGTGTTGCTATTATTGTTGGGTTGTTGGTATTGTGATTTATGGGTAGGGATATAAACAAGGGAGATGCTGCCCGAATTCTGGCAGATTCTAAGAGGATTTAATTTGAAGGCTTAAGACAAGCATATGACGATAAGCCTAACAATAGTATGAATTCTCTTGAATGTAGATTTACGAGCTTGGGAGGACAAGCGTAAGTAGTTAAAGTTAAGGTGACCCAAAGGTATGTAAGGCTGGTCCCTGTCTTTCTAAAGGAATAATTCTCTTCTTGTGAACCCGTACATGACTCCCATAACCTCCTTATTCTCAAGAGCTAGAAGTTCATGATTCCCAAAGTGCTTATGATACTAAAGATAGATGTTTTCTAAGATGATAATGATGATGATGATGACCCCATTTCTAGAAATTCTAAGGCTTATGATTTTGATGCTATCATGAGATTATTGAGCTTATTTCATGTTTTTCTTGATTCCATTCATTGTTGTTGATCTCACCTTAAGATAATTGTTCCTCCAAGGTGAGATGTAGTGATGATGATTGTTCCATAATATAAATCGGAGGTTACCGACCTTACGTCACTACAATAAGTTAGTAACTTTAATTGGGATCTCATGCATGCTATTTATATTATATATGTATATATGATATGAGAAAAGATGACGACATTGTATACGCGTATATTATATGTACATAGGGAATGGGAAAAGGGTGATGACGTTATATACACATAACCACCTGATCAGTCAGCATACTATGATATCGTCCCGTTAGCAGGATGCTGGGACGCGGGATATATAAGATAAATGGATCGGGCTACACGTTCCGCAGCAGTATTTGGGTTGGAGGTCGGACACTCCATAAGTAGTCTACCGAATTCCGATGTCATAGTTGATTCATTAGCCCAGGGGACTGTTGGTTGGGAAAGGAAGAGGTGATCAATAAAGAAAGTATCTGAATTATATCCGGTATGTGTAAACATTTGACTTAGTAAAAGAATCCAGTTAGTAAAAAAAGAAATAAGTTAAACCATGCGATGAAAGGAACTCCGGCATTATATGGAATAGAGGAGTTGAATGACCACTAAAGTCAGCCAGATGAGTACCAAAGACGGTTAATATTCGAATGTTATTGTTATATGAGGACATCTTTAAAAAGAGGGGAAGAACATATTCAATTTTGAGATGAATTTCAATATTCCCAAATTAAGAAAAAAAAGTGGGAATGGATTCAATACAAGTATATGGGACAATTGGGACTACTAAAACGAACTTGTAGCATTAGAAGAGATGAAAGCTTTAAAAGAGGAATATTTATAGGAGATTCAATGATCTCCAAAGGAAAGAAAGATAGTGTGCCTATGGATAGCAAGACAGCGATGCCACCTGGGATTAGAAAGTACCTCACAAGTCGCCGGTTATGTCAAATGTGAGAGCATATGTTACAGAACCATATAAACAATCGTCATAGTGAAATGGCCAACAAAATGGTGTAAGGATAACGATAAGGAGTCAAAGATGAATAGAGGCTAATTTAAGTCTCAAATGATCACTGGTACAAGAGAATCAAGGACTTAAGAAGAAAGCATACTCGTATTAAAAGGAAATTATGATTAAGTAGGATTTTATTTTAGTTCCATGTTTATGAGTTTATTTTGTAATTGTGTTAAAACTGAGAATAGGAAATTGGAGTAAAAGTTCAAATATGAATATGATGATATTGTAAGGAATTAAGGGGTCCGACCAAGGAATTAAAAGGAGATGATATGGTATGTATATAAGGTCGACTAGTACAAAAAGGGATAATCTAAAATAACACCAGAGAAGCAAGTAAGGAAAGGTGATATATCTGAACAAGAGAGTTTGTCTACTAGTAAAGAAATAAAGAGCAAGTAAAAAGGATACAACAATTAAGAATACATGGAAGATCGGTTGAGAGCCGTAGCGATCATGAGCCAAGACCACCTTAATGAGAATAGGACAATAGCTGGCTATCAGTTAACCACCGATTATATACATGAGGATATGAAATTAATGGATGAGTTCGCCAGAGAGTTAAGGGAACATAAAAGAAAACTGATGAGCTCATATTATAAAAGTATGAGGATTAGGATCAAAAGAAGAACAACCATTTCAAGAAATCAATAATGACATCGTAAGCTCGCAAGCTACAACATTCGAGGATGAACGTTTTTAAGGGGGGGAGGATGTTACACCCCGTACTTGCGGAGAAGCACTTAAAAAATTTTAGCGTAAGTATGTTGAACTATGGCTAAGTAAAACAACTTTAGAGTATAAAGGACCAAGCATTATTAAGTACATTTTATGAGTAAAGGATATATATGAGGAATTCCGGAAGGTCCTATAAGGAATTGAGTGGAAGGAGTTGAGTTAGTCGGACTTTAGAAAAAAAAATGAGCGTTACTTTGAAAAACAAAGTATGAGCCAACTTGGGAAAAGATTATATTTTAGTATATGAGGATTTTTGAAGTAAAGCAAAAGCCTAAATTGAAGTTCATGAAATCTAGTTTCAAACTCCACAAACCGCTCATCGATACGACATCGGAGTAGAGAATTATGGACGTTACAAGTTAGGTTGGCAGAGTAGAAACGCGCAACTACAGTGCGCGAAAAGTTCTATATCAGTGCAAACTGACCCTAGAACAACATATAAAGGGGATGTACCTCTTATTTTCATTCAACAACCTCCGTAACCCCTTAGAACATTCTCCCAACTTCCTCCATAGAAGTTTAGCCTAAATCACCTCATTTTTTACCATTTTTCATCCCCACACATCTCTAGAACCTCCCATAACATTCATCCAATATCCTTACACCAAAACATAGCAAATTTAGGAGTTCCTACATAAAATTAGGCTCGGGTTTGTAAGATTAACAACGAATCTCATTGAATCAAAGGAGGTCGGCGAAGATAAATAAGATCTCAAGCCCTACCAACCTTGATTGAGGTAAGGATATTCTTTACTATGGGTATTATGACTTGTACCGTGGAAACTTAGTTGTTAAAGCTTCATAAAGTCTAGTGATTGGTGATATAAACAGGGGAGATGCTGTCCGAATTCTGGCAGATTCTAAGAGGATTTAATTTGAAGGCTTAAGACAAGCATATGACGATAAGCCTAACAATAGTATGAATTCTCTTGAATGCAGATTTACGAGCTTGGGAGGACAAGCGTTAAGTAGTTAAAGTTAAGGAGACCCAAAGGTATGTAAGGCTAATCCCTTTCTTTCTAAAGGCATGATTCTCTTCTTATGAACCCATACATGACTCCCATAACATCCTTATTCTCAAGAGCTAGAAGTTCATGATTCCCAAAGTTCTTATGATACTAAAGATAAATGTTTTCTAAGATGATAATGACGATGATGATGACCCCATTTCTAGAAATTCCAAGGCTTATGATTTTGATGCTATTATGAGATTATTGAGCTCATTTCTGATTTGATTCCATTCACTGTTGTTGCTCTCACCTTAAGATAATTGTTCCTCCAAGGTGAGATGTAGCGATGATGATTGTTCCATAATATAAAAATGAGGTTACCAACCTTAAGTCACTCCGATAAATTAGTAACTTTAATTGGGCTCTCATGCATGCTATTTATATTATATATGTATATATGATATGAGAAAAGATGACGATTTTATATACGCGTATATTATATGTATATGGGGAATGGGAAAAGGGTGGCGGTGTTATATGCGCACAACCATCTGATCAGTTGGTATACTATGATATCTTCTCAGACGCGGGATGCCCGGACGCAGGATATATGGGATAAATGGATCAGGCTGCACGTTCCACAACACTATTAGGCTATATATATATATATATATATATATATATATATATATATATATATATATATATATATATATATATATATATATATATGAGAAATGTTTTTGTGAAAAGACTAAGCATGCATGGTGTCACGACCCAACCCCGTAGGCCGTGACTAGTGCCCGAACACACTCATCCAATCCGAATCACATACAGATAGCGTATACGGGCACAAATATCACACGCTGCCTCAAATTATATCAAACTGTCTCAGACACATTTCAAACACAACCATATATATATATATATATATATATATATATATATATATATATATATATATATCAGAAGCCGACAAGGCTATCAAATGGCGCAACGGTCCAAAACATATACAAATGCACGCCGCCAAGGCGGCCATGGCGAGTGGGATCATACAAACACACTGTACAGAAGTAGGCACAACCCACATATACGTCTACAAACCTCTAAACAGACCAACCGAATCATATGGCGGGACAGGGCCCCGCCGTACCCCGGAACAAATATATACATATGCAACGAACGAAGATATATACCAAAATGTAGGCTCCGGAATAAGAGGAGCACTCCAAGCAGCAAAAGAGGGTGTCCTAAACTGGTGGATCACCAAACTGTGCGTCTGTACCTGCGGGCATGAAACGCAGCCCCCCCAAAGAAAGGGGGTCAGTACGAAATATGTACTGAGTATGCAAAGTATAAGATGCAGAAATCCAACCATAACTGAAGCATAAGGTACAGAAGGGAATACCGAATCAGCATATCAAAACCGGTACGGAAATCATATGTATAAGTAATGCAAATCAAAATCATGCATAAGGCTCAAGAACGTGGTCACCACTCTGACGCTGGTGCCACAACACAGCATAACTCCAGAAGGTTTCAAATCTCCGTACAACCCCGTACATAACACATCATCTCAACAAATCATAAGCCATATCACAGCATAACTCCATAAACGGAACGCGGCCCTATGGCGAGGTCTCGGGAACCGTAACACAGCATACTGCCGAATATATCATAGTGCGCACGATCACAAAACCGGCCCAGGAACCGGCGAACGATATCATAATAATGGGCACGAGCAGAGTAGTGAGGAAACTAATGCAATTTACATATCAAAACATTTATAAAACTTGATATAATACGGAGGCAAACTAGTCCGGACAACTGATCAATATGGAGTTTATCTCACAAAAGTACTTCTGAAATAGTATTCATAGTTCAAAATGTAAATCAGAATATCATGGAGTAATCAAAACATCACTCTTTAATAACTAGAGTCATAAGAAAAAGTCTCTTTCCGATATCGTACAGAGTTAAGTTAACTAGGGCAACGAAGGAGACTCGGGGCTAGTGGGCCCACCTCGGTCCAAGTCGAGGCGGAGTACAAATTTTTCAGACATTTGACCTTATGGAATCAACCATGAAAGCTTAGGGGTGATTCGATCATGTTTACGAAAGTTACGAAAGTTTGAACATTTCTTTTCAACAAAGCATAAGTTTCTAATTCAACTTCACTGAATGGAATAGTACTAAAAGTAAACTCGAATTTCTATGAGTAGAATAATCCCCGAGGCTCAAACTCGAACCTAGTACATCTAGGACATGCCAAGAGAAGAAAAGGGATAGCTTTACATACCTCACTTGCCCCTTACGCTCGTCCAAGCTCAATCCCCGTTTCGCCCAAAATCTACAATTGGTCATAGTTGCCAAATATGAGTTGCAAGCTTTTAAGAATTTCAAGTCTTAAATTCATATTGTCTACCGAAATTTCGGCAGCATTTCCCCTATAAATTCAACATCCCCGAGGGTTACTCGGCCATAATATATCAACAACAACAACCCAACAATGCCAACAACATCAAAAATCGTCACAAAATGCACTATAACATAAATAGTCCTCTTTTCTACCTAAAGCGACAATTTCCATTCCAACTTCACAATATCAACATTCTCATATTCATTTACTAACTCAAGGTTATTCCAACATAATTCAATACCACTCCAATCAATACCCAAGGATTTAAACAATTCCGCCAATTCCATATTCTATCCGAAACTTCAACGAATGCAACAACACTATCAACTCGCATTGTTTTCTTCCAAATTCATTAACAACAACCATAATTCACATTTAGAATCTCACTCTCACAATTATATAAAAATCATAAAAAAATCACACAATTTCCCATAATAACATACAACCAATTTCAATGCTAACTCAAATCGTTAAACCTTTATTTACGTCACAAAGGTCACAACAACATAACTAACCAACTAAATGAACTTCACTTCACCTCTCATTCACCCCACAATGGCTCACAACCACACACACCAATTCACACACACACGACTATGCACACACACATCATAACTCCATAATTCTCATCTAATTCCAATCCTCACAACATATATACTTATTCCATAACATAAAAGAATAGATTTCTTACCTCTTTCTTCAAACTTCGACTTGCCGCAAACGTTGTTCTCTCACTTAACTAATTATACCGCGTTGGAGAGCGTCTTAAACTTATCAATATTTCAAGAAAACCAAGATTTTTGGATCAAGATTAGAGGCTAGGAATTTTTTTTTCCTCTCGGGGTTTGGCCGAGAGTCTCCTTGAGCTCTCAATGGTCTTATCTCTTTTTTTTTTGTTTCTTGAATCTTCTACTAGAAGATGACTAAGGACCCCTTATATTAATTAATAACATGGACCATTTAATTGTGGGCTTGGGCCAAAGGCCTCTTGGCCGGCCACCCCTTGTACTTGGGCCTCAATTTCTCCTTTTTTTTCTTTGAGCCCAAATCATTGAAGATCTTATTTTATAATTCACGGAACTAATTTTCGGAAATTCCAATTTTTCCCTTGGCCTTATTCCGCACTTTCGCTTTGATAATTTCCATGAATATCACACATATGTTAAATAAAATAAAAACATAGTCTTATTTCCTACAAGACAAGATTGCTCCAAATTTTTCAAGTGCGCAAAAACACGGGATATAACATTTTCCCCCCCTTTAGAACATTCGTCCTCGAATGTTAAATTAGCCTTATAGGGTCTCACAAACATTTCGGGGGAGTTTTTTTTTTTTTTTTGAGAAACATATATCATTTTCTTACCAATCAATGTAACAAATTTAGAAATTCAAATCACCTGTAACCACATCTAGTGGCGGCTCCTGGTCCTGTCAGCTGGCCAACGCATATATGCGGTTCGAAGGACCGCTAGAATCTGAAACACCGCCACGGCCTCGATCGCGGCCCGCCGGTGCCGGCATACCCCGCCCTACAGGGCGCATAGCTGAGGGAGTAGAAGATGAACCAGCGGCTGATCCCGTCGGCTGAAATGTACTAACAGAACCACTCGCCATCGGACAATATTGCATAGCATGTCCCTGACGGCTGCAGGAAAAACAAGCTCCTGTGGCTCGGTAGCAGTCCCCTGGGTGCGATCTCCCACAATAAGAACAACGGGGCCTGGGTGGTCGGGACTGGCTGGAACCCCTGGTAATCTGCGAACCTGATGCTCTAGAACTCTGGCCTGCTCCTGAGTATCTGACACTATCAAATCCCATTCCGGTAGACTGCGGGAGTGCACTCTGCGCCGGCTGAGAAGACTGTCTAACATACTGTTGAGGCTGCCCGCCTTGAGACTCCCCAGAATACCCAGCTGACCTGGCCCGCTTGGGCGGTCTCCTATCACGATCTCTGCCCGACTGATCCTCTCTGTGCCGGTCCTCCATACCCTGCGCGTAGGCCTGTAACCGGGTGATGTCCATATCAGTCTGCGATGCCACCGCCATGCAGCCGTCAACTAAATAACGGTCCAGCCCTATCACGTACCGGTGCATCCGGTTAGCCATCTCAGCCACTATAGCAGGTGCATATCAAGCCAAAGAATCAAACTCCAAATTATACTCACGAACACTCCGACCTCTCTGCTGCAGCTGTAAAAATCTATCATCCCGCACCCGTCGTAACTCCGGGGGAAAAAAGTGGCAGAGAAAAGCGGCCACAAACTCATCCCAAGTTGCTGGGCGAGCACCCTCACCTCTGGACAGCTCCCAGGACTCATACCAATTAACCGCAACAACTCGTAATCTGTGCGAGGATAACTCAACGAACTCGGTCTCTCAAGCCCTGACCAGACCCAAAAACCTCTGGGGGACTACATGTCAGAAAATCATGAACCCTCAGGCTATCACGCTTGTCATCATCATCATCACCTCTCAGCCCGCGTCTGCGAGCCTGTCCCGCTACCAAAGTCATCAACAACTGTACGGCCTCCCTCAACGTCCTATCCTCTGCCCCTGGCTGAGGAGCTGGAGGCTCGGGCGCTGGAGCGTCTGGAGCTAATGATGGACCTGCTCCAGGCTCCTCCGGTGGTGTAGCAGATCCATCCAACTGGGGCACAACATCGGGCAAATCCTGAGCACGAGCCCGGGTAACTCTCTGCGCCTGACAAGTCTCTCCTACCACCGCCTTGCCCTTCTGGGCAGCCGTTGCCTTCTTCGGAGGCATCACTGAAAAACACAACAACTGATCAGAAAAGAGTCATCCTAACAGCACAGCTCTATCGCACGATCTAAGATTCAAAGAAAGGTAACACCCTAAATGTCCTGTAGCCTCCTGTTTATAGATGTGGTGCACAACATACCGATAAACAATACTCTACGAGACACGGCCTATAGACATTCCGAGGACAAACCGCTCTGATACCACTTCTGTCACGACCCAACCCCGTAGGCCGTGACTAGTGCCCGAACTGGGCACCCGAACACACTCATCCAATCCGAATCACATACAGATAGCGTATACGGGCACAAATATCACACGCTGCCTCGAAGATGGAAAAGGCGGCGGAGGCCTCCTTGTTTCAGTGGGTGCCTCTCGGGCAGCACTGGCTATTTCAACTCTTGTGACCATCTCCTAAAGGTCAGTGACATTCTCAAATAGTATCTTAATTACGTCCTCGAAAGGCGAGGACTCATGTAGTTCCGGTAGGGGTGAATCTTTAAGGGCGAGGTCCGTCCGATTTTTCTCGTTCTTGAAAGAACCAATCATATTTTCTTTGCCTCGGTCTTGTTGGGATAAGGATGCTATTGTAGCTTTAGATCTTCGGAAGTATGTTAGTGTGAACACGGATCGACTTTCTCTTTCTATAAGAAAAGAACAACTCAAAGGAAAATGAGGTTAGTTCATTAGGCAATGATAAATAAGGCAAGATATCACATAGAGTTGGCATGTAAAGCACGTAGCACATAAATAATCATATATTTGATTCAAATGGTCGATTGATCCCTTGTACCGGGGTTCGGGGTATTTTTGGCTCTTTTGAATTAAGTGGAGGTAGTATATATTTATATAATATAGACCGAGTCTTACGTAGACTGCCTACGTATCCCTCCACAGGAAATCAGGCCCTTCTATAATTCGGTTCACATAAAATAATGACTCTCCTACTTTAAACCTACCTAATCTTCCCAGACCAGGCCTGATAAGAGCTTCCTACTTATCTATCCTTGGGACGTCAAGTCGGAAGTATTTTCTTTTACATATAAATGGGGCAGGAAAAATCTGTTCAAAAATACAAAAGGGGATCCCCAAAATATCTGCCTAAAAGGTGACCTCCCTTTGAGATCGGAGGCAAACTCTCGTGGCTAGTGCAAGTGGCCTCCACACTCTTAAGTTTGTTAAAGATTTCCTCACATGTCACGTGTTTTGGTCAAACACAGTAAGGGAAATCCACAGCCTTGAGTGCAATTGCCAACCAAGTTAGTGACGTCGAGCGAACGAACTCTTTTTGTACTTCGAACTCTTCCCTTTGTTTGTGGAAGCAACATAGGCTACCTCTTCGGATGGCCAATTAGGTTCTTGAGGGTTAGATTCCACTTCATAATCTTCATCCTCTTATCCCTCAAATAGGGGTATGTACCCGTGAGATATCCCTTTGCTTTTGCCCGCAAGGTCTTCTTTGTGATGGCCTATCTCAGAGGGCTCTTTGGACGGGCTTTCTGCCGAGTCCATAAACTCTCCGGCCTCTTTATCTTGGCCTTGACAGATTGGATTTTCCTTCCTAGGTCTTTAATCTTCCTACTAAGTGATCCTTCGCTTTCCTTTTTGATGGCAACATGTTTTTGGGTATTCATGGCATCCATTTCATCCTTTGGGGAAATATAGCTAAGGTTAGTACGAGTTTGTAACTATTTTGGTGTTATGTTTTTCTTTGTTTTTTGTTTGGGCAGTGATCGGTATCCGAGATCAATCAAGCATTTAAATGAAACATATGAAACAATCAAACCACATATAGTAATATTAATAAGTATACTGCTCGCGTTCCTAAGGTTTTCAATAGTTGAAACATAAATGTGCCATTTGTACCAAACTATTGCCCCATTATCATAAATTTCATTAATAATATTATTCCCCAAAGGGGTACAAAAGATAAATAAAGACATAAAAATAAATCAACAGAAGTGTCCATCAGTAGCTGATGATGAAGCCCTATCGGTCCTAGCCTTCTTGGCCTTTTGAAGGGCAGTGTGGATGTGGAGGTGGGCCGATTTCAATACGGTGTCCATCAGAAAACCTTTCTCTCTAAAGCTTATTGGGGCGATGTCATCCAAAGTCTTCCTCATCCGAACATCTAGCTCAATGAAACAGTCATGGGTGAATTATAACTCATGCCTCAAGCTCGCTATGGCAGCTTGATCTTGTTCTATCTTCTCCAAATAATTAGCATCCCTATCATCGGCCCTTCTCTGAATCAAACGGGCTTAGATCTCAGCTTTGGATTCCTTGTCATAAACATAACTATAAAGGATGGTCTTGGGAGTGAGAGTTACTTACAAGTCCGCCCTCAACCAATATTTATATTCTTCTTCACAACTCGGATGAAACATGTCAGGAGCTAAGTGTTTGGACACCAAGACATACGACTATTTCACTCACGAAGACAATCCCCGGCCCTCGGTATCCTTTCACCGTCATAGTCAATGATGAAATCCCCCATGTTTCCAACTTGCAGTATGATTTTGGTCCTTCTAAATTACCTTAAGACTCAAGATGGTGCATAAGGGAGAATCTATCGAATCCCCATAAGTGGTAAGAATGGACACTTCCTCCCCTTGACTACAATAGTGTCGGTTACGAAGTCATTGAACATCCACTGTATGTTGTCCTCCCGAAGTCTAGAAAAGGTGAAGGCCCAACTCCGTCTGGTCTGATCCCCAAAATTAGGGAAAAAATTAAGAAGGCCATCCTTTTCCGCCAGCCTACTAAATTATTGGGTACCCCCAACTCTGGTCATATGTTTGAGGATGCATAATTATAGGAGTAGGTTACATCCTCTGAAGTATTTATAGTGGTTTCTACAAAGGCTCAAGGCTTGGTACATATCGGCTAGGATTATGGGAGGTAGGTCAAAGTATTTGGTGTCTTCTTGTTAGGTTATGTCATAAAGGATGGCATGGGTGACCGAGATAATTCGGGTGTCTATGGCTAAAGCTCCATCTTTGGGAAAGACCATGAGTCCCAAGAAGCAGATGGCAAAGGCTAAGGGTCGAGTGGCTTCCCACTTGGCACAGGTTTCGAATTCGGCTGGGTGTTCCACAAATCCACTTGGGTTACCGAATCATTTGTATAACTCTCTAAAGGGTATGATTGGGTTATGTGCCTAGTTGGCATAATATAAGGAAGGCATTTTGAGTACTTGGTGGTAGGTAGGCTTTTCTGGGATTAGGACATGGTCATCGGGTTTCTTACTTCTTTTCAGACCCAACCCTACACTGGTTATGACATCTCTCAATTCCTCCAGAGTCGGAGCCATTTATACATTATACCCAAAAATAAAAACCATCCCATCTCAATCCCAAAACCCGATATCACCTCTATCAACTACCTACGACCCTTCACTTTCATTATAGAGGTTAGGTTTCCTAAATGGTAAGAGATCCCTTTTCTTTCGTCTTGACTCATCCTACTCCACCATATGTGTAGCAAATCCCGTGTATCAATAACCATGTCAAACTGTAAGTCAATCAGCATCTACAAACAATAAAGACAAGGATAATGTCCCCCCCCCCCCCCCCCCCCAGCAATAGGCAATGGTTTAGCACATAGGAAAATTACATATTTCCAATTAGCACATAAATGAGATGCGGTGTTTTTCAGGTCATGGACCCTACTTGAGATAAGGTGGTCCTCTTAACGGGTTTATATACGTCTCAAATATCCAAACCCATCCAATTTACCTTTGGATTCGGCTTAGCTATAACCTAGCCCTATGCAAGAGTCAGTTTTTCGAAATGACCTTGGAGCCGAGCGGACTACTCGAGATGAACCGTTGTCGGTTGTTGGGTGACCGCACACTAACTCCGCATTCAACGTGTTCCATATAAGGGGTGTTTCGGATATTTTAGTGAAGGCTAGACCGCGAGCCCCGTGTTCCCTTTGAAACTATTCTTTTTGCCAGGAGTGGCAGAATTCATGATATGAAATGCATGAGAGTTTATAGTTGCGAAAAAGTAAACACTTCAGCAAATAATTACAGTTCAAATCACATTATATTAAAGCCCTTATGGTTAAAAACTAAAAAAGTCCCAAGCAGAATAAAGATACTACGAGGTTGTTGGTGCTCAAAATGGATTTTAATATTTTTAAAGTCGCCACCTAATTTATTAAGCTCTAAATGGATTTTAGTATTTTTAGAGTCGCCACCGAATTTATTAAGGAAAATTAGGAAAACCCGGTAAAAAGGGTTTATCAAGCAAGAGAAAAATCCATTTAGGACCAGAGTTCGAGGTAAGGGTTCTGCTAATCCCCTAGGGAAGGTTTTAAGCACCCTAGTATTAAGGATCCGTAGAATACAATTGACCTATGAGCTTCAATGTGCGATTATTGTAATTATTTTCTTAAAACGTTTTCTCAAAATTCTGACAAAATGTCCACTTAGAAAAAGGGGGTTTTTTGTTTCAAAAATCCATATACGTGTTCAACTAACTTCATTTTCGGACCAAGACACACTCTGGATTTCTCCTGAGTAGAGTCACTACTATTTTGGTCCTAATGATATGAGTTTAGATTTTATAGGTTTTTATTACATATATAAGAAAATAAGTGGAGTATATCTCCCTTTTTCATCTTCATAATATAAGGGAAAGCTTTATTTAGGTCCATTTTAATCCATTGAAGCTTGTATACGTTGAACATATTCCAATGCCAAAGCCATCATATCTCAAAATCGGTCCAAGTATATCTCCTCTTGTTTTTTATCCCTTTAATCTGGGCGCCCGGCTAAAAAAACACTTTGTTTTTCTCTAAAAATTATTTAGATATAAGCATATAAAGGTTTATTTCGGATTTTGAAAATTCTACGTTTTTACCCCTTTTATTTTCCTCAAAATTTGGCCTCAGTCCGGAAAACACCCTTTACTTATTACAGTCCAAACAGTCTCTAATTATCTTATTGCATTAAGGCCTAAAGGGCAAAGGAGATAGTTGTATCATTTTGATTAAAAAAGAATCAGTTTTGAAGTGGGCCTAAGGCCCAAAACTTATACTTATTGCCCCAAGATTTCTATAGGGGGTGAAAGGCCCAAATTTACAAGTCAGTTCCAATTCTTTACAAATCATTTAGACTTAACCGTAATCTCAACCTAGTTTTAAAATTAAGAACAGGTTAAGTATCAATTTCATGCAAATGATAGATTAGGAGAGTTTGAAAATCATTTGGGCGACTTCCTAATAATACCATCATTTTTCGTAAGTTCTAAGAATTCATAAGGGTTTCAATATCTATACAAGTCATTACAAATACATTACACATAACTAGAATGAAAAATGGAGAAGAGTTTAGGTTGGTGGGCCTATCTAAGCCCACCAGTTGCTTATTTTCACCCATAGGTGGGCGTTCAATATATTTTCTTTCCATTCTCTTCAGACTCGATCAAATGATAGGAGTTAGGCGTCGGGCCCAATAGGTTTTAAATGAAAAAAAGTGGCCTCAGCAATTTCACATGCAACAGGAAAGGGTAGAAGAAAGACGATTGTTAGAAAGGTATCTAGATGTTAAATAAGTATCTAACGTGCATTGTTCAAAACATATTAGCTAATCACTTAAGTAAACAAGCAAAAAAAAAAAAGGCACAAACATACATATTGAAACGATGAACATTTTAAGAGAGATGCTCGGTTAAGATATAAACACAAAAAAAGAAGAATCTAAGCCCAGAAACAAGACCAATTCTATAGCAGTTGTTCAAAGAAAGTGCAGCCCAGATGCAAACCCAAACATAATATACAGAGAAGATCCCAATACACCAAACATACACTGGACCAAATTCAAGTCAAGTATTCTTAATGCACAAACTATAGATAATGATCCTCCAATGAATGATATACCTTGTATATACCAGATATACAAGTTCAGTTATACCATAAGTATACAGAGCTTGTATATATTTAGTATACCTTGGTATATCTTTTGTATACCCAGCCTATGTTTTAGTATAATAGCACTTTTAAACCCATGGAAGTCCATTTTTTACCTACTTAGCATGTCATGGTAACATTGAAAGGGACATGGAGGTAATCAAGAGATGTATGGCACGAGAGATATACATAAAATCCAGGACTCAGGAGACTAACAAGAACAAAATGCACACATTTTTTACCTATAAGCTACTTCAATGTGTAAGTAAAATTCTCATATCACAAAGACAAAATACACAGGATGCATTACAGTCAAATGCATAGGCTTCTAATACTTAACATACATACAAATCTTCATATTTTTATCTTAGAGGCTCCCATGGTGTATGATTTTTCATAGGGGAACCCCAGCAGCCTAGGAAAAGGGGGACCAGGTTGAGTTTGACTAGAAAATCAAGCCTTATCCTCTTCTCTTCTAGCCCTAGATAATTCACACGTATGGTCCATCACCACGAGGGACAGTGGGACACCTCTTGTTTTCGTCGTGAGAAAGTCCATGGCTTCCTAGTGGTTGATACCCTTTGTATGGAGATTTGTATCCGAGTTTTGTGATATTAAGTGCTTTACCTAGAATATACCAAAGTAATGAGTATGTGTTCCTTGTAATACGATAGGACTAAAAGTTAAACGAATCGAATCGACGAGAACCGGAGCGACTCAGGGACTCAGGAAAATAGTGCACTTTGACGGTGCAAAGGGATGGTCCGTCAACATGTTGACGTGGCATTCTTTCACGCTGTTAATGTACCGTGGCCTATGAATCTGGGGGTGGCTAATTGACGGTGCAAGTCGACGGCCGTCGACGTGTTAATGGGCTGTCGACCCGCTCCTCAAACCGCACCACTGGAACCTTTTTGTTCCACTTATATGTAAATGCCCCTCACATTAAATTTCTCATTTTATCATCCTCCAAAACAGATAAAACACTAATATATCACCTCTCAACATTTCCCATCGAATTAGTTAAGTTCTACCAAGATCCGAGTCCCGTGAACCCGAGCTAGTGAAGGGAAAGTTGTTCCTAGGGTTTTGTTGAAGTTGTTGAGCTTAAGATTTGGAGTTGAAGTTTGATGGTTGGAGTTCCTTTCCTTTAAGGTATGTATAGAATTCTTATCTTCATTATTTAGTTGATTACCAAGAGTTTTAGTAATTTTAAATTGAAGAGAGCATAGTTGTGGAAGTGGTAAGTTAATTGAATTAAGTTGGGGCTAGGGGCTGTTTTGGGAGGTGTTTTGGGATGGAATTTGTTATATTTTGATATGTAGGTAGTGGTATTGTTGTTGATGTTTGGGGTGAATTGGAATGTGAGGGATTGTTAGGTTTATAAAAGGGGGACTGTCCGAATTTCGTTAAATGATAGACTAATTTAAAAGTTGGTGTATAAGTGTTCTAGACTAATGGTTGGAATACTTGGTCTTGTGTGTAGATTCTTCATGCCGAGGACATAAGCATAGTTAGCTTGAGAAGCAGATAAGATATGTTAAGGTTGTCCTTTCTATTCTTTTGGCATGTCCGTATCATAAGAACCAAAGAAGCAAGCGAGTGAGTTCCAAAGACTCTACTCTTAGATGATATAGGATTTATTATATCCTTGATTTCGTATGTGTCATATTTACAGCTTCCAGAGTATTCTTCATGACACTTTCATAGAGATATTTTCTCACACCGCGTCGCGCTATAGTCGGTCGGGCAGGCACATAGATGTGCACACCACTGCAGTGGCAGATTATGAGATTACCCCAGACGCAGGATGACATGATATATGGATTGGGAAATACGTTCCTCAACACTAACATTATAGATTGGGATGTACGTTCCTCAACACTAACAGTACATATATGTATATGATTTTAAAGAGAGCATGCATATCATACGCTGCAGAGGCACTTTCAGATATTGAGATTAGTTTCAAGTTTCAGATATCTCTCATAATTCTTAATTTACTTGTTGTTCTTATGTCTTACATACTCGGTACATTATCCGTACTGACTCCCCTACTGCTCGGGCGGGCTGCGTTCATGCCTGCGGGTTCAGGTAGACAGACAGGCGATCTAGCTTAGTAGGACTTCCACTCAGCAGTGGTCAGTACACTCCACTTGATCCGCGACTGCCGTTCATTTTTGCTATGCTATGTGACATGTATATATATATATATATGGGTATGGCGCGCCCTGTCCCGTCCTTTCTACAACTTTGTATTCTATTATAGGTCTGTAGACAGTGTATGCAGTTGGGATGTGGTGTAGCCTTGTCGGCTCCTATTCTTTTGTGTACATCATATGTAGCAGCCTTGTCAGCTTGCACTATTCTTTTCAGTATATATGTATATACAGATGGTTGAGAGTACTTCACACGGAGTTCATGATGTTATCCTTTCGAGTCAGTATGTCTCAATCATGTATAGGCCACCCTATCCTTCAGTGAGCTCTAGGTAGGAGAATAGGGGTGCTTGGTCAATAGAGGTCAGGCACTCATCACGACTCATCGGTTGGATCGTGACAGAGGTAGTATCAGAGCAGTCCCATCCTAGGGTTGTCTATAGACCGTTTCTAGTAGAGTCTTGCCAATGTGTGTGTTGTGTACCATACTTATAGACAGAAGGCTACAGGACATTTATGATGTTGTCACTCTTTATCTCTTAGATCGTACGATAGAGCCATGTGTCAAGAATTCACCTTCTAATAATTTGTTCTGATTTCAGCAATGCCTCAAAAGAAAGCTACAGCTGCCCAGAAGGGCAAGGGAGTGACCGGTGAGGCCACTATCCATACTCAGCCGACTACCAAGGCTCGGGGTGAGTCTCAGAGTGAGACCCCATCTCATACTTCGCATACCCCGCCTCCAGGACCTGCCCCAATACCTCTAGTCCCTTAGCCAGATGCACCGGGTCAGGATATGAGGTATGCTATACAGTTGTTGACTAGATTGGTAGCCGCTTAGGCTTAGCATCAGGGAGTTGGTGTTTATCCGGTAGACTAAGCTAATAGTGCGAGGGTTAAGAATTTTCTTGGTTTAGATCCCCCAGAGTTCTCCGTGTTGAGGCAGAATATGGACCCCCAGGACTTTATTCATAGTATGCAAAGGACTCTGAGGGTCATGCATGCTAATGAGGTTGAGTCAGTAGATTTGGCTTCTTATAAGCTCCGTGATGTTGCAGTGCAGAGGTACCAAGCGTGGGAGCTATCTAGGGGAGAGAATGCCCCTCCAGCCATTAGGCTAGAGTTTATGGATACCTTTATTCATCATTATTTACCACCAGAGGTTCGGCAGGCCTGAGCATATAGGTTTTTACACATACAGCTGGGCAATATGAGTGTTCAGGAGTACAGTGTATACATTCATTGCTTCGCTATATATGCCCCAACTATGGTGGCTGAGATGAAGGATCAAGTTCATCATTTTGTGGCTGGTCTAGAGCCACATTTGATTGATGAGTGTACGACAGTTGTGTTACAACCGGGCATGGACATTTCCCGTATACAGGCATATGCACAAAATTTGAAAGATCGTAAGCATCAGCAGAAGATAGAGCGTAAGCGTGACCGAGGCCATGGTAAGAGGTCTAGATCTTTAGATATTGCTAGTGAGTTCAAAGGAGGACAGAGACATCAGTATTGTCGGTATCCATTCCATTCAGCAGGGAGTACACCTCCAAGGCACTAAAAAACCTTCACTAAGGGTTTTTTTTTAACAGTGACGACGCGGGATGAGCTACGGTCATACCTTCACTAAAAAACCTTTTGCTATATTCTTTAGAGGTCTCTAAGGTCTAGTGGGCATGCGGTCATCCTAAAGCCTTAGAGAGGCCACCCCCAGCTTGTCCACTCCGGTAACCTGTGTCATTCGCTTGAAAAACCACTTTAGAATAATTAGCGTAGAGCGAAGCCAAATCCTTACCGATATAGCACATGCTTACCATAGACCGGTTTAGGTATCTCAGATCTACCTGAATCGGACAGGAAAGACACCTTACTGTGTTCAGATGGTGTAAAAAGCTGAAGACACTGAATCCCACTAGTTGCTATTTGGAAGCATTATTGTGCCATGAGTGAAATAAATTAATGTTCCTGGGGGCGGGGAACTAACAGTGTTCTGTCGTGCAGATGTCTCCTGATGTGCAGTTTGATATGACTGTGGGTCCACCACTAGGTTTAGTGATGTGGTAGGAAGGTTTGACTAATGATCAGAAGAAAAAGATAAAGGGTTGTATAGGGCATCTACCTTCGTTGATGGATATGAGTAGGGATTCGGGTCTACTAGAGATTATTACTGGTTATTGGGACAACGACAGAATGGTGTTCAGATTTGGAGAAATAGAGAGGACACAAACTTTAGAAGAGATTAGAGATGTCTTGGAAAGCGTAGGAAGTGCTAACAGATCCAAAAAGAAGTTAGCTCAAAATATCCTTATCCCTCACAAACCTACCCCAAAAGAAATCAAAAGACATGTTTGCTATTAACAAAGACGATTGGGCACAGGGACCCACTATAGCTTTTAGAGAGTTATATGGGAGGTATTCATCCAAGCAGGAGTACGAAAACCACATCCTTGAGTTTTCCTCACTCCAGTCCAGGGAAGCCAACCAAACACTAGCCTTTATCACCAGCTGTCACGACCCATTTCGGGGTCACGCGGGCACCTACCTTTCCCACCTCAGTAGGAGAACCCTCTCATTGATTATACATCAATAAAGTAGAGGCGGTTCATTTAATTCAATAGATACTTAGAAATTCAGCGAAACTTCATATTATATTCAACAAACTCAATATTTAATATAACTACAATGATGTAACACATACAGACTCGATCCACTTCCCATGACCTTGTTTAGACTATTACAAGAGAGACAAATGATTTTAGATTACCACTACATTCTAAGACTCAATCTCCATCCCGAAATGAAATGGGAGGAGGCCTTCCAGATAGGCACCGTGTATTTCCATATATGCTTCAATCAATCACCTGAAACAATCTACACCCCAAAAAGGGTGTATCAAGTGCAATATCAGTACAAACCACGCGTACTGAGTAAGTATCATAGGCCAACAATGGTTAGTAACACATATCAGTAAGAATTCACAGATAAACATGATAACAACCCAATCAAGTCATACGGCTATCTACCACACACTGCATATCAATAACCTTAAGCATTAATTTCATTCTAATAATTCACCAGTCAAGCTCACAATGATATCGGAACTCACATAACATTATATCGATCATTTCAGTCTAGTAGTCAACTCATTATTAAGACACTCGTTATCCTACATCACATAGAGACCAAACAAATAACTGATCTTACGGATGGTCTATAGGATACCTCAACAAGTTCAATCAATATATCCAGATCCAAGTACACATCATAACCTAAGTAAAGCATCTAATCCTGAATGTACCAAGTCTGAATAAATCAATCTGAATCCAATCATAACAAGTGAACACCAAATCATCTCAAACAAGCCATAGTGCAATGTAATGCAAGATGTATCAATGCAATGCAATGCAAGATGTATGGATGCAATGCCATGCCATGAAAATGAGGTGTACACATGAAATCCGGACAGAAATATCGACATCTCGGTAGGACAACGCAGTGTGACTTGCAAAGTCTAAGTGCTACCTGTCCCGGATCTTTGCCCAACATACAGATAGGACCCTGGCTAATTGTTCACAAGGGGAGTCTCACCGGCACCACTCTGGGGGACCCGCGGAGTCCATGCACTAACAATGATTCCGGGATAACATCAGAATCGGCCATGCAACAACGATGCCCGAGTATAACCATCGGACATCGGCCTCCTCACAATCACTCAAAAGAGTTTATCAAAATATCAGTTTCACTCAATCAATGATACCGGATCATTATCGAGTATCGTCCATGCATCATGAATATGAGGGAATGTGTGTAATGCACATATCAACAATTCCGAAATTGAAATTTAGGCATCGGCCTTCTCACAATCACTCAGTAAAAGAGTTTCTGAAACATCAATTTCATAAAATCAACGATTCCGAAATGGATCTTCGGACATCGGCCTTTTTACAATCACTCAAATAAGGAGTTTATCAAATATCAATTCATAATCAACGATACCGGATCATCACCGGGTATCGGTCATATATCATGAATGTGTGAGAATGCGTGCAATGCATATATCAAGTATCAACAATCAAGATTAGTATCACAAGTACCAATAATGGGGTACTCCAACAATGTACCATATCACAATACCAATTGTGGGTATGCCAACAATACACCAATATCCCAATACCAACGATGGGTATGCCAACAATATATCTAGTCACAATACCAACCGTGGGTATGTCAACAATATATCAATATCACAAATACCACAGTGGGTATGCCAATAATATATCTGAACCAAGACGGATAACCAGGTATAGTCTCTATCAACAGCTCATGGCATAGAGCCAACACTATAGAATTGTCCACCGATATTAACGAAAAACCACATCAAACACCTAAGGAATCTACAGGCCACATGCCCGAGCACACAAATCACACAACAATACCATCTTGAGATTCTATCACAAATATCCAATTCCTGTACATGCATTCTCCATTCCTTATAATACACGAATATATGAAACTAATCGGAGTCTACCGAAAGGGAAGCCATAACCTACTTGGCAGCCGAACAGGTGCCACGAACCCACACGTTGCCTTATCTTTCGAAGCGTCTCCAAACAACAAAACTCAATCACATAGAAATTAAATGTAAGAAACCATGAATAATGATACCCATATTGACTACTTTCTATTCGGGTCAAATTCCAACCCTTAATTTAGGAAAAATGGGTCTCAAGGGAAAAATGGGAATTCTATGACCAAAATACCAAACTCAATACCAAAAGGTCAAAACCCATTAATTTAATCATAGGAATACTCAATTAATTCTGAAAATCATCATTAATGCGAAAACTCCCAAATTTAGGTCTAAGAACCCTAATTTTGATTCAAGAATTTCAACTCTAGAATGGAAGACTATTGGTTAAAAAGCCTAGATTGTCACGACCCGGTTAGGGGCCGTGATGGGTACCCGGAGCTAACCACCGAGTACCGCTCATTCAATTACTCGTCATGCTCACTAAACGTTCTTTTATCGAATTCATACTCAAATCATAAGAAAATCATTTTTCATTTGAGAACATAAATACTTTTATAGAGATAAGCCTTTAGACTATAAAAATAATATATGTATATATACATAATGGCAACTCGTGAGACCATATAACCCACACTGCGTATCTACGAGCCTCTACTAGAGTGCTAGACATAGAGATGGGACAGGACCCCGTCATGCCCAAAATATGCATATATACCCAAAAGAATGATCAAGCACCTATGGAACAATGGAGTGCTCTCAATCAGCTAACAGCTCCTACGAGTCTGGATCAAGCTCACCTCCCTGTCTACCTGTGGGCATAAACACAACGTCCAAAGAAAATGGACGTCAGTACGAACACTGTACTGAGTATGAGAGGCATAAACAATAATAGTACGTCAATGAGATAAATGAAGCATGAATAAGGGAGCAACTGTATATGACTGTCACTTATAAAAGAAATAGCACATGCTGACTTACTTCATATCCATCTCCATATCATATATGCATAAATGTATAAGTGTATAAGTATAAGCTGCCCGTCCATATAGGTACGGTGTAATAATAATAACCTGCGTCCTGGCCTCCCGTGTCCGGGGTATAAGCTGCCCACTATAGTGGTGTGTGTCTGCCCGTCCATATAGGAACGGTGTAATGTCATGAACATATGCTCATCATAATGCATGTATAATAACTCAAGGATAGCTATACGTTATCGGGGTGACCTAAGGTCGTGAACCCCCGATTCCATTATGGAACATTTATAAGTATTCTGCCTCACCTTGAAGGAGATAATATATAAGGTGAGTGTATATGATATACGACATTATTAACTTTATGGTACTCTGCCTCACCTTGAAGGAGATAGTATATAAGGTAAGTGTATACAATATATGAAATCATTAACTTTATGGTATTCTCCCTCACCTTGAAGGAAATAATATATAAGGTGAGTGGATACAATAAACAATAGCATTAAATTTATAGGGACATCATATCATGAACTTTAGAATCTTTAGACTCAAGCTTATCATCATCATTATTGGGATTGTAACATATCTCTTATCTCATATAGCTTTTCATAAACATGGACAATTAGCTTTCCGGAATGTAGGAGATTCATGGAGAAGAAAGAAGAGTCATTCCATCGGATTCATGCCATAGAAATAAAGGACTAGCCTCACATACCTTTTTCGTTTAACTAATATATCACTTGCTTGTTCTCCTTTGATGCCCACGTTTTTACCTTCAAGAGAAGTCGCATAAACGTTAGCCAATCGATTACTTAAACGTGCTTACTATTTCTAGGAAATTTGGGCAGAATTTCCTTTGTTTATACTACTTTTCCCATATTCTATATCAACTCCCAAACATTCACAACAACGTTCACAATATAATAGACAACAATCGTCATCCATCTATATTATTCGCAATTCACAATCTCACTCCAATTTCTCCATAATGGGGGTTATTTCACTATCGCATTTTCTCACATATAATACTTATTCCATGTTCTAAAGGTCATTCATAACATTCTTACAATCACAACATACCATCATTTATAATTCACTCCACAATATTATTCAACAATGGCACTATTCACATCTTCATGACTCATTTCCTATAGCTTTCTACAATCCAAGTGTTTTCAACATTCAACACCTTAAAAACAAGGAATGATCATAAAAATCACCTTAGATGATGGATAAACAACCCTTGAGTGGAACTTCTCCTTTTGTACCAAAACCCTAATGCACTTCCCTTGAGTTTTCTTGGTGTAGATGAACTTTTGCTAGGTTTCATACACTTGTTTTCATGGATTTTGTGTAGTTGATCATGGTTTTCCCTTGAATTATTGTAGATGAAGTTTGTGGAACCTTCTAGAGGTCTTGAGAGATGAAGGAGTGTATGGGAAATGAAATTAAGGAAGTGGAATCACATATATATAATTGAACTTATTCAGCCCGTCGGGACTTCCACGGACACTTGTACGGTCCGTGGAATATTGTACGGCTCATACAACTGGTCGTGGATCACCACCAGGAGACCATCATCTCTGTTGGGTATTCTACGGACCAGTATATGGTCCGTGGAAAGTTTCATGGTCCGTGGGTGTGGTCGTGGAACTCACAGCTTTTCCAAAGTTGTTCTCGTCGTTTCGTTTGATCTCCAATTCTTATGGAACCTACTTAGCACTTGTTTAACACTTCATTAACAATCTAAGGAACGTTTTAACTCTTCTCCATGACACTATTGAGTCATTATTAATTCGATGCTCATAATTCTCTTCCGATACACCACCTATACCTCGCTCTCTTTAACCACTTTCTTTCCTTACCTCAAATGTCTTTGAAATCTCGATTAGGATCATCAAATGCTATTTGTTACTTATCGAAATGTCGTATAAGTCGTGCTCTTCACTAACCTATTCACTGTGCGCTAATGGGGAGTTTTTCCAAGGTGTAACATTCTTCCCCTTTTTTGGAACATTCGTCCTGGAATGTTAAATACTCGGGAATTCTACAAAATTTTTGCCAGAGTTTCCCCTGTAATATGTCACTACCGTCCTGTCACAACAACCCATAATAATATTGCCTCACAGGGCCATAACACAATAACAATGTAAATTTGGCCACACACGACCAATATGCATAAACAAGAAAGTATACATACCTCAGAATCTTGGTGTTTCTTCATGAACCTCTTCTGCGGGTTGAAATAAGTGCGGATATGTGGATTTCATTTGTTATTCCACCTCCCAAGTCATTTCTTCTCGGTTGTTATTTCGCCACAAGACTTTGACAGAAGCTACTTCCTTATTTCGAAGTCTCCGTACTTGTCTGTCTAATATGACAATAGGAACTTCTTCGTATGTTAGCTTTTTTGTCACTTGAACATCATCAATCGGAACAATCCTTGTAGGATCTCCAATACACTTGCGGAGCATCGAGACATGAAACACTGGATGAACTGATTCCAACTCTGAAGGTAAGTCCAATTCATAAGCTACATGACCCACCTTGCGGATAATTTTATAAGGTCCAATGTATCGTGGACTTAACTTCCCTTTCTTGCCAAATCTCATCACCCCTTTCATTGGCGACACTTTCAAAAATACCCAATCATCAACTTGAAATTCCAAGTCTGGTCGGCGATTATCCGCATAAGATTTTTGGCGACTTTGGGCTGTCAACAATCGATCTCAGATCACCTTGACTTTTTCTACCGCTTGTTGAATCAATTCAGGGCCTATTAACTGTACTTCTCCTATTTCAAACCACCCAATTGGGGATCTACACTTCCTTCCATATAAAGCTTCATACGGAGCCATTTGGATACCGGAATGGTAACTATTATTGTATGCAAATTCGATTAGAGGCAAATGATCATTCCAGCTACCACCAAAGTCTAGCACACAAGCCCGTAGCATATCTTCCAAGGTCTGAATAGTACGTTCTGCTTGCCCATCCGTCTGCGGATGAAATGCCGTGCTAAGCTTCACTTGAGTACCTAGACCTTCTTGAAAGGATTTCCAGAACTTGGCTGTAAATTGGGCTCCTCTATCTGTGATAATGGATAGTGGAATACCATGGAGCCGCACAATTTCCTTGAGATACAACCTCACATAATCTTCTGCTGAGTATGTGGTCCTGACTGGAAGAAAGTGAGCTGCTTTCGTGAGTCTGTCCACAATCACCCATATGGAATCATACTTTCCTCGGGAACGAGGTAACCCCACAATAAAATTCATGTTGATCACTTCCCATTTTCACGTAGGGATTTCCATTCCTTGCAATAATCCTCCTGGCTTTTGATGTTCGATTTTCACTTGTTGACAATTTGGACATTGGGCTACAAATTTTGCTATGTCTCTCTTCATGCCATCCCACCAATATATCAACTTGAGATCATGATACATCTTGGTTGCACCTGGGTGAATAGAATACCGAGAGTGATGGGCTTCTTCTAGAATTCTACGACGTAGTTCTGCAACATTCGTAACACATAGCCTGCCTCTGTATCTAAGAATTCCATCCATAGAAACATCAAATGGGGACTTCTCTTTTCCATGCGATGTGTCTCTATAATGACACAAATGAGGATCTTCATACTGACGCTCTTTCACTTCTATATTCAACGATGAAACTGTGGGATCATTAATGTCAATCCCTGCGCTACCCGAATCAATTACACACACTCTAAGATTAGCTAGCTGGTGAAGCTCATGAGTCATTTCTTTCTTTTCCGGTGGAACTTCACATAGGCTACCCATGGATCGGTGGCTAAGCGCATCGGCTACTACATTTGCTTTTCCGGGGGGTACAAAATGTTCACATCATAATCTTTTAATAATTCTAACCACCGCCTCTGTCGCAGATTCAACTCCTTTTGTTTGAAGATGTACTGAAGACTCTTATGATCTGTATAAATATCGACATGCACACCGTACAAGTAATGTCTCCACATTTTTAATGCATGAATGACCGCATCTAATTCGAGATCATGAGTTGGGTAGTTCTGTCACGACCCAAACCAATGGGCCCGTAACAAATGCCCGACCACTACTAGCCAAGCATTCCTGTGCTTACATTTGCTTCTCACTGACTATCCTTGGCCCATATACAATTTGTAATTGTGCTATACTATCTCCCGAACAATAAAGATAAAAGACACGGTACCGGGAACTCACGGCCAATACATACATATAAACATAAACACTGAGAATAATAGCATGAGCCGATTTGGTCGCCACACATATATACTGTACAACAAAATAAGTGCTGACGGGGCTGTATAACAACACGACTACATATCACTGTCTACAGACCTCTATGGATTACAAACTGTAAAAATGACAGGATAAGGCCCTGCCATACCCATATATGTACGTAGCCGAATAGCACACCAAAAGGGGGTGTAGCTCCGGATCAATGGAGCGTACTGACTACTGCTGAGGAGAGGTCCTACTGCTGTGAATCGTCTGACTGGCTACCTGGTCCTACGAGCATGAACGCAGTGTCCACAAGAAGGGACGTCAGTACGAATAATGTACCGAGTATGTAAGGCATGAATAGTAACATAGTAAGGGATGTAAAGTATGAATAATAACATAATGGAAATATATAGAGCGTATCGTAAGATAAAAGAGTAACCTGTACATATGAGTGCCTCTTAGGGCGGATACCATGCATGCTTAGCTTTTTTTGAAAAACATTTTTTTGTTCATGTATATAGAAAATAGAACATATCATATTGCCGAGCAACGTCGGCTCCGATTCATATAACCACATATGTCCCGCGCCCGGGCATCCCGCGTCCGGGATGATATCATGTCATATAATACCAACTGATCAGGTGGTTACGCGTATATAACGCTCTCGCTCTTTTTCCTATATTTCCCATTTACATATACATATATCATATACATATAAGCAGCATGCAGGAGAGCCCAAGGAAATTTATGTCTCTATCGGAGTGATGTAAGGTCGGTAACCTCCAATTATATTATTGAATAATCATCATCGCTTTGTCACACCTTGAAGGGACAATTATTATAAGATGAGGCTAACAACGAAGAATAGCATTAAGAGAACATAGAATAAGAACGTAAATCTCATAAGGCGTCAATTCGTATACTTTGGAATCTTTAAAAATAGTCATCATCCATGAATAAAATTGAGAAATCAAGAAATAGCTCAACATTCTTATATCGTCATTGAAATCATAACTTGGAACCTTTAAACATGAAATCGTTCTCATCATAGTCACCATAGAAAAATATTCTCATCTTTGGCATCATTGTCATCATGATAAAAACATATCCATCCTTGTTGTCATAAGAGCTTACAAAATCATAAACCTCTATTTTGGAAAAATACGGACATTTTGGAAAAACATTTATGGGTTATCGGGAAAGGAATCATGCCTTGGAATCATAGACTTCTAACTTTTAAAAACAAAGAAGTTATGGAAACACTTAAGAAATCGTAACATAGGAATCATGCCTTTGAAAGAAAGGGACGAGCCTTAACATACCTGTTCCACCTCCTATTAGCTACGCTTATTTATCCAAGCTCGCAAGTCTACATTTAAGAGGATTTACACAATCGTTAGACTCATCGTTATACGCTTGTCTTAGTCCTTCAAATAAATTCATTTATAATCTGCCAAAATTCGAGCAACACCTCTCCTGTTTATATACCTAGCCCGAAATCACAATACCAACAAAAAAACAACTACAACAACACCAACATCAACAACATCATCATCAATACCAAAATATTCTATAAAACATCCCACGCGATGTTTGTCCAATTTCTCAACCAATAACTTTATTTACAACCATTTCATCACTCTATCTTCGTAAATAAACAAAAAGTAATATTAATAAGGAGAGATTCATACCTTATTTTTGTTAAAACAGTGATATCTTCAATATCCACCTTGACTCCACCGCAAAACCATACTAGAATCACATCTATGAGTTTATCCGAGCTTCGATTAATACTCCGTCACTTGAAAATTGCTTACTTTTTGTTTCCCTCTCTCTCTCTCTCTCTCTCTCTCTCTCTCTCTCTTCAATTTCTAGAAATTTCTGGGCTAAAATCTGGTGAAAAAAAGAGGGTCTTACCCTTTTTATAAGGGTCAAATTCGGGTCGGGTTCACTGTAGCATTTACTGTAGAAGCACTGTAGCAGGTCGGTTACTGTAGCAGCACTGTAACACGCGTTTCTACTCTGTCAGCTGAACTTGTAACGTCCATAATTCTCTACTCCGATGTCCTATCGACGAGAGGTTTGTTGCGTTGGAAACTAGATCGACGAACTTCATCTTGGGCTTTTGTTTCACCTTAAAACACTTCATATGCTAAGAGATATGCGTCCCCCAAGTTAGACCAAAATTTTTACACAAAACATTACCCATCCTTTCTCCGAAGTCGTACTACTTCATTTCTTCCACTCATTTCCTTATAAAACCTTTCGGTATATCTTATATACATCCTTCACTTATTAAATATACTTTATAATACTTTCTCCTTATATTCCTAAGTGGTTTTACTTAATCCTAACTCAAAATACTTATGTTTCAAATTTGATAAATGCTCTTCGAAGATACGGGGTGTAACATCCTTCCTCCCTTAAAAACATTCGTCCTCAAATGTTGCAGTATTGCCAACCCACGACACCATCTTTGATTCGTTAGAACAATTATTTTTCCTTTAGGTTCCGATTACCATTTGCTTAAACTATAACTTGGGTCAGTCTCTTCTCATTCTTTCTTAACTCTTTTATTGCCTTCGGTCCTCTTCTTTGTACTCATGTACATAATCGAAAATTAACTAGCACCTCGCTCCCATTTTGTCTCCATTATTGTAGTCTTGCTTATCGTTCCATAACTATTCATCGGCCTGTAAGTATTGTCTTTTTCTTGCTCCTTGTTTCCCTGCTAGTGGGCAATTACCTTGCTCATATATGGCGCACTCTTTGCGTTTATCTCTTCGGTACCATCTCGGACTATCCTTTTTTATATCCGTTGGTCTTGGATATACCCTATCGACCCCTGTAGTTCATTAGTTCGGCTCCCTGTTCTTTTACCTCTTTGTCACTATCCCTCCTAATCTTACATTCTAAATATTCATCCAATCATGACTTTGTCGCTAATGAGCATAATGGTTATGTACCTTTCCAAGGCCAGTTATATCATTATCTGAAATAAATATATACATAATGCTTCTTTGCCATTTGTTATCCTTTGCTGTCCAGTTACACTTATGGCAAACTTATAATCCGAGTTCAACTAATTTCATAGCTCGCAACATTTTTGAGCTCCTGCTATAACTTTTTCTTTACTTCCTTCCCTCACATCTATCAATACAATCCCAGAAGCATAGGACTACGGCAACTCTTCTATTATGACTCTCTTGCAACGCAAGTATACTTATCTTTGATTTCCTTGTATCGGCGATCATTTCGTCAGTCGTTATTCCTTGTTGGATTTTCGGTGTGGCCTTCTTACAATTGTAGTTGGTCATAGCTTCACGTTGACGGTTCATATAATTCCATAGCATATGCTTTTATGTTCAGTATAATTAGTGGTCTATGAACTATTTTCTAATATCCAGTGAACTCTTTTATTTCCATTCATAGGAGCAGCGTTCTTTCTTTCCTTCAAAAATTTCCAAACTACCAATCGTTGTTCCTTTTATTACAATTGTCATTGTCATCCCAAGTGTCCTTTGGGTTCGTCATCCTCTCTAACACCTTTTGTAAATTTAGCTTGGAGACCTTTCTTGCTCTTTTCATTACCCTTTAGGGCATGTCACTGTGTCACGCCCCAAAACCCACCCTAGACGTGACCGGCATCCGACGTCATGAACAACATCGGAAGAACCTAAACGACATAATAATAATACTTGAACCCGCCAGGTTCAATATTCGCCTCCAACAATTTATAAATTAAATGTAACACATGAATTAAATCAGCGGAAGTCTTTATAAGCAATGGCCATCAACGTGGCAAACACCCATTAAGTCGTACGAGACTTTTGACAATCTACCACAATTCTGACAACTATCTATGGAGCTTCTAAGAGACATAACAATCGTCAAACTTCGGGACGCAGCCCGGAAATCTAGAATAATAAATGAAACGGAAAGTGTCCCACGAACAAGGATGTGGGCTCACCAAATCCACAACAGTAGCAAGTCCTATTAAGCGTCGAAAGTATCACGAACCTGCTCTTCTTCGTTACCTAACATACCATCAAAAACAACAATGGTATGCCTGAGTACTTTTGTACTCAGTGAGTGCCTCGGGGACAACAAGTATTATGAAAATAAAATATAATAATATATAAAGAAATCAGTTCTGAAAAAGATAGCATAAAAACAGCCATTCCACTTTGTGATTCTCAATATCATTTGTTAAACAGTTTACAAATCCATTAATCAATATAGAAACAAGTATTCAACATGTGTATCTCCATAAGAATTATAAAAAAAATCGATTATGAAGTCTTTTGTTAAGTTACAACTTTTAATTATGCCTTTAAAATTGATCATGATTGTCAACAACGGTTCCATGAGAGATTACGAATATTACACATATACAAATATTTTACATACTGACACAAGCCCAAGAATCAATCACATCGAGGGAATAACCGTAGGGTTCCCTTGTCACAACTCACCACACCGAATTATAAAGTCTCGGTGACCACTCATCCTCCCGAATGGCTAGGCATAAACACACCGGGATATGAAATCCCCGGTAACCACTCATCCTCCCGAATGGCTAGGCACACTGCGCAATACACCGAAATATAGATTCACGGTGGCTACTCTTCCTCCCGAATAGCAAGGCCATTAATGCACCCCAGGTAGCGAACCCGGGAGTGGCCACTCCTCCTCCCGAATGGCAAGGCAATTAATACACTAGGATCCATAGTGGCTACTCCTCCTCCCGAATAGCAAGGCAAACAGAACAACAAAGTCCATGGCATAGAAGCCGATTCACCAATTGTCTCAAAGCAGTCATACCGTCAATAACATTTAAGTTCATTACACATATCGATCAACGAAAGGCATATCAATTTAACTCTTTACCATTTACCATGCCAAGAATTTCACTTACGAATTCTATATCACTACAAGCCACTCACAGGAAACAAGATAGAAAGCAAGCCACTCATAGGCAAACTAATCAATCAATCGATACTCCTGGTTAGGAAACCACGGAGGCTAATCGTCCTCTGGACAAACACAACTTTACCATACAGTTACAAAAACACAAACAAAAATACAAATAATGTCATATTACTAAATTATCAATTATGGCTTAGGGCCGAACCTCACTTCTCAAGTCATCATCCCAAATAGAGGCATTTCAAGTTACCACCGATTGAGAATCTTATTCAAATATCTTATTCAAATTTCAAGTTTAAGAAACCCATTTTACAACAAAACAAGTTGAAGGTCTAACATTTAGAAGATTTAAGTTCAATCATCCAATAATGGGGAAAAGCGAGTTTCACAAAGTAGTATAGTTCGTGTAAGGTTCGATGCGGGCTTGACCCTACACACGCATGACCTTGTCTAAAAGAAATCATCTTTGTAGTCAAATTATCATTACGGAGCATTATGCCATATTGAAAGGATAAGTTATTCCGACCAATGTTTGAAAACGTATAACTTCTTTACGAAAGATTTCCATGTCTTAAATCATCAATGAGAATATCATTACCAACCCTTAACCATCATTATTAAACATATCTTATAGAGGAAAACATTCATAATATCACATACATATATAGGGTTTGTTACAATCTAGGTTTAATGTGGGTTTGTCCCCTCACACACATTAACCACCATTTAAACATGAATTAGAGTTCAAGGAACATGAAAAGATTTCTTTTCCTTTCATTCATTAAAGGATCTTGAATAATATTTATACTTCCAAATTCAAGAACAACAACATCAACAACAATCACAACAATTATTTTATATCAATATCCAACTAATTCTATCCATTTAATCATACCAAAACAGCCCACAAATCATTTGATATCCAAAAATCATAACCGAGCTTTCAATGCCATTTTCTCTATTCTAACCCGTCAAATCTATCAATGATAAGGGTAAGAACATTATTAAAATCTTAGACATACATTAGGGTTTTGTATGAGAAGTTCACCCTTTCTATTCAATATAGAACCTTCAAGAAAAGAAGTCATGCATTCCAAAATAAGATTTTTCAAAAGAGACATACGAATCAAAATCAAAGAGTTTATAAAAAAAATCGATCAAAAGAGTATGTTCAAAAGAGGCATACCTTAATTTGTTAAACAAGATTTAACAATTCACTTTTCTGTTGAAGAACACCCAAAACCTAGCTTGAATCACTTTGGAAGGAAATATGTTGCAAACCCTTAATTGCTCCAAAACCTGAATTAAAGACTTGAATTTTGGAGAAGATTTCCCAAATCTTGATTCTTGAATCTTGAGATGGGTTTTCTTGAAAACCCTATATTAGGAATGATGATTTATTGTTTAGATTACAAGGATATATGTTAGAATTGAGTTGGAATAATTAGAATGGACTTACCTTGGTGTTCTTGATGTTGGAGGAGAGTAGGAGGTCGTTCTAGGGTTTGAAGGAATGAAAAATAATGAGTTGAACTGATATGGACGAATATATATTGTTCTGTGAAAGTGAAATTTACGACCTGAACACTGCTGGTCGTAAAGTCAGTTTACGGGCCGTAAATTGATTTACCTCCGTATTCTGCACTTTGGACTGCACTGTGTCGCTTCAGTAAAATGGCCATAACTCCTTGCACAGATGTCCGTTTGACCCCCGTAAGATACCGTTGGAAAGGTATTTCAATGCTCTACAACTTTCATCAAGGAAGTTTTCCCAAATTCGAAATACGTTTGGAAATACGGGCCGTAAAGTGAAATACGGTCCGTATTTAACCATATGACCTCAAAATGTCAAATTTCAGACTGTTCAGAAATTCTTGGTTTCAGTTTACGGGCACTGTTCATGGTCGTAAATTGAAATACGGTCACTGTTCATGGGCGTAAACCACCATATCACAACTGAACAGAAAAATTTCAATTTCCACATTCTTTATCTGATGTTCTAAGTCTAGGATCGTGGTCAAAACTTTCGTTAAAGGTACGGGGTGTTACACACTGCATACTTAGGTACGGCGCAATTTTTGCCCGATACGAGTGATTTAAATCATGGTCTAAAAATATCGTAGTTCATCTTGGCGTAAAGTGCTCTCTTGAGTTATCTTCCATACTTTCTCCCTATGTCTGCCTCATGGTACACTTATTTTCAATTCGTTTCTACTTCTTTCCGTTACCTTCCCGATATGCCAATACGCCTCGAACTCTGGCCCTGAGCTAATAAATTTCTTTTTCTGGAGCTTGAAACATCATAGTTCCTTTCAAATCTAGTATGTTCTTCCCCCCTTATTAAGGAGGTCCTTATACACCCATAGCCTTCGAGTAACCGTCGTCTTCGATAATTATCTGCCGCATTTCACGATCTTATTAGGGTTGGGGTTCTGTCATGATATGGTCTGACTTTTCTATCTTCTTGCTAGTTACAGTCTTGTATCCAATTGGAATACTTGTAAGGGTTAGAAACAATTCCGATGCCTTCTTTTCTGTCTTTTCACACCCCTATCTTTTATGACTAATAGTTTTTCGGATCCGCAAGTTAATGGGGATATCGAGATTCACCACGTCCTTTATGAAGTCTTCGATTTTACCTTACTCCTCGTTTTACTTCCCGACTTTGCTTATAATATATCCAAAACTTCTTTCCCTGAGTTCTTCTTCCATTTATGTCTATATAATCATTTTTTTTTCTTTTTTTTCAACATTTACATACCCTTCCATCCACTAATAGTCCTTTCACCCGCTTAGCTCACTTACTTACAATCCTTCTTAACTACGTGTTTGCGTTGCAGCTGTGCATCCAAGTTTTCCGAGTGTCCTGCTACTTCTTACTCTTAGCACAGAATCCTTACAATGTACTATCTCTCCATCCTCATTCATCGAGCCTTCATCATTCTTTCTGATGTCACGGCCAGGTTGTCCTCCATGCACGCTCCTTACATTTCATTCTATTTCCTCTATGATCGCATATCTCGGTCTTTACAGGAATTCTTGTCCTATGTCATTAATCTTGTAATTACATGTGTCACCCCATCATCCTCATTCTCATCTGGGTGATTGATCGGTTTCCTACCGCCAACTCGTTAAAGTATCCTTCTTACTCCCATAGTTAAAGATTTCCAGTTACTTTACTCCTAAATGTTCTCCTCTTCCTTCGACCAACCCATTAGTTACCTTTCCTACTTTCATCCTTAACCTTCCTAGGGTTTCTTCCTCCTCGAGCATCTTTCTTCTTTTGTTATTTGTAGTATCGGCTCTAAAATTCGTGAAATATTCCTTTAAACGCGCAAATACCTTCTATTGTTAAGTCATCTTTTTGGAAAGCTTCTCCATGCTCGAGGCAACCGTGTTAATTTGACCATACACTTATCCCTTAATATGCCTTTCAAGGGCTGGAAATCTCTTAACATCGTCGCAAGGCGCAACCATTCTTTCTCTTACTTCCCATTCCTCGTTGTGGTCACTATCCTTTTATCCCCACTTATCGAAGACTATTCTCTGACCCCACACATTCCTCTTTTGTTCCATACTGCCACACTTTATCCAATTTGCATGCCTACCTTCAAATGTTTTACCCAAATAGTCCCGTGCTTGCCCGTCGTCCCTCTTGGAGGCTTCACTCACTCATGTTTCCTACTTTTCACTTTTTCTGACATTTTGATCCCCTTACCTTCCATCTACTCACTTTCTTTCCTTTCCAGATGTCATTACATTAAAGATCTCCAAGCCTAACCTGTAGTGAAAATAGCATCAGCTTACCTTGTAACATTTGTACCAATTTTTTTTCACTTGCACTTCGTTACCTTGTTCGATTAATGCCTTCCATAAAACATCCCACGCGATGTTTGTCCAATTTCTCAACCAACAACTTTATTATACAACCATTTCATCACTCTATCTTCGTAAATAAACAAAAAGTAATATTAATAAGGAGAGATTCATACCTTATTTTTGTTAAAACAGTGATATCTTCAATATCCACCTTGACTCCACCGCAAAACCATACTAGAGTCACATCTATGAGTTTATCCGAGCTTTGATTAATACTCCGTCACTTGAAAATTGCTTACTTTTTGTTTCCCTCTCTCTCTCTCTCTCTCTCTCTCTCTCTCTCTCTTCAATTTCTAGAAATTTCTGGGCTAAAATCTGGTGAAAAAAAGAGGTTCTTACCCTTTTCATAAGGGTCAAATTCAGGGAAAATTCGGGTCGGGTTCACTGTAGCATTTACTATAGCAGCACTGTAGCATGTCGGTTACTGTAGATGTACTGTAGCACGCGTTTCTGCTCTGTCGGTTGAACCTGTAACGTCCATAATTCTCTACTCCGATGTCCTATTGACAAGCGGGTTGTTGCGTTGGAAACTAGAATCGACGAACTTCATCTTAGGCTTTTGTTTCACCTTAAAACACTTCATATGCTACGAGATATGCATCTCCCAAGTTGGACCAAACTTTTTACACAAAACATTACCCATCCTTTCTCCGAAGTCGTACTACTTCATTTCTTCCACTCATTTCCTTATAAAACCTTCTGTTATATCTTATATACATCCTTCACTTATTAAATATACTTAATAATGCTTGCTCTTTATATTCCGATGTTATATCCCGTATTTGATACATTCAGACATTTTAATAAAGTCGTGGTTAGTTAAGGGAATGACCATTTTCCAAATTTATTTTAATGTACAAGTTGGTTATGAATATTATTTATGGACATTGGTGGTGTAGAAATGTTGAGAAGACAAAGGGTAAAAAGGGAAATTTCCAAGGGAGCTTATGGTAATATTATGGAAGGATAGGGGTAAAATGGTAATTTCACATAATGTTCAAGAATGTTCTTGGAGAACCCAAAAGTATTCAAGAAATTTCTTGAAGGGGCCAATGTGGCCGTCCAACCTAAAGTGGTGTGTCTCTTTTTGACTATGTAATTATACATATGGGTCAAAGTTTATAAAACAAGACATTAGTCATCTTTATTTAATTTGTAGAAAACTCTAGAAAATTGGAGAGAAAGGCCATGTGCTTATATGATAATTGGAAGAGGCTAAGTATATATATATGCATGGGGTCATCTTTTAATTCAAGAAACTTGGAGAAAGAGAGAAAGAAAGAAAGAAAGAAAGAAAAAAGAAAAGAGAGAGAGGAGGAGGTTCGGCCATGGTGGCCGAACATGGGTCAGGGAGGAGAGTTCAATGAAGAATTATTTTCTTCTTACATTTCAAGTAATTGGAGGGTCCTCTACAACGTGGAAGAGTCATTGGAACAAGAAAATCATTCGTTGGCACAAATCCATAACCTAGCCGAGTTGAAGAAGCAAGTGGAAAAAGGTAAGAACCAACCTTCCTTTATGTGTTATGGATGTTTGGTATATGTTGTAGTATGAAGAAATGAATGAAATTCGTGATAACATGGAAGTTGTGTGTGGCCGTATGAATGTAGTGTATGGCCGTGTATGTATATTGTATTGTGATAAGATGGTGAGCAAATTTTATGTAGCATATTGGTTGTTGTTGTAATGTATAGACATGGATGAAGAATTCATGAAAATATGCATGTATTTGTGTTGGCCGAATATAGTTGCATTTGTGGAGAAATGATGAATTAATTTTACTAAGTATTTTAATTGTTGTGTTATGAATTCCATGATGTTAAATGGGGATTTAATAGTTAGAAATGAAGTTGTGATTGTTTGTGGATCATGGAAGGAGTTAGTGTGACATTGGTGTGATTCTTGTATTTGTAGGAATATTGTTGCTAATGTGTAGGTTCCAAATGTAATTCATGAAATTGGAAGTGAGACATTTGTTTGGAAGATTGTAAGTTGGGTTGTGGTGATTAAATTTGGAAGAAGGAAATGGGTTGTCATTGGTTTTGTTAAATTTGGAAGGTGTTGGATGGAGTAGTTTGTTGATCGAATCGTTTTGACAGTTATGTGAATTGAATTGAATTGAATTGAATAGAATTGAATATTGAAGTGTTGCTAGAATAATTGTTGGTATTGTTGTTGATAGTTTGGCCGGGTTGAATTCCCGGATTGTTGTTGATTAAAATTGGTCGAGTTAGAATCTCGGGGATGGTGTATTTACAGGGGAGGTGCTGCCGAAATTTTGGCAGACCATAAGTGAATATATTTGAAAGGCTAAGACAAGCATATGTCGATGAATCTAACAATAGTGTCAATCTTCTTGAATGTAGACTGATGAGTTTGGGCGAATAAAGTAGCTAGAAGGGCGCAGCGCAGGTATGTTAAGGCTCGTCCCTTTCTTTCAAGGCATGATCCCGGTGTTATGATTTCATAATTGTTTCCATATCATACTTGTTTTTAAAAAGTTAGATGGTTATGATTCCAAGGCATAATTCTCTTTTCCGATAACCCGTCAATGTTTCTAAAATGTTCGAATTTCTCCAAAACAAAGGTTTGTGGTATTGTAAGCTTTTATGACAAGAACAACGGATATGTTTTACGATGATATTGATGATATTAAGGATGAGAATATTTTTAAAAAGACCATGACAAGAAGGATTTTCCAAAAATGGCTTCTAAAATGATCGTAGAAAGTTCTGTACTTTAAACGCTCATAACTTTCTTATACTAAATTAGATTGACCCGAGACTTGCTTTTGAATCTTCAGAGTCGGTTTACGTATGCTGTTATTCATTGCTCGTCTCATCTTATAAAAATTATTCCTTCAAGGTGAGACGCGACGATCCTGATTATTCCATAATGTAATCGGAGGTTACCGACCTTACGTCACTCCGATGGATACATGACTTTCTTGGGCTCTCATGCATGTTGTATAGATGATATATGTTTATATGTATATGTATATGTATATGTATATGTATATGGGGAAGTACGGGGAAGGTCAGAGCGTTATATACGCGTAGCCACCTGATCAGTTGGATTATGATATCGTCCCGGACGCGGGGCATATGTGGTTAAATGGATCTGCTACCGACGCCTTGGAAATATGATAAGAACTATTTCTATATTATATGATATATGTATATGTATATGTATATGTATATGTATATGTATATGTATATGGGGAAGATAGGAAAAAGGGCAGAGCGTTATATACGCGTAGCCACCTGATCAGTTGGTATGACATGATATCGTCCCGGACGCGGGATGCCCGGCCGTGGCACATATGTGGTTAAATGGATCGGAGCCGACGCCTTGGCAATATGATATGTTCTATTTTCTATATATATATATATATGAAAAAGAAATGTTTTTAAAGAAAGTAAAGTATGATTTGTATATGGATCGGCCTGCACGTTCCGCAGCATTAAGCATGCATGGCATCCGCCCTCAGAGGCACTCACATGTACAGGTTACTCTCTTCTCTTATGACATGTTCTATATTTCCATACAGTTAATATTCATATGTTTCGTCTCTTACTATGTTATTATTCATGCCTTAAATACTCAGTACATTGCTCCTACTGACCCCTCTTCTTCGGGGGCTGCGTTTCATGCCGCGCAGGTACACCCAGACGAGTAGAAGCTAGTATAGAAGAGGTTCCAACGAAGTTGGTAGACCCCACTTGTTCCTGGGAGTGCTGCCGAGTCAGAGCTTGCATGCTAGGATTTCTGGATTGATGTTAGAGACTTTGCAGACAGAGTCATGGGTATTGGGAGTCAGTCTGCCAGCGGCTCCATCAGCCGACGTGTCTTTATGTGTATACTATAGAGTTTCATATGATTACATATTTTGAGATTAACAGAAAGAAAGTTTTTGAAAGTCTTATTATGTATTTCATGATTATTTGGTTTAGAGTCTAGAGAGATTAAGTATGTGATAAGAGTCAGCGGGTTCGCTCTGCTCCAAATATGGGGTCGGGTGCCCATCACACCCTAGTAAGGTCGGGGTGTGACATCCTAAGTGGTTTTACTTAATCCTAACTCAACATACTTATGTTTCAAATTTGATAAATGCTCTTCGAAGATACGGGGTGTAACAAGTTCTTCTCATGTTTTCGCAACTGTCTCGAAGCATAAGCAATGACTCTACCGTGCTGCATTAACACACATCCTAACCAAACGGCGGAAGCATCACAGTACACAACGTAACCATCTGGCGCCTCTGGAAGTGTTAGGACTCGAGCTGAGGTTAATCTATGTTTCAACTCTTGGAAGCTGCGTTCACAAGCATCATTCCATTGAAATTTAACTGACTTCTGAGTTAACTTCGTCAATGGGCTGAAATAGACGAAAACCCTTCTACGAGCCTTCTGTAGTATCCTGCTAATCCCAGGAAACTACGGACTTCTGGAGGCGTCGTAGGCCTTGGCCAAGTCTTCACAGCTTCCATTTTCTGAGCGTCGACTCGAATGCCATCATCTGAAATAACATGGCCCAGAAATGTCACAGAATTCAGCCAAAACTCGCACTTTGAAAATTTTGCATATAATTCTCGGGCTCGAAGAATTCCAAGGACAATACGTAAATGATCGGCATGTTCGGATTCTGTGCGAGAGTACACGAGAATATCATCAATGAATACTATCACGAACAAATCCAAGAGTGGCATGAATACATTATTCATCAAATTCATGAACGCTGCCGGAGCATTAGTCAACCCAGACGGCATCACTCAGAACTCATAGTGGCCATATCTCGTTCTAAAAGCCGTTTTGGGGATATCTTCTTCTTTAACTCTAACTTGGTGATAACCCGACCTCGAGTCTATTTTAGAAAACCACTTGGCACCCTGTAGTTGATCAAACAAATCATCAATCCTTGGGAGAGGATATTTGTTCTTTATCGTCACCTTGTTCAGCTGCCTATAATCGATGCACATTCGTAGGGAACCATCTTTCTTTCTCACGAACAGAACTGGTGCTCCCCACGGCGATGAACTGGGTCTAATAAACCCCTTCTCAAGCAAATCTTTTAATTGTGCCTTAAGCTCATTCAATTCTGCCGGAGCCATTCGATAAGGAGGAATGGAAATAGGCTTGGTGTCCGGCAACACATCAATAGCGAAGTCAATTTCTCTTTCTGGAGGAAGGACTGGAAGTTCATCTGGAAATACATCCGGAAACTCATTCACTACCGGAACAAATTGGAAAGTTCACGACGTTGCTTCGGTGTCATGAACTCGAACTAGATGATAAATATAGCCTTTAGCTATCATCTTTCTTGCCTTAAAGTAGGAAATAAACCTACCTTTCAGAGATGATGTATTACCCTTCCATTCAAGCACGGGCTCTCCCGGAATTGAAATCGAACTATTTTCATTCGGCAATCAACACTAGCATAACATGAGGCCAACAAATCCATACCCATAATCACATCAAAATATAACATTTCCCGCTCGATTAAATCAGCTTTGGTCCGGCGATTGCATATCACAAGTACACAATTTTTATACACTTGTCTAGCTATCACGAGATCTCCAACCGGAGTAGATACCTCAAAAGGTTTTATTGGCTCAGGTTTCACCCCAATACGACCAGCAACATATGGAGTAATATAAGAGAAAGTAGAACCCGGATCTATCAACGCATACACATCATGGGAAAATACGGATAATGTACCTGTAACCACATCCAGGGAGGTCTCGAGATCCTGTCGTCCAGCTAAAGCAGACACACGGGGCTGAGTGGCACCTGAAGTAGATGCTACCCCTCTGCCTCTACCTCGACCTACTGACATCTGGGGAGTCTGCCCTACCGGGGGCACATAAGATGAACCGACCACTGATCTTGTAGGCTGAACTCCAACTCTACCACTCATCGACGGGAAATCTCGCATCATATGCCCAACCCAGCCGCAGGCATAGCAAGCATCCGAACCCTAACGACACCATCCGGAATGTAATCTACCGCACTGGCTGCATTGCAGTACTGGGGGTCTCCTTTGGATATAATCTCCCCCAAACTAAGAATCTGGGGCGATGGAACTCTAACCCTATCCTGAACGAAAGGAGCGATCAAATCTCCTGCCTATAAATCGCAGAGGTGCACTAGTCACCGACTGGCCTGAATGTGTGGAATAAGTCTGCCTCGATCCCCCTCTATAATCACTACCTTCTCCCATAGATCTAGCCCTCTTGCTTTTCCTTCTCTCAATGTCACGATCACCCCTTTGCGGATGTCGTTGTTCTTCTAAATTCTGGGCATGGGCTTGTATTCGGGAAATATCCATCCCATCTTGCAATGAAGCCGTCAAGCAATCTTTAAATAAATGTGGCCCTAAGCCACTCACAAAGCGATGCACTCTATCTCCCATATCGGCCATCATAGTTAGAGCATACCTAGCCAATGAATTAAATTGAAGGCTATATTCCCGGACACTCATACTTCCTTGCTTTAGATTTAAGAACCTATACGCTCTAGCTCGACAGACCTCGGGTGGCAAGTAATGGCGGATGAAAGCATCTACAAATTCTTGCCATACGGGAGGAGGCGCATTTTCTTGTCTTTATGCTAGCCAATTATTGTACCACAATACCGCCACATCTCGGAGTGTCTAAGATGCCAACTCCACAGATTCGGTCTCGGAGGCATGAATAATCTTCAATGTTCTCAGCATCTTATCAATAAAACCTTGCGGGTCTTCATCCGGCTTTGACCTGAAAACACCGGAGGATTCAAACTCATAAAATCACGGGCTCTGGTACTAGCTGCCCGATCACCTGAACTCACATTTTACCGCTGTGCCTGGGCGGCAACCAACTGTGTCAATAGATGAATGTCTTCGGTCACTTGTTGACCCAAAGCACCCGGTGGAGGAACTGGAGCTGAAGATCCTCCTTGTTCTTCTACATTGGGCGGGGTGGAGGAAGTATTAGATGGGGCCTCATTATGTGATTCGCCCTCTTCTACATTCATTGGAGGCTCTCTTTCCACTCGCCTTTTTGTCGTAGTCTTTCCCTTCTGGGCGGCTGTAGCTTTTCCCTTTGGCGGCATTTCTGAAATCATAACACACTATTTAGAAGGGAAAATCTTACAATACAGCTCTATCGCACGATCTCTTAAGATGAAAGATGGTTATTTTTCCTAAATACCCTGTAGCCTCCTGTTTATTAGTGTGGCGCGCAACACACCATAAACAAGACTCTACTAGGCACGACTCGTAGAAACTTCCTAAGACTGAACTGCTCTGATACCACTTTTCTCACAACCCGGCTAGGGGCCGTGACGGGAACTCGAGGCTAACCACCGAGCACCGCTCGTTGTACTACTCATCGTGCTCACTAAACATTCTTTTATCGAATTCACACTCAAAACACAAGAAAATCATTTTTCATTTGAGAACATAAATATTTTTATAGACATAAGCCTTTAGACTATCAAAATAATATATGTATATATACATAATGGCAACCTCGTGAGACCATATAACCCACACTGCGTATCTACGAGCCTCTACTAGAGTGATAGACATAGGGACGGGACAGGACCCTGTCATGCCCAAAATATGCATATATACCCAAAAGAATGATCAAGCACCTCTGGAACAATGGAGTGCTCTCAATCAGCTAACAGCTCCTACGAGTCTGGATCAAGCTCACCTCCCTGTCTACCTGTGGGCATGAACACAGCGTCCAAAGAAAACAGACGTCAGTACGAACTGTGTACTGAGTATGAGAGGCATAAACAATAATAGTAGGTCAATGAGATAAAGGAAGCATCAATAAGGGAGCAAATGTATATGACTGTCACTTATAAAAGAAATAGCACATGCTGACTTACTTCATATCCATCTCCATATCATATATGCATAAATGTATAAGTGTATAAGTATAAGCTACCCGTCCATATAGGTACGGTGTGATAATAATAACCTGCGTCCAGGCCTCCCACGTCCGGGGTATAAGCTGCCCACTATAGTGGTGTGTGTCTGCCCGTCCATATAGGCACGGTGTAATGTCATGAACATATACTCATCATAATGCATGTATAATAACTCAAGGACAGCTATACTTTATCGGGGTGACCTAAGGTCGTGAACCCCCGATTCCATTATGGAACATTTATAAGTATTCTGCCTCACCTTGAAAGAGATAGTATATAAGGTGAGTGTATACGATATACGACATTATTAACTTTATGGTACTCCGCCTCACTTTAAAGGAGATAGTATATAAGGTGAGTGTATACAATATATGACATCATTAACTTTATGGTATTCTGCCTCACCTTGAAGGAAATAATATATAAGGTGAGTGGATACAATAAACAATAGCATTAACTTTATAGGGACATCATATCATGAACTTTAGAATCTTTAGACTCAAGATTATCATCATCATTATTGGGATCGTAACATATCTCTTATCTCATATAGCTATTCATGAACATGGACTATTAGCTTTCCGGAATGTAGGAGATTCATAGAGAAGAAAGAAGAATCATACCATCGGATTCATGCCATAGAAAGAAAGGACTAGCCTCACATACCTTTTTTTTTTTAACTAATATATCACTTGCTTGTTCTCCTTTGATGCCCACGTTTCTACCTTCAAGAGAAGTCGCATGAACGTTAGCCAATCGATTACTTAAACGTGCTTACTATTTCTAGGAAACTTTGGGCAGCATTTCCTTTGTTTATACTACTTTTCCCATATTCTATATCAACTCCCAAACATTCACAACAACGTTCACAATATAATAGACAACAATCATCATCCATCTATATTATTCGCAATTCACAATCTCACTCCAATTTCGCCATAATGGGGGTTATAGTTCACTATCGCATTTTCTCACATATAATACTTATTCCATGTTCTAAAGGTCATTCATAACATGCTTACAATCACAACATACCATCATTCATAATTCACTCCACACTATTATTCAACAATGGCACTATTCACATCTTCATGACTCATTTCCTATACCTTTCGACAATCCAAGTGTTTTCAACTTTCAACACCTTAAACAACAAGGAATGATAATAAAACTCACCTTCGTTGATGGATAAAAACCCCTTGAGTGGAACTTCTCCTTTTGCACCAAAACCCTAATTCACTTCCCTTGGGTTTTCTTGGTGTGGATGAACTTTTGTTAGGCTTCATACACTTGTTTTCATGGATTTGGTGTAGTTGATCATGGTTTTCCCTTGAATTCTTGTAGATGAAGTTTGTGGAACCTTCTAGAGGTCTTGAGAGATGAAGGAGTGTGTGGGAAATGAAATTAATCAAGTGGAACTTATTCAGCCCGTCGGGACTTCCACGGACACTTGTACGGTCCGTGGAATATTATACCGATCGTACAACTCACAGCTTTTCCGAAGTTGTTCTCGTCGTTTCGTTTGATCTCCAATTCTTATGGAACCTTCTTGCACTTGTTTAACACTTCATTAAAAATCTAAGGAACGTTATAACTCTTCTCCAAGACACTATTAAGTCATTATTAATTCAATGCTCATAATTCTCTTCCGATACACCACCTATACCTCGCTCCCTTTAACCACTTTCTTTCCTTACCTCAAATGTCTTTGAAATCTCGATTAGGATCATCAAATGCTATTTCTTACTTATCGAAATGTCGTATACGTCGTGCTCTTCACTAACCTATTCAATGTGCGCTAATGGCGAATTTTTCCAAGGTGTAACATAGATATATCATTATCTAGCATAAATAGCAACATTAACATCATTTATTCACAATCTAGAAAGCCAATTCGTTTTTAGAACTCTTTCATGAAAAACCGCAATTTTAGGTTGAAGAACCCTAGGTTTTGCATAGAGATTTTTGGAAGAGGAAGGGTTTTACAAAGCCAAAATGATGGATTAATTAATGGAAACTATTAAGCGTGAGATTTAGACCTTACCCATAGGAACAATCTTGAGAAATAATCAAGAATCCATTCATCCCCAAGCTTCCAAGAGTGAAGGTATCCTTAATGAGGTCCCAATCTGACATAGTCTCTATTTTTCCTTGACCTTTGTGCCAATACGACCTAAAAACTCTAATTGGCAGGAACATTGGATTCCTCATGAAATTTCCTTGAATCTTGGCTTTTGAATCGCCTCATTTGGTCTTAAAATGAGGGAGATCTGAAGGTTTTTATATTAGACCTGTCATCAGTTTTTAGCGGAAACGACTACCACTGCAGCGGTGCCGCTACAGCGGTAAGGGGTCCGCTTTACTGGTCACCAGACACCAGATGCCCCGATTTTTTTATTTTTTGCCCCGGAACTCCGAAAACTCATCTGGAACCCAATTTTGACAAACAAAATATGTAGACATCGGTAAAAATGCGCTACGAAATCATTTGTGCACTCGAAATTCCCAACGGAGATACCGTTGACTAAGTCAACTCCAAAACCTCAATAATCATTCCCAAACCAAGTCCCAAAATGCACCCGAGTGCATAAGGAACCGAACCAAGCCCACTAATCAATCATAAATGGTCATCCGGACCTCTCGGAATCGACTAATTTTTGAAAGAAATCCGTTCACCCAAAAGTCAACTCCCAGTCAAACGATTTTCGCTTACAGTCAAATTTTTCTAGAAAACATTCCAAAGCTCAAAACGATGCCTAGGAAGTCATGCCAACTATCTTCTCGGGTGAAAATAGTTCTAATGAGACTTAGGAACGGGTCAACGAGAGCAAAGACAGAAGAATCATGGTAACGACAAAACGGGTCGTTACAGCAGCTACCAATTAAATAGTCTCTCATCCTCGAGTGAAGAACGAGAGAAAGAGAATCTTACGGTAACCAAGGTAATCATATCACAACTAATACGAAGCTCTTACAACAAGAAACCAACCCAAACCGCAATTCGTTCGCACTTAGCCAACAGACCCGATTACGATGTCTTTAAAACACAAAATGGATCTCTCATAGATAAATCAAATAGCACGAACCTTTAGACATAACTAATCATAAAACATTCAGAACAGGTAAGATATTCTGAGCTAGTCGCTCCTTGAATCACAATTTCTTAGAAGTACACAATACAAACCGAAACCATGACTTACTCTTTCCAAAAGAGAATCCTAAATCTTCCAGAAAACTCTAAGCTATTTCATCGAAACTTGTCTTTTTCGTAGCCAACTTGGTCAGTCTTAAGTCTCCTTAACTCTTCAAATCACTTATCTAGGAACTTACCATTGGGTATTGCATAGGGAAAGATTTGCCAACATCCAATGATCAAAATGGAGCCTTATCACAACAATCCTAGAATCTCTCCGAAGCACAACCATTATCATTATAACCCATTGTTACTAATCGAAAGGCTGACTCTGGTGAAATACCACAAGGGCTACTAATAAAAAACCTCAAAAATCACACGATCCTTATCACATTCGCTTAAATTGATTTACTTGGAACCTATAAGTTGCATTGGAGTTACAAACTCGATCTAACCATTTCCATTCAAACCATAATGACCCATAATGAACGCACCATTTCATAATATACCAATAATCACACAAGCTGATTCCAAGATCCGAAACCCATCACACTCTTACCGTGCATAGCAAACCATAAGTTACCACTCTTGGCTCTAAAAGCTGAAACTTTCCCAAATTGTTCTAAAGGTACCGGATGACTAAATCTTGCGAATGCGGCCTCAAATTCCTTAACATTACCTAATACGCATTCCTGGTACAACCCAAATGTTTTCGACACTAAGGACATATGTACTCATAAATCAATCTTTTAACCATCAAAATTTCCATTGTAAAACCTCAATAACCCATAATACTTCTAAAAGCATCAAAATCTCACCATCCCTGGCGCTAACAAGAATAATCACTTCAGGCCCATAATATACGAAGTCATTCTGTCAATGTTGTTCATAACATAAAACATAAGACACTTAGCACAACACGATTCCATCTCGGAAACACTGATAGCCATAACATACATGTCTCTTAAACACACACTAACTCATTCACTGGTCACCACTTCTTATCGCACAACAATCACAAGCTTGTCTATTCTATACTAGGCTACAATACCATCATTCAAATAAATTCAAGTACTCCCAAGGGCGCACCTAATTCTTGCCACTCTCGACTAACACCAACCAATTCTCGAAGCCACTAAATCAATTACTGCAAATCATAAGTCTTGCACACTACCGAACTAACCTTGAAGATATAATCACACCACACACTTTACACATTAGAGTTACCTTTTAACGTATCAGAGTCTAAACCAACTAAACTCTAATTACAATGAAACACATACTTGGTCCACAATGACCCATTTTCCTCCACCAATCCATTCCTTATTTTGAATTCCAAAATGATCCATATAACTCGAAAAGGTTTAAGCCTCATCTCTGATTTGCTAAACTAGAATGTATCCATTGTCGAACCGAAGCACACCTAACCATTCAAGCGACTATACCATCAACTTCAACCGGATAACAACACCGATAACTAATAAAACTCACCGAAGCCACACAACAAGCACAAAGTCTCTCGGCCTCAATTCGATACTGGACATAACTCCTAACAGTTGCTTGGTTACTAGAATCTCACTGTCGTAATAGTCACAAACACATTCTCATAAGCATGCCAGATATCAATTATTTCCTTCTTAGTGCTCAAGAAATTTCTATCCAAATCCTCTTTATCTCAACTCAATTCTATGTACAAAACAAGTACAAATACCAATCCCCTTAAGAATTCGAATTCTCTATGCTCCCTCACAATATCGACCTGTTAGTACTTACTTTCAACTTCGCTTATCTACCATACGCAATCACTATACTCGTCGAATCTGGTAATCCCTAGCGAACTCACGCTCATACTCGCATTCGGAGTCAAAACCCTTTTTTTCGAAATCCAATCCTATCCTCAACAGATCGCTCTTACTAAGCCCACATGCATTTACCATTTTCGAGCAACCGATCACTAGGATCACAGATATCCTTCGGCTCTTATTACCAACTCCACATCGCTCAAAGAACCAACAATGAAACATCTTAACTAAATTCTCACAACGAAAACTCACACAATAACTAAAACTGAACTTGGTCAAGAGTTCGAATTAAGACAGTAATTTTCATATCATATCGCAACCTGACATACGAAATCGATAGTACAGAATTTAGAATGGGTTTCTGCCATTTGAGGGAGAATACAACAAAAATTCACAGATACCAATTAGAATCTCCTAGATACCAATTGGACCCTACCGAGATACCAATTCGACCAAAGTAGCACGAATAGAAAGAATGAAGGGACTTTTCCTAACATGCCTCATAGCCCCCTCGTGGATGGGTACAAACGTCTCCGTACCATTCCACGAGACTCTACTACATATTGCTCTTCTACCTAGTAGACCGGTAACCTAAGCTCTAATACCAACTTGTCACGACCCATTTCGGGGTCGCACGGGCAGCTACCTTTCCCACCTCGATAGGCGAACCCTTTCATTGATTACATATCAATTAAGTAAAGACGATTCATTTAAATCAATAGATACTTAGAAATTCAGCGAAAACTTCATAATATATTCAATAAACTCAAGATTTAATAAAATTACAACGATGTAACATCTACAGACTCGATCCACTTTCCATGACCTGGTCTACACTAGTACAACAGCGACTAATGATTTCAGATTACCACTAAATTCTAAGACTCAAGGAGGCCTTCCAGATAGGCACCGCGTGTTTCCACATATGCTTCGATCAATCACCTGAAACAATCTACACCCTAAAAAAGGTGTAGCAAGTGCAATATCAGTACAAACCGTGCGGACTGAGTAAGTATCATAGGCCGACAATGGTTAGTAACACATACCAGTAAAAGAATTCACAGATAAACATGATAACAACCCAATCAAGTCATACGGCTATCTACCACACACTGTATATCAATACCCTTAAGCATTAATTTCACTCTAATAATTCACCAGTCAAGCTCACAACGATATCGGAACTCACATAATATTAAATCGATCGTTTCAGTCTAGTAGTCAACTCATTATTAAGACACTCGTTATCCTACATCACATAGAGACCAAACATATAACTGATCTTACGGATGGTCTATAGGATACCTCAACAAGTTCAATCAATATATCCAGATCCAAGTACACGTCATAACCTAAGTAAAGCATCGAATCCTAAATGTGCCAAGTCTAAATAAATCAATCTGAATCCAATCATCACAAGTGAACACCAAATCATCTCAAACGAGCCATAGTGCAATGCAATGCAAAAGGTATCAATGCAATGCAATGCAAGATGTATGGATGCAATGTCATGGCATGCAAATGAGGTGTACACATGCACTCCAGATGGAAATATCGACGTCTCGGTAGCACAACCCAGTGTGACTTGCGAAGTCTAAGTGCCACCCGTCCCGGATTTTTGCCCAACAGACAGATGAGACCCTGGCTAATTTCTCAAAGGGGAGTCTCACTGGCACCACTCTGGGGGACCTGCGGAGTCCATGCACTAACAATGATTCTGAGATAACATTGGAATCGGCCATGCAACAACGATGCCCGAATATAACCGTCGGACATCGGCCTCCTCACAATCACTCAAAAAAGTTTATCAAAATATCAGTTTCACTCAATTAACAATACCGGATCATCACCGAGTATCGGCCATGCATCATGAATATGAGGGAATGTATGCAATGCACATATCAGCAATTTCAAAATTGAACCTCGGACATCAGCCTTCTCACAATCACTCAGTAAAAGAGTTTCTCAAACATCAGTTTCGTAAAATCAACGATTTCGGAATGGATCTTCGGACATCGGCCTTTTTACAATCACTCAAATTAGGAGTTTATCAAATATCAGTTCATAATCAACGATACCGGATCATCATCGGGTATCGACAATGCATCATGAATATGTGAGAATGCGTGCAATGCGTATATCAAGTATCACAAGTACCAACAATGGGGTACGCCAGCAATGTATCATATCACAATACCAACAGTGGGTATGCCAACAATATGCCAATATCACAACACCAACGGCGGATATGCCAATAATATATCTAATCACAATACCAACTGTAGGTATGTCAACAATATATCAATATCACAAATACCACAGTGGGTATGCCAATAATATATCCAAACCAAGACGGATAACGAGGTCTAATATCTATCAACAACTCATGGCATAAAGCCAACACTATAGAATTGTCATGCACAACACAACGGGGTAGCTAGTCCCAACACACAACAGGTTAATTTACATTATTTCCACTTCCTTAAATTATCCTATTAGCTTAGAACAACTAATCTCACCTTACAGTCACAATCATTCATCACAACTTTCTTTAGAACTCAATCACAAGCGTTGGTGTATTTTATCCTCCCATCTATCAACTAAGTTCACTAGTAATGGCATAACACAAAAATCACATATTACGAGAATTTCTCATCATTAGAAACAACAATAGGTTTCACCCACAACTTTCAAGTCACATATATGCACCGATATTAATGAAAAACCACATCAAACAACCTAAGGAATCTACAGGACACAAGCCCGAAGACACAAATCACACAACAATACCATCCTGAGATTCCATCCCAAATATCCAATTCCTACACATGCATTCTCCGTTCCTTCTAATACACGAATATATGAAACTAACCGGAGTCTATCGAAAGGGAAGTCATAACCTACCTAGCAGCCGAACAGGTGCCACGAACCCACACGTTGCCTTGTCTTTCGAAAAGTCTCCAAATAACCAAACTCTATCACATAGAAATTCCATGTAGAAAACCATGAATAATGATACACATATTGGCTACTTTCTATTCGGGTCAAATTCCTACCCTTAATTTAGAAAAAACGGGTCTCAAGGGCAAAACGGGAATTCTATGGCCAAAATACCAAACTCAATGCCAAAAGGTCAAAACCCATTAATTTACTCATATGAATACTAAATTAATTCTCAAAATCATCATTAATGCGAAACTCCCAAATTTAGGTCTGAGAACCCAAACTTTGATTCAAGAATTTCTACTCTAGAATGAAAGATTATTGGTTAACAAGCCTAGATATATCATTATCTAGCATAAATAGAAACATTAAAATAATTTATTCAAAATCTAGGAAGCCAATTCGTTTTTAGAACTCTTACATGAAAAACCCCAATTTTGGGTTGAAGAACCCTAGGTTTTGCATAGAGATTTTTGAAAGAGGAAGGGTTTTACAAAGCCAAAATGATGGATTAATTAATGGAAACTATTAATCATGAGATTTAGACCTTACCCATAAGAAAAATATTGAGAAATAATCAAGAATCCATTCATCCCCAAGCTTCCAAGAGAGAAGGTATCCTAAATGAGGTCCAAATCCGACATAGTCTCTGTGTTTCCTCAATTTTCGTGCAAAGACAACCTCAAAATGATGATTGGATGGCACCATTGGATTTCTCATGACATTTCCTTGAATTTTGTCTTTTGAACCGCCTCATTTGGACTTACAATGAGAGAGATATGAGGGTTTTTATATTGGACCTGTCATCAGTTTTTAACGGAACTGCTAGAGCCGAAACGACTACCGCTACAGCAGTCAAACTGCTGCAGAGGTCCCAAGGACACTGCAGCGGTGCTGCTACAGGGGTAAGGGGTCCGCTGTAGCGGTCACCAGACCCCAGATGCCCCGATTTTTCGGTTTTTCACCCCGGAATTCTGAAAACTCATTCGGAACCCGATTTTGACAAACAAAATATGTAGACATAGGTAAAAACGCGCTATGAACTTATTCATGCACTCGAAATTCCTAACATAGATACTATTGACTAAGTCAACCCAAACCTCAATAACAATTCCCAAACCAAGTCCTAAAATGCACACGAGTGCATAAGGAACCGAACCAAACCCACCAATCATTCATAAATGGTCAGCCGGACCTCTTGGAATCGATGAATTTTCGTAAGAAATCCGTTCACCCAAAAGTCAACTCCCGGTCAAATGATTTTGCTTAAAGCCAAATTTTTCTAGAAATCATTCCAAAGCTCAAAATGATGCCTAGGAAGTCATGCCAACTATCTTCTTAGGTCAAAATAGTTCTAACGAGACTTAGGAACGGGTCAACGAGGGAAAAAACGAAAGAATCATGGTAACGACAAAACGGGTCGTTACACCGATCGGCAAAAATGGAAGAATCACTGTAACGAAAAAACGGGTTGTTACACTTGCCTATTGGGGACAATGTTATTTTCACTAAATGCCTCCCTAACTATTGACACCCGAGTTGTCTTTTTTGCCCATAATGTTCTTAGGGGAGTTACAACGAATGGGCTTACCAAATATTTTGATATCATCCCTATTATCTTATCAGATATATACCGAGATTTGGAAAAGTGCTGCAACCATTATTATTATTTCCATGGTTGCAACCTAGTTCAATGGTGGATACTTAAGCATTTAGATAAGAGCGGTTTATCTGCCTGCCAAGATCCGACCCTAAAAGAGGATGACTTGGGAGTCGCTGCTATGCCTTGTGGGGTTCAAGATTAAAAAGGAAGGGCTCACATCTTTTCCAGACTGAGAGAAGATCATATCAGGTAGAGGGTGCCTGATTTTCATTCCAAGACTGTTTGTGTTAAGAGCCGTAGGCGTCCATATTTACCATTTATGGGCGTTAGACGGATCAGACCACCATTGAGAGCACTTAAACAGTTTGGTATGAGACAGGTTATTCCGAATGTGGGTAATATGGGAGAGTTTGTACGAGATTATGAATAAGATTATATCAAAGGTATAAAAGATGCTCAGAAAGATTGGAAGAATACGATAAAGGAATATAAGTTTTGGATGAAGATCCAAACAATCCAAGTCATGATGAAAACTATTATGAGTGGCTTAGGGCTGAGCTAGCTGGTACTGCTACTCCAGGGCCATATCTGTACAAATTTCCCGTAGATAGGGAAGCCACGAATGCAATTTAGGCTAGAAGAATGAAACAACGAATGGAAGGAGGAGAAATGGATCATCAAGCAAAAACATAATATGATCAAGAGATAATCAAGAGTTTGACAGACGAGGAAGATGCCTCATTGAAGAGCTTAGAATGGCTAGACTTTTTTGTTAAAGGGGCCATAGATACGGGGACGTCATTGCCTGATGATCAGAGGGTCAGTGGATCAGGATGGCATTGATGCCAACCCATGTAGCCATTCAGACCGCCCTTCCAAGGGCCAAGAAGGCACGAGATGATACAGAACAGATATCTGTCCGTGGAGTAGACCTTTTCTGATTATCGCATTTACTTTAAAAGCCTTGTAATCCCACTTATTAATAATGAAAAGCACTGAGATTTTTATTTTTTTGGAACAATACATTTGTTTTACATATGTCACAATTCTAAAGCGAATTATATATTGCCTAAATGTTTGAAAATCATATATATTGTTGAAACTTTTGATTGGTCCATATTGCGGTCACTACCTAAAGGAAAACCAAGAAAATAATCCCTAAAACCAAATTTAGCTCCACTTTTAAATGGTTGATTTGCTAATAGGACATGAAGACTTCAGACAGCATGAGTGCGACTTCTCCTTACGTCAACCTAGTCAGTGACTATGAGAACATGGAAGCGACAAGTCAGAAAAACTGACAATGGGATGATACAATGGCCCTGGCCACCGCTAGAATGAAAGAAGCTGTCCAAACCACTAAGGCAACCAATGAGAAAATGAAAGAAGCAAAAACTCTCCTAGCTTATGTTAAAGCACTAACGAAGCAACACCCTGCCAATCAAGTAAAATGGGGAAAGATACCTGAAGCGCCACTTGGGGATTATGTCCCGCTCAGTCAACAAGAAGGGCTTGACACCATACCTTATGGAAATGATGAACTACTTATCCCCAATCTGAAAGTCTATGGAGACCCACGTGAATCTCAGCTCAAACAATCTCCAGTTGTGCACAATTGTTCTTAAGGGCACGCGATCATACAATGGTATGCCAGTAGAATTGTCCACACAAGAACTCTTAGAGACTTTGGGAAGTTTCGGAGTGTATGCACAAAGCCCAAATTTGTTGCCGCCATGTGCTCCTTCTATCATTCACAGAAATTGCCACTACCACCGAAGTCAGTCAGGCCATACAACCAATGAATGTGGAGCATTGCAAAGGAAGCTTATCCAATGGATTGACCTAGGGTGAATTAGCCAACTATGGGGGCCCCACTCTTTCCTAACCCATGACCAAGGAAGAAACCATCCAAAAAGGATATCAAAGGTTAGGTTCTGGAGGAGTGACTTCTCAAAATTTAAGGAGTCATATGCCAGGATTCACTTCTTACTATGTAGCGTAAAGAAGATAAGTGTTATATCCCGTGTTTTCGCACATTTGGAAAATTAGAAATAATCTTGACTTGTATGAAATAAAGTCATAATTGATTACATCTAGCACATGAGTTGTTTGGGAAAGAATATTAATGTGAAAGTGTCGGGGAAGGCTAAGGGCAAAAAAATTGGAATTTCGGAAAGTAGTTTCGGGAATTACAAAAAATTGATTCACAAGTCTTTGGGCTTGTAAAATGAGACAAATGAGGCCCATTATTTTGAAGGGTGGCCGGCCAACTATGGCCCAAACCCATGGCCCCAATTAATTTTCCATGTGTTAAAATTATATGAGTCATACCCCTTTAGAAAGTTCAAGAAATTAGAAAGAACAAAACAAAGCAAAACAAGAGCAAAAAAATAGAGGGTTTCGGGTTTGCCATAGGGAAATTTGCCACCAAAAACCTTGTTCTAAAAATTTATATTTTGTGGTTGTCCTACTAAATTGAGTAGCCTCTTCAACTTGGTGTAGTTGGTTTGGAGAAAGGAGGCCTTGGTTCATCAAAGTGATCACAAGTTCAAGTGAAGAAGACTAGAGAATAAGGTAAGAATTCATCCCTTATCCTTGTGTTATGAAGTCTTGTTTGTGTTGTAGTATGTAGAAATGTGTTGATTGTATGAAGAAATGGAAGTTTGCAAAGTGGGTGTGTGGTATATATGTGTAGTCGTGTGTATGCATGCATTGTATGCCAATGAAGAATTGAAATTATGTTGTATTCTAGTTGTGAATGTGATGGAATTCATATTGAGAATGAAAGTTGAATAAAATTGGATGAATTGGAAAAAAGAGCATTGGGCTGTGTGGTATGTTGGAGTAGGAATAGAAATGAATCAAGTTTGTGTAATGTGTTAGTTGTGTTATTGTGATTCTTGCAATGTAAATGAAAGTAAAACGATATGAGTTTGCTTTGAAATGGAATGTAGAAACTTATGTCGCTTAAGTATGATTTTACGACATTATGAAAATGAAGTTATTAGGTTGCAAATTATGATGGGTATTGAGGAATTTGGAAGATGGAATCATGTTATGAATATGTAAGTCAAAGATTAGAAGTTTCGAATGCGTTATGACTTTGGCGGAAAGTTTGTATATTATGTATACCGTGTGTATAATTTGAGGAAACGATATTAAATGCTTCTAAACTATGTTATGATGATCTAGATTGATAATGGATGTGAAATCCTTGAGATTGGTTTGGAAATTGAAGTTGAAATGAAGGTTATGGCATTATGTCGGCAAGTAGAACTAGTTGTGTCATATTGTGTTTCTAATGTTTGTTGTCGATGTTGGTGTTGTTGTTTGGGTTGTTGTTGATGGGTTTGAGCCGAGTTGAATTCTCGGGGGTGCTATATGTATAGGGGAAGTGCTGCCGAAATTTCGGTAGACAAATATGAGTTGAATTGAATTCGTAGCATCTATAACTTACAATTGGTAAATGTGACCATTTGCAGATTTTTGACGAAACGGAGAGTGAGCTTGGATAGGCTTAAAAAGCTCAAATGGTATGTAAAGCTACCCCGACTCTTCTCTTGGCATGCCCTAAGTGTATTAGGATCGGATTCGGGCCTCGAAAGACTTTCTGCCCCACGAAATCCGCAAGTGAAAATATCACTTTTTCTTTGAGTAAGATTGAACTCTTTTGGTATGTTTTCTTGGAAATTATGCAAACTTTGTCTAAACTCCTTGGAAAGCTATAGAATGTCCGTAGAACCTTTATAGGTGACCCCATAAGCTTAAAATATGTAATTTGAGCCCACCGCCTTGCTTGTCCCGAGGTGGGCCCACTAATCCCGGTTTTTCCCTTATTGTACTTAGGTCTTATTTCCGAGCGGTTTTTGAAAGAAATGTTTTAACTACCATTCTAATTACATAACTAACATTGTTTCAATATTCAATTAAGTCTGATAACCTGTTTTGACACTCGGAACGATTTCAGAAAGGTTATACTTTTGTAATTCATTATGATACCCGAAACTCATTTATTATGATCCCGTCCGACTTCATTGGATCGGTTTGTCTTGATATGACTCATCGAGTCTATGAAAACATTTATGGTATTTTAATTGCATTAGTCTCTCACTACTCCACTCGTGGATGCCCCAATGTTTCCCACACTGAGCCCAGGCCAGGATATGTTGTCAAGCGTAATCCCCTGCATTGTTCGTCGTGCCTCGATGTGAGGGGGTAGGTATACGTGTACATGGGTTTGTGGAGTATGCTGTGCCATGTACGCTTGTTCTGATATGATTGTCTATGGCCATCTGATATGACATATTATGTTACGGGGTTATGCCCCTGTTCTGATTCTTCTGTGTTGTGGCACCAGCGTCGGGAGGGTGGCCACGTTTTGTCTGCCGAGTCCCTTGGCAGGGGCCGGATTTGATATGACATATGTTTCTGTACACACTCTGCATGTTTTGAAAATATGTATCTGATACTTTGGGTTTTCTGTTTACTTTCTGTACGTTCTGTACCAGTTATGATTTTGTTTCTGTAATTCAGGCTTTACATATTCAGTACATATTTCGTAGTGACCCCCTTTCTTCGGGGGCTGCGTTTTCATGCCGCGCAGGTACCGATGACAGGTTTGCTGGTCCGTCTGCTTAGGATCTTATTCCGCTATTTTGGAGCGCTCTCTTATCCAGAGCCCATCTTTTGGTATAGTCTGTCACTACTGTATATATATATATTCTCGTTCATGGGTACGGCGGGGCCCTGTCCCGTCATATGATTTTTTTGGTCTGTTTAGAGGTCTGTGGACATGTTTGTGGGTTGGGGTCTTTCTGTACAGATGTCTGTACATGTTGTGTTTGGGCGATCCCATTCGCCGCGGCGGCCGGTCCGCATATATTTACATGTTGCCTTGTCTGCCCTGTGTGGCCTTTGTTGGTATTTTCTGCGTGCAGGGTATATGGGATAGTCCGTAAAACAAAGGAAACTCTGCCGAATTTTTTTTTCTGGAAATTATCTAAATTTGAAATAAAGCCTTGTCGGCTTCTGCTATATACTAGAATGCGTTTGATAGAATTTGATATAGCAATTGATAGACGTGTTGGGTGCCCAGATCGGGTACTAGTCACGGCCTACGGGATTGGGTCGTGACAAAAGTGGTATCAGAGCGGTTCGTCCTCGGAATGTCTACAGACCGTGTCTAGTAGAGTCTTATTTATCGGTGTGTTGTGCACCACACCTATAAACAGGAGGCTACAGGGCATTTAGGATACTACCCTTCTTTCTGTCTTAGATCGTGCGATAGAGATGTGTTATCAGGATGACTCCTCCCTAACGAATTGGTACATTTGCAGTTATGCCTCCAAAAAAGCCGACAGCGGCCCAAAAGGCCAAGGCAGCAGCTGTGGGAGAGACTAGTCGGGCCCAGAGGGTTACCAGGGCCCATGCACATATTGCTCCTGATATTTTGCCCCCGGCAGAGGGCTCTTCCACACCGCCACACGTAGAGGAGATTGGAGCAGCAGCAGCTGCAGGTCGAGGGGCGGCTCCACCGCCAGCTCCCGAGATTCCAGTACCTGAGCCTCCAGCTCCACGGCCAGGGACTGAGGATCAGACTATGAGAGAGGCAGTCCAGCTATTGACCAGACTTGTGGCGGGACAGGTTCAGGGGCACGGACTGGGAGGTGGCCGAGCTGACAGGCGCGACAGTTCGAGAGCTCGTGAGTTCTTGACTTGTGGCCCTCCAAAGTTCTTCGGGACAAAGCCCGAGGAGGATCCTGAGGAGTTTATCAGGAAGATGCGGCGCACTTTGCATTTGATTAATGCTTCCGCGACAGAGTCAGTCACGTTGGCTTCGTACCGGTTATATGATGTAGCGGCTAATTGGTACGAGTCATGGGAGTTATCTAGAGGTGACGGCGCTACCCCAGCAGTTTGGGATGATTTTTCTCAGGCTTTTCTTAGCCATTTTCTGCCTCCGGAGTTACGGCGGGCCAGGGCTGACAGATTCTTATTGCTGAGACAGAGGGGCCGCAGTGTTCGAGAGTACAGTATGGAGTTCGACTCATTGGCCCGATATGCACCTGCTGTGGTAGCTACTATGGCTGACAGGATGCATAGGTATATTATGGGTTGGACCGGTATTTTGTCGACAGTTGTTTGGTATTGGCCGCTCATCCCGATATGGATATTGCCCGTATTCAGGCGCACGCCCAGGGCATAGAGGACCGGCACAGGGGTCATCAGCCCGATAGGAGTCAGGATCAGAGACAGCCCAAGAGGGCCAGATCATCCGGGTATTCTGGAGAGTTTCGGGGCAGACAGCCTCAGCAGCCGCAGCAGCCTAGCAGATATCCATCCCAGCCGGCACAGAGCGCACCTCCATAGCCTACAGGTCGCAGATTTGATAGCCCAGGTTATTCATGTCACACCCTAATTCCGCTAGGGTGTGATGGGCACCCGAACCTTACCTAGGGCCGAGCGAACCCTCAGACTCTTGCTGCACATAAAATCATGTCAAACTTTTCAAATCAAATGAGATGAAATACATCGTAAATTTTTTTTTTCCAGAAATATTCTTTCACGTAGCTTCCAAGCATAACGAATCAATAATCATACAAAATTCAGTACATAACACAGACCGACATTTTGGCTGACGGAGCCGCTTACAGACTGACAACCAATACCCACGACGCTATCTGCAAAGTCTCTAACGTAATCCAGAAAGCATAACATACCAACTCTGACTCGGCAGCACTCCGGGAACAAATGGAGCTTGCCATCTGCACTGGAACATCTTCTATACTGTCTTCAACTCACCTGGGAGTACCTGCGCGGCATGAAACGCAGCCCCCCGAAAAGAGGGGGTTAGTACGAAATATGTACTGAGTATGTAAAGCATACAACACAGAAAGCAAAGTCACAACTGAAATACGATATATAGAAAGCGAGCACAATAGCCAGCATACTAAGGAGTCGTATCCGGCGTACAACAGGCGAAAGAAGTTCCGGAGAAATCAACACGGCAATCGGGATGACAAAATGTTTGCTTTCTTTTGGAAAACATCTTTGTTTCACACGCATAGAAGAATCAACGCACAATTTCCGCGGCCATAAGTCCAGCGGTCACAATCACACATACTGCGGTCAAGTATCCAGCAGTTTTCTATCACAAGTTCGACACACCGCGGTCAAGGGTCCAGCGGTCTATGTCGGCATAATCACAAGTGCGGCAGACGCGGTCAAGGGTCCAGCAGTCAATGCCACACGTCCGGCATGACGCGGTCAAGGGTCCAGCAGTCAATGTCGGGCACGCCGCGGTCGAGGGTCCAGCGGCCAATATCACATATGCGCATATTCACATAATCGGCCCGGGACTCGTTAACACAGAAGATAACTAGACAAAATGCCAAATTATCACTTTCCAAACATAATCACACATGCCAGGATCATGCATCACACAGGACTCAGGTATACAAAAATCGTATATCGAAAAATCAAGAAAATAAGTAGTTTGTCCAGAATCTCAGGGTAAGATTTTTAAAAACGCTTTAGATGTCAAAAACATTTTATAATGCTCATGAAGGTGGTCATAACACCTGTCATATAGTGAACAGCATAATAACCAGGAGTTACCTGCGAACTCCGGACAAGAGTACATTGGCTAAAGCCGTACATCACATGTCAGGGTTTCGTTCCCCACAATTGGGTCAATAATCATTAAAATCCGTCTCGGGATAGATAAAATATCTCCCGTTTAGTAGTCGGAACAATAACCATGAGTTCCCTTGACTTACCGTACGGGAATAAGACAAACAGAACAATAAGAGAGGTATCGGGGATAGCGGGCCCACCTCGGGCCAAGTCGAGGCGGCGGACGAGAATCACGCCCATTAGACTCTACGGAGTCATCCAGGAAAGTTTTAGAACGATCGGGTTACATTTGTAAACGTTTTGGAAGTCCAACCACTTTTCTAGTAAAATGCACCTTTTATAATTCAATTCTATTGAATGAATAGTAACGAAAACTAATCTCGGGTTACGATGAGCAGGATGGTCCCCGAGGTCGAAATCTCAACCTAGTAGACCTAGGGCATGCCAAAGAAGGAAAGGATAAGCTTTACATACCTTTCGCGCTACTCACCCTTGTCCAAACTCAATCTCCGTTTCGCCCAAAACCTACAAATGGTCATTTTTACCAATTGTTAACTATAAGGCTTTTGGTATTCAATCTTTAACTCATCCCTTGTCTACAAAAATTTGGGCAGCATTTCCCCTATAAACGCGTCTATCCGAATTTTCAATTGCTCTCCTGTTGACACAGAAATACCAACAATAACATATGGACACAACCATATCTTCAATTCTTTTATTTCAACAAGAACAATAACATATCAAAACAGCCCCCAACTGTAACATAACGATGCCCGAAATTCTAACGAACACTTGCAATACACCAAGCAGCCAATATGCACTTCTTATACCTTATTTCATGCAATATTTTCAGAAAATTTCAGGGACATACAACAGCAGCCACTCGACACCACATCATCTACTCATGTGCAATAAAACCACATTATTATCTCTATAATCCTTACAACAATTTAACTCCAACTCTAACCATTAAATTCCTTCACTCTCCTCACATATCCATGATTACAACAACCAAAATATTAATTCAAATCAGTCCATCAATTTCAATTAAAACAGCCCCTCACCCATAAATTTCAACAAAACAACAAACGAGTTTATAATGTTGTTTTCTCCGTTCTAATTCGTTAAAACTCTAAATAAACACTTTAATAACATAAAAGGAATTTTATAAATACCTTATCAGAAGCTCCACCACGAAAATTTCATCCCCCTAGACCAATATTTATCTCAAATTGAAGGCAACGCAACGTACAACGTTTTTCTCTTCATGAGCTTCGGGATTCGGAGCTCGGATTTTGATCAAAATGGCTTCCTTAGCCTAGGATCTCTCTCTCTCTCTCTCTAATGTTTTTGGAGGATATTATCTGAAAATGATCTGCCCTCAAGTGAATTTTCCATATATATTAACGTTAATGGGCCTCATGGGCCGAAACATTAGTGTTTGGGTCGGGTCCAAACTTGCTTCCCTGCCAGCCCAAATTGCAGCGTCCATATTTCCTTATCCAAATATCATTTTGACGAGAGGTTTTTTGCGTTGGAAACTAGACTCGATGAACTTCATTTTAGGCTTTATAAACACCTTAAAACTCCTCATATACTAGGAGATATGCCCCCAACAATATGGGCTAAAAATCTGGTCCGAGATTTTACTGAAGTTGTTCCGATTCATTTTGTTTAGATTCGTTTATCTTCTAATCCTCTTCCAACTCTCATGTAACCTCTTATACATACATATACATACCCATATACATACATAACAATCCATACACATCTCGAAGGGTCCGGAGAATCACCATAACCTTAAACGTAACTGGAGAACTTACGAAGCTTCGACGAAACTCCAATCGCAAAAATGTATTCATATCTTTTATCCATCTTCTATATCATTACTAATAATCTCAAATACTTTAAAAGGGCACTCACATTACCTCATATACGCTCATAACGCAATTTCAAATCCTTTAGGTTACGATGTCACCTCGGGATACTTAAGGCAACCATATATATAACGATATTCTTACTAACCCGATTAACTTTCCTTGAACTTTCTTAACTCATTCTTTCTTGTCTTAATTAAAATAGCACAGACTCTTACGGGGTGTAACATCCTCCCCCCTTAGGAACATTCGTCCCCGAATGTCAAATTAGTCCTACATAATTATACTGCTTCTGGTGATCTTATAACGATTCACTTGTAACTTGAACTCATCTATCATGTTGTGCCTTTCTTTACTTAGACTAATGCCATTCTCCACCTGACATCTGTTAATATTGCCATCAGAAAGGTTATACTTTTGTAATTCATTATGATACCCGAAACTCATTTATTATGATCCCGTCCGACTTCATTGGATCGGTTTGTCTTGATATGACTCATCGAGTGTATGAAAACATTTATGGTATTTTAATTGCATTAGTCTCTCACTACTCCACTCGTGGATGCCCCAATGTTTCCCACACTGAGCCCGGGCCAGGATATGTTGTCAAGCGTAATCCCCTGCATTGTTCGTCGTGCCTCGATGTGAGGGGGCAGGTATACGTGTACATGGGTTTGTGGAGTATGCTGTGCCATGTACGCTTGTTCTGATATGATTGTCTATGGCCATCTGATATGACATATTATGTTACGGGGTTATGCCCCTGTTCTGATTCTTCTGTGTTGTGGCACCAGCGTCGGGAGGGTGGCCACGTTTTGTCTGCCGAGTCCCTTGGCAGGGGCCGGATTTGATATGACATATGTTTCTGTACACACTCTGCATGTTTTGAAAATATGTATCTGATACTTTGGGTTTTCTGTTTACTTTCTGTACGTTCTGTACCAGTTATGATTTTGTTTCTGTAATTCAGGCTTTACATATTCAGTACATATTTCGTAGTGACCCCCTTTCTTCGGGGGCTGCGTTTTCATGCCGCGCAGGTACCGACGACAGGTTTGCTGGTCCGTCTGCTTAGGATCTTATTCCGCTATTTTGGAGCGCTCTCTTATCCAGAGCCCATCTTTTGGTATAGTCTGTCACTACTGTATATATATATATTCTCGTTCATGGGTACGGCGGGGCCCTGTCCCGTCATATGATTTTTTTGGTCTGTTTAGAGGTCAGTGGACATGTTTGTGGGTTGGGGTCTTTCTGTACAGATGTCTGTACATGTTGTGTTTGGGCGATCCCATTCGCCGCGGCGGCCGGTCCGCATATATTTAAATGTTGCCTTGTTTGCCCTGTGTGGCCTTTGTTGGTATTTTCTGCGTGCAGGGTATATGGGATAGTCCGTAAAACAAAGGAAACTCTGCCGAATTTTTTTTTCTGGAAATTATCTAAATTTGAAATAAAGCCTTGTCGGCTTCTGCTATATACTAGAATGCGTTTGATAGAATTTGATATAGCAATTGATAGACGTGTTGGGTGCCCAGATCGGGTACTAGTCACGGCCTACGGGATTGGGTCGTGACAAAAGTGGTATCAGAGCGGTTCGTCCTCGGAATGTCTACAGACCGTGTCTAGTAGAGTTTTATTTATCGGTGTGTTGTGCACCACACCTATAAACAGGAGGCTACAGGGCATTTAGGATACTACCCTTCTTTCTGTCTTAGATCGTGCGATAGAGATGTGTTATCAGGATGACTCCTCCCTAACGAATTGGTACATTTGCAGTTATGCCTCCAAAAAAGCCGACAGCGGCCCAAAAGGCCAAGGCAGCAGCTGTGGGAGAGACTAGTCGGGCCCAGAGGGTTACCAGGGCCCATGCACATATTGCTCCTGATATTTTGCCCCCGGCAGAGGGCTCTTCCACACCGCCACACGTAGAGGAGATTGGAGCAGCAGCAGCTGCAGGTCGAGGGGCGGCTCCACCGCCAGCTCCCGAGATTCCAGTACCTGAGCCTCCAGCTCCACGGCCAGGGACTGAGGATCAGACTATGAGAGAGGCAGTCCAGCTATTGACCAGACTTGTGGCGGGACAGGTTCAGGGGCACGGACTGGGAGGTGGCCGAGCTGACAGGCGCGACAGTTCGAGAGCTCGTGAGTTCTTGACTTGTGGCCCTCCAAAGTTCTTCGGGACAAAGCCCGAGGAGCATCCTGAGGAGTTTATCAGGAAGATGCGGCGCACTTTGCATTTGATTAATGCTTCCGCGACAGAGTCAGTCACGTTGGCTTCGTACCGGTTATATGATGTAGCGGCTAATTGGTACGAGTCATGGGAGTTATCTAGAGGTGACGGCGCTACCCCAGCAGTTTGGGATGATTTTTCTCAGGCTTTTCTTAGCCATTTTCTGCCTCCGGAGTTACGGCGGGCCAGGGCTGACAGATTCTTATTGCTGAGACAGAGGGGCCGCAGTGTTCGAGAGTACAGTATGGAGTTCGACTCATTGGCCCGATATGCACCTGCTGTGGTAGCTACTATGGCTGACAGGATGCATAGGTATATTATGGGTTGGACCGGTATTTTGTCGACAGTTGTTTGGTATTGGCCGCTCAGCCCGATATGGATATTGCCCGTATTCAGGCGCACGCCCAGGGCATAGAGGACCGGCACAGGGGTCATCAGCCCGATAGGAGTCAGGATCAGAGACAGCCCAAGAGGGCCAGATCATCCGGGTATTCTGGAGAGTTTCGGGGCAGACAGCCTCAGCAGCCGCAGCAGCCTAGCAGATATCCATCCCAGCCGGCACAGAGCGCACCTCCATAGCCTACAGGTCGCAGATTTGATAGCCCAGGTTATTCATGTCACACCCTAATTCCGCTAGGGTGTGATGGGCACCCGAACCTTACCTAGGGCCGAGCGAACCCTCAGACTCTTGTTGCACATAAAATCATGTCAAACTTTTCAAATCAAATGAGATGAAATACATCGTAAATTTTTTTTTTCCAGAAATATTCTTTCACGTAGCTTCCAAGCATAACGAATCAATAAACATACAAAATTCAGTACATAACACAGACCGACATTTTGGCTGACGGAGCCGCTTACAGACTGACAACCAATACCAACGACGCTATCTGCAAAGTCTCTAACGTAATCCAGAAAGCATAACATACCAACTCTGACTCGGCAGCACTCCGGGAACAAATGGAGCTTGCCATCTGCACTGGAACATCTTCTATACTGTCTTCAACTCACCTGGGAGTACCTGCGCGGCATGAAACGCAGCCCCCCGAAAAGAGGGGGTTAGTACGAAATATGTACTGAGTATGTAAAGCATACAACACAGAAAGCAAAGTCACAACTGAAATACGATATATAGAAAGCGAGCACAATAGCCAGCATACTAAGGAGTCGTATCCGGCGTACAACAGGCGAAAGAAGTTCCGGAGAAATCAACACGGCAATCGGGATGACAAAATGTTTGCTTTCTTTTGGAAAACATCTTTGTTTCACACGCATAGAAGAATCAACGCACAATTTCCGCGGCCATAAGTCCAGCGGTCACAATCACACATACTGCGGTCAAGTATCCAGCGGTTTTCTATCACAAGTTCGACACACCGCGGTCAAGGGTCCAGCGGTCTATGTCGGCATAATCACAAGTGCGGCAGACGCGGTCAAGGGTCCAGCAGTCAATGCCACACGTCCGGCATGACGCGGTCAAGGGTCCAGCAGTCAATGTCGGGCACGCCGCGGTCGAGGGTCCAGCGGCCAATATCACATATGCGCATATTCACATAATCGGCCCGGGACTCGGTAACACAGAAGATAACTAGACAAAATGCCAAATTATCACTTTCCAAACATAATCACACATGCCAGGATCATGCATCACACAGGACTCAGGTATACAAAAATCGTATATCGAAAAATCAAGAAAATAAGTAGTTTGTCCAGAATCTCAGGGTAAGATTTTTAAAAACGCTTTAGATGTCAAAAACATTTTATAATGCTCATGAAGGTGGTCATAACACCTGTCATATAGTGAACAGCATAATAACCAGGAGTTACCTGCGAACTCCGGACAAGAGTACATTGGCTAAAGCCGTACATCACATGTCAGGGTTTCGTTCCCCACAATTGGGTCAATAATCATTAAAATCCGTCTCGGGATAGATAAAATATCTCCCGTTTAGTAGTCGGAACAATAACCATGAGTTCCCTTGACTTACCGTACGGGAATAAGACAAACAGAACAATAAGAGAGGTATCGGGGATAGCGGGCCCACCTCGGGCCAAGTCGAGGCGGCGGACGAGAATCACGCCCATTAGACTCTACGGAGTCATCCAGGAAAGTTTTAGAACGATCGGGTTACATTTGTAAACGTTTTGGAAGTCCAACCACTTTTCTAGTAAAATGCACCTTTTATAATTCAATTCTATTGAATGAATAGTAACGAAAACTAATCTCGGGTTACGATGAGCAGGATGGTCCCCGAGGTCGAAATCTCAACCTAGTAGACCTAGGGCATGCCAAAGAAGGAAAGGATAAGCTTTACATACCTTTCGCGCTACTCACCCTTGTCCAAACTCAATCTCCGTTTCGCCCAAAACCTACAAATGGTCATTTTTACCAATTGTTAACTATAAGGCTTTTGGTATTCAATCTTTAACTCATCCCTTGTCTACAAAAATTTGGGCAGCATTTCCCCTATAAACGCGTTTATCCGAATTTTCAATTGCTCTCCTGTTGACACAGAAATACCAACAATAACATATGGACACAACCATATCTTCAATTCTTTTATTTCAACAAGAACAATAACATATCAAAACAGCCCCCAACTGTAACATAACGATGCCCGAAATTCTAACGAACACTTGCAATACACCAAGCAGCCAATATGCACTTCTTATACCTTATTTCATGCAATATTTTCAGAAAATTTCAGGGACATACAACAGCAGCCACTCGACACCACATCATCTACTCATGTGCAATAAAACCACATTATTATCTCTATAATCCTTACAACAATTTAACTCCAACTCTAACCATTAAATTCCTTCACTCTCCTCACATATCCATGATTACAACAACCAAAATATTAATTCAAATCAGTCCATCAATTTCAATTAAAACAGCCCCTCACCCATAAATTTCAACAAAACAACAAACGAGTTTATAATGTTGTTTTCTCCGTTCTAATTCGTTAAAACTCTAAATAAACACTTTAATAACATAAAAGGAATTTTATAAATACCTTATCAGAAGCTCCACCACGAAAATTTCATCCCCCAAGACCAATATTTATCTCAAATTGAAGGCAACGCAACGTACAACGTTTTTCTCTTCATGAGCTTCGGGATTCGGAGCTCGGATTTTGATCAAAATGGCTTCCTTAGCCTAGGATCTCTCTCTCTCTCTCTCTCTAATGTTTTTGGAGGATATTATCTGAAAATGATCTGCCCTCAAGTGAATTTTCCATATATATTAACGTTAATGGGCCTCATGGGCCGAAACATTAGTGTTTGGGTCGGGTCCAAACTTGCTTCCCTGCCAGCCCAAATTGCAGCGTCCATATTTCCTTATCCAAATATCATTTTGACGAGAGGTTTTTTGCGTTGGAAACTAGACTCGATGAACTTCATTTTAGGCTTTATAAACACCTTAAAACTCCTCATATACTAGGAGATATGCCCCCAACAATATGGGCTAAAAATCTGGTCCGAGATTTTACTGAAGTTGTTCCGATTCATTTTGTTTAGATTCGTTTATCTTCTAATCCTCTTCCAACTCTCATGTAACCTCTTATACATACATATACATACCCATATACATACATAACAATCCATACACATCTCGAAGGGTCCGGAGAATCACCATAACCTTAAACGTAACTGGAGAACTTACGAAGCTTCGACGAAACTCCAATCGCAAAAATGTATTCATATCTTTTATCCATCTTCTATATCATTACTAATAATCTCAAATACTTTAAAAGGGCACTCACATTACCTCATATACGCTCATAACGCAATTTCAAATCCTTTAGGTTACGATGTCACCTCGGGATACTTAAGGCAACCATATATATAACGATATTCTTACTAACTCGATTAACTTTCCTTGAACTTTCTTAACTCATTCTTTCTTGTCTTAATTAAAATAGCACAGACTCTTACGGGGTGTAACATCCTCCCCCCTTAGGAACATTCGTCCCCGAATGTCAAATTAGTCCTACATAATTATACTGCTTCTGGTGATCTTATAACGATTCACTTGTAACTTGAACTCATCTATCATGTTGTGCCTTTCTTTACTTAGACTAATGCCATTCTCCACCTGACATCTGTTAATATTGATCTTCCAAATATAGTAGACACGATTTAGCTACCTCCGTAATCGACTGCAACTTACCATATCCATCTATACTTGAAGCTTAAGTCGAGTTCTTCTTGCTCGTTCTCTTTAAATTCACTGTCTTCTAGTAACTAGCTCGTTCTGACCATCTCACTTAAACCATTTCGCAATTTCCCTTAATCCCACTTATAACACTTCAAGCATATTATCTCGTGTCGTTTCTCTATTTTTGACTGAACTCTTCTATCACCCCTTTACTCAGGTTCACCTGGGTCCCCAATCCCTCCTGAAATGATCTCCAGAAATTTGCTGATCATATATGCTTTCCCAAAATAAAATTTCCCAAGTAAGGATGATGCTTCTTACGAATGACATGGAGGGTATCTCTTAGAATTTAACCCAACATAATAGATTTTCCCTATCAGTATCGACTTTCAAAACATGCTAAGAACTTATATCTCATTTTCCTATTCATATTTCTGGAAAAATTTGGGCAGAGGTTCCTCTGTATTTCTTACTATCCCAAAACCTGGACGCAGGAAATACCGACCATGCCTCACAGGGCCAACACACATACGTATATACACATCATATCACATCGTATCATAGCCACACAGGGCTAACAATTTCAAATAAAAGTATAAAGGTGTCGGGACTTACCTCACATATGGCACCTCGAGACGTTCCTGATCCTTTAACTATCTGTTCTGTTGTACTTTTCTATCCACCTTCTCTTTCATCCTCAAATCTCACATTTCAATCAAATTCCAATATTCTTACCTTACCCGACACGCCTCTTTCGTACCATAACTTACTTGCGTATTGTGTAGCTTCCAATATCATCGGTCACTTTCTTTTGTCGATATCATTCTTCAGCTGAAATCAAAGGTTAGTAAGAGGAATTTCATTTCTTATGGCTGGCTCTATCGCACGATCTAAGATCCAAAGAAAGGTAACACCCTAAATGCCCTGTAGCCTCCTGTTTATCGATGTGCTGCACAACACACCGATAATCAAGACTCTACTAGACACGGCTTTGCAGACAACCCCTAGGACAGACCTGCTCTGATACCACTTTGTCACACCCTAATTCCACTAGGGTGTGATGGGCACCCGACCCTTACCTAGGGCCGAGCGAACCCTCAGACTTTTGCTGCACATAAAATCATGTCAAACTTTTCAAATCAAATGAGATGAAATACATCGTAAATTTTTTTTTTCCAGAAATATTCTTTCACGTAGCTTCCAAGCATAACGAATCAATAATCATACAAAATTCAGTACATAACACAGACCGACATTTTGGCTGACGGAGCCGCTTACAGACTGACAACCAATACCCACGACGCTGTCCGCAAAGTCTCTAACGTAATCCAGAAAGCATAACATACCAACTCTGACTCGGCAGCACTCCGGGAACAAATGGAGCTTGCCATCTGCACTGGAACATCTTCTATACTGTCTTTAACTCACCTGGGAGTACCTGCGCGGCATGAAACGCAGCCCCCCGAAAAGAGGGGGTCAGTACGAAATATGTACTGAGTATGTAAAGCATACAACACAGAAAGCAAAGTCACAACTGAAATACGATATATAGAAAGCGAGCACAATAGCCAGCATACTAAGGAGTCGTATCCGGCGTACAACAGGCGAAAGAAGTTCCAGAGAAATCAACACGGCAATCGGGATGACAAAATGTTTGCTTTCTTTTGGAAAACATCTTTGTTTCACACACATAGAAGAATCAACGCACAATTTCCGCGGCCATAAGTCCAGCGGTCACAATCACACATACTGCGGTCAAGTATCCAGCGGTTTTCTATCACAAGTTCGACATACCGCGGTCAAGGGTCCAGCGGTCTATGTCGGCATAATCACAAGTGCGGCAGACGCGGTCAAGGGTCCAGCAGTCAATGCCACACGTCCGGCATGACGCGGTCAAGGGTCCAGTAGTCAATGTCGGGCACGCCGCGGTCGAGGGTCCAGCGGCCAATATCACATATGCGCATATTCACATAACCGGCCCGGGACTCGGTAACACAGAAGATAACCAGACAAATTGCCAAATTATCACTTTCCAAACATAATCACACATGCTAGGATCATGCATCACACAGGACTCAGGTATACAAAAATCGTATATCGGAAAATAAAGAAAATAAGTAGTTTGTCCAGAATCTCAGGGTAAGATTTTTAAAAACGCTTTAGATGTCAAAAACATTTTATAATGCTCACGAAGGTGGTCATAACACCTATCATATAGTGAACAGCATAATAACCAGGAGTTACCTGCGAACTCCGGACAAGAGTACATTGGCTAAAGCCGTACATCACAGGTCAGGGTTTCATTCCCTACAATTGGGTCAATAATCATTCAAATCTGTCTCGGGATAGATAAAATATCTCCCGTTTAATAGCCGGAACAATAACCATGAGTTCCCTTGACTTACCGTACGGGAATAAGACAAACAGAACAATAAGAGAGGCATCGGGGATAGCGGGCCCACCTCGGGCCAAGTCGAAGCGGCGGACGAGAATCACGCCCATTAGACTCTACGGAGTCATCCAGAAAAGTTTTAGAACGATCGGGTTACATTTGTAAACGTTTTGGAAGTCCAACCACTTTTCTAGTAAAATGCACCTTTTATAATTCAATTCTATTGAATGAATAGTAACGAAAACTAATCTCGGGTTACGATGAGCAGGATGGTCCCCGAGGCCGAAATCTCAACCTAGTAGACCTAGGGCATGCCAAAGAAGGAAAGGATAAGCTTTACATACCTTTCGCGCTACTCACCCTTGTCGAAACTCAATCTCCGTTTCGCCCAAAACCTACAAATGGTCATTTTTACCAATTGTTAAGTATAAGGCTTTTGGTATTCAATCTTTAACTTATCACTTGTCTACAAAAATTTGGGCAGCATTTCCCCTATAAACTCGTCTATCCGAATTTCCAATTGCTCTCCTGTTGACACAGAAATGCCAACAATAACATATGGACACAACCATATCTTCAATTCTTTTATTTCAACAAGAACAACAACATATCAAAACAGCCCCCAACTGTAACATAACGATGCCCGAAATTCTAACGAACATTTGCAATACACCAAGCAGCCAATATGCACTTCTTATACCTTATTTCATGCAATATTTTCAGAAAATTTCAGGGAAATACAACAGCAGCCACTCGACACCACATCATCTACTCATGTGCAATAAAACCACATTATTATCTCTATAATCCTTACAACAACCCACAACAATTTAACTCCAACTCTAACCATTAAATTCCTTCACTCTCCTCACATATCCATGATTACAACAACCAAAATATTAATTCAAATCAGTCCATCAATTTCAATTAAAACAGCCCCTCACCCATAAATTTCAACAAAACAACAAACGCGTTTATAATGTTGTTTTCTCCGTTCTAATTCGTTAAAACTCTAAATAAACACTTTAATAACATAAAAGGAATTTTATAAATACCTTATCAGAAGCTCCACCACGAAAATTGCATCCCCCAAGACCAATATTTATCTCAAATTGAAGGCAACGCAACGTACAACGTTTTTCTCTTCATGAGCTTCGGGATTCGGAGCTCGAATTTTTACCAAAATGGTTTCCTTAGCCTAGGATCTCTCTCTCTCTCTCTCTCTAATGTTTTTGGAGGATATTAGCTGAAAATGATCAGCCCTTAAGTGAATTTTCAATATATATTAACGTTAATGGGCCTCATGGGCCGAAACATTAGTGTTTGGGTCGGGTCCAAACTTGCTGCCCTGCCAGCCCAAATTGCATCGTCCATATTTCCTTATCCAAATATCATTTTGACGAGCGGTTTGTTGAGTTGGAAACTAGACTCGATGAAATTCATTTTAGGCTTGTGAAACTCCTTAAAACTCCTCATATACTAGGAGATATGCCCCCAACAATATGGGCTAAAAATCTGGTCCGAGATTTTACTGAAGTTGTTCCGATTCATTTTGTTTAGATTCGTTTATCTTCTAATCCTCTTCCAACTCTCATGTAACCTATTATACATACATATACATACCCATATACATACATAACAATCCATACACGTCTCGAAGGGTCCGGAAAATCACCATAACCTTAAACGTAACTGGAGAACTTACGAAGCTTCGACGAAACTCCAATCGCAAAAATATATTCATATCTTTTATCCATCTTCTATATCATTACTAATAATCTCAAATACTTTAAAAGGGCACTCACATTACCTCATATACGCTCATAACGCGATTTCAAATCCTTTAGGTTACGATGTCACCTCGGGATACTTAAGGCAACCATATATATAACGATATTCTTACTAACTCGATTAACTTTCCTTGAACTTTCTTAACTCATTCTTTTTTGTCTTAATTAAAATAGCACAGACTCTTACGGGGTGTAACAATTCAGGAGCAGGTCAGAGCTCCAGGGCTTCAGGTTCGCGGACGGATAGGGGTTCTGGTCAGACGAGGCCACCTAGGCCTCAGTGTTCTTATTGTGGCAGATACTATCCTGGGGAGTGCTACAGAGCCACCGGTGCATGTTTTTCTTGTGGCCGTCAGGGCCATTCTGTGAGAGATTTCCCGTATAAGGGTAGTTCGGGTGGTGCAGCGCAGCCTACCGGATCAGCCGCCGGGTCATCATCTTCATCAGTGGCTATGCGCCCTACGGGGCCAGGTATTTCAGCACCAGCGGGTCGCGGCAGAGGCCGTGGTGGAGCTTCAGGTACTAGCGGTCCTTCGAATCGCATTTATGCTTTGGCCAGCCGCCAGGATCAGGAGGCATCGCCTAATGTCGTTACAGGTACATTATTGGTTTTCTCTCGGTCTATGTATGCATTAATTGATCCAGGTTCGACTTTGTCATATATTTCGCCTCTTGTTGCTGGAAAAATTGGTATAACGTCTGAACCTATAGAGCCATTTGAGGTAGCTACACCGATTGGGGACTTTATTGTAGCAAAACAGGTATATAAAGACTGTTTTGTAACTGTATGTGGCTGTGACACTAAGGCAGATCTGGTGGAGTTAGATATGATCGAGTTCGATGTTATTATGGGTATGGACTGGCTAGCTTCCTGTTATGCTAATGTTGACTGCCAAAATAAGGTAGTTCATTTTCAGTTTCCCGGGGAGCCAGTTATAGAATGGGCCGGTAATACAGCATCGCCGAAAGGTAAGTTTATTTCATACCTTAAGGCGAAGAAAATGATCAGAAAAGGTTATATTTATCATCTGGTTCGGGTACAAGACTTGACAGCAGAAACGCCGACTCTTCAGTCAGTTCCCGTGGTTAATGAATTTCTAGATGTATTCCCAGATGAGCTTCCAAGCCTTCCTCCAGAGTGGGAGATAGATTTTACTATCGATTTGCTTCCAGATACTCAGCCGATATCTATTCCCCCATACAGAATGGCACCGGCAGAATTGAAAGAACTGAAAGAGCAGTTGAAGGATCTGTTAGAAAAAGGCTTCATCAGACCCAGTACTTCGCCTTGGGGAGCTCCGGTATTATTTGTGCGTAAGAAAGAAGGGTCGCTGCGTATGTGTATTGATTATCGGTAGCTGAATAAGGTAACCATAAAGAATAAATACCCCCTCCCCAGAATTGATGATTTGTTTGATCAGTTGCAGGGCGCCAAATATTTCTCGAAGATAGACCTTCGGTCAGGCTATCATCAGGTACGGGTACGAGAGGCCGATATTCCTAAGACAGCATTCCGGACCAGATATGGGCATTATGAATTCAGAGTTATGTCGTTTGGGTTAACTAATGCTCCTGCGGTATTCATGGATCTAATGAATCGGGTATTCAGGCCGTTCTTCGATATGTTCATAATTGTATTTATCGATGATATTCTGGTTTATTCTCGGAACGAGGCAGAGCACGCAGATCATCTGAGAGCGGTATTAGGGGTACTTCGGCATCAGAAATTATATGCAAAATTTTCTAAATGTGAATTCTGGCTGGCTTCAGTGGCATTCCTGGGGCATATTATTGCAGCTGATGGTGTCCGGGTGGACACCCAGAAGATTGAGGCCGTGAAGAATTGGCCCAGACCCACGACGCCCACGGAGGTACGTAGTTTTCTGGGATTAGCAGGCTATTACAGAATATTTGTGGAAAAGTTTGCTTCGATTTCAGCGCCTTTGACAAGGCTAACTCAGAAGGGAGCCAAGTTCCAGTGGACTGATGCTTGTGAACGAGGCTTCCAGTTGCTGAAAGAGAAGCTGACTACATCTCCAGTTCTGACTCTTCCCGAGGGACCAGACGGGTATGTTATTTATTGTGATGCTTCTGGTGTGGGGTTAGGCTGTGTATTGATGCAGCACGGCTGAGTTATAGCTTATGCCTCCCGACAGCTCAAAAAGCATGAAAAGAATTATCCTACCCACGATCTGGAGCTTGCAGCGGTGATTCATGCCCTGAAGATATGGAGACATTATTTATATGGCATGCATGTTGATATCTATACAGATCATAAGAGTCTCATGTATATTTTTAAGCAGAAGGAGCTTAATTTGCGGTAGCGGAGGTGGCTAGAGCTCCTGAAAGACTATGATGTGGATATTCTGTATCATCCGGGCAAGGCTAATGTTGTTGCAGATGCGCTTAGCCGGAAATCTATGGGCAGCTTGGCAGATTTACAGCCAGACAGGAGAGAGATAGTACGTGATATTCATCAGTTGGCTAATCTTGGGGTTCGTCTGGCCGATTCTGGAGGTACACGGATTTCTGTCCGAGGGGTTTCTGAATCATCTATTAAGGAAGATATCAAGCGGCATCAATATTAAGATCCTGTTTTAGCTCGATACAGAGACACTGACCATGAAAAGGAGAAGACTCCGTTCGAGTTTACACCAGACGGAACCTTACTATACAGAGGCAGGTTGTGTGTACCTGATATTGCAGGGCTACGGCAGTAGGTTATGGGCGAGGCATATTATGCTCGCTATTCTGTTCATCCTGGGTCTACGAAGATGTACCATGATCTTAGATGCCTATACTGGTGGGATGGCATGAAACGGGATATCGCAGAATTTGTCGCCCAGTGTCCAAATTGTCAGCAGGTCAAAATTGAACATCAGAAACCGGGTGGACTGTTGCAAGAAATGGAAATTCCGACGTGGAAGTGGGAGATCATTAATATGGACTTCATTACAGGTTTGCCTCGCACTCCACGGAAGTATGATTCCATCTGGGTTATTGTTGATAGGCTGACAAAATCAGCCCATTTTCTCCCCGTCAGAACTACTTATTCCGCCGAGGATTATGCTAGGCTTTATATTAAAGAAATAGTGAAGCTTCATGGAGTTCCTATATCTATTATCACTGACAGAGGTGCTCAGTTCACAGCGAACTTCTGGAGATCTTTTCAGGAAGGATTAGGGACTCAGCTGAGCCTGAGCACAACTTTTCATCCTCAGAGTGACGTACAGGCCGAGCGCACTATCCAGACGCTTGAAGATATGTTGCGGGCCTGTGTTATTGATTTCAGAGGTAGCTGGGAGGATCACTTGCCATTGATTGAATTTGCTTATAATAACAGTTACTATTCCAGCATCCAGATGGCTCCGTACGAGGCCCTGTATGGCAGGAAATGCAGGTCACCGATCGGCTGGTTTGATATTGGCGAGACAGAATTAATCTGCCCAGATATGATCCAGCAGGTCGTTGATAAGGTGAAACTTATTCGGGAGCGGCTATTGGCAGCCCAGAGTCGACAGAAATCATACGCTGATAAACGGCGTCGTCCTTTGGAATTCCAGGTTGGTGATTGGGTATTTCTGAAGGTATCGCCTATGAAAGGGGTGATGCGGTTCGGCAGAAAGGGTAAGCTCAGTCCGCGTTATATTGGGCCTTATCAGATTGTTAGAAAAATTGGAAATGTCGCCTATGAGTTAAATCTGCCATCTGATTTGGAGGCGGTACATCCGGTATTCCATGTATCTATGCTCCGCAAATGCATTGGTGATCCCTCCAGAATATTTCCTGCGGATGATATTCAGGTGACGGAGCAATTATCTTATGAGGAGCAGCCCGTAGCTATTTTGGACCGCCATGTAAGAAAGCTCCGGAACAAAGATGTAGCCTCTGTTAAGGTGCTGTGGCGGAACGATAATAGGGAGGAAATGACCTAGGTGGCCGAAGAGGAAATGAAGAAGAAATATCCTCATTTGTTCCCTATGCCCACAGGTAATCTTGAATCCTTGCTTAGTTCTATTTCAATAATGAATGTGTGTCATATGTGCTGTCTATAAACATAACTCCCCCAAAGTATTTCCAGACCCTATAAGATTAATTTAACATTCGAGGACGAATGTTCTAAAGGGGGGGAGGATGTTATATCCCGTGTTTTCGCACATTTGGAAAATTAGAAATAATCTTGACTTGTATGAAATAAAGTCATAATTGATTACATCTAGCACATGAGTTGTTTGGGAAAGAATATTAATGTGAAAGTGTCGGGGAAGGCTAAGGGCAAAAAAATTGGAATTTTGGAAAGTAGTTTCGGGAATTACAAAAAATTGATTCACAAGTCTTTGGGCTTGTAAAATGAGACAAATGAGGCCCATTATTTTGAAGGGTGGCCGGCCAACTATGGCCCAAACCCATGGCCCCAATTAATTTTCCATGTGTTAAAATTATATGAGTCATACCCCTTTAGAAAGTTCAAGAAATTAGAAAGAACAAAACAAAGCAAAACAAGAGCAAAAAATAGAGGGTTTCGGGTTTGCCATAGGGAAATTTGCCACCAAAAACCTTGTTCTAAAAATTTATATTTTGTGGTTGTCCTACTAAATTGAGTAGCCTCTTCAACTTGGTGTAGTTGGTTTGGAGAAAGGAGGCCTTGGTTCATCAAAGTGATCACAAGTTCAAGTGAAGAAGACTAGAGAATAAGGTAAGAATTCATCCCTTATCCTTGTGTTATGAAGTCTTGTTTGTGTTGTAGTATGTAGAAATGTGTTGATTGTATGAAGAAATGGAAGTTTGCAAAGTGGGTGTGTGGTATATATGTGTAGCCGTGTGTATGCATGCATTGTATGCCAATGAAGAATTGAAATTATGTTGTATTCTAGTTGTGAATGTGATGGAATTCATATTGAGAATGAAAGTTGAATAAAATTGGATGAATTGGCAAAAAGAGCATTGGGCCGTGCGGTATGTTGGAGTAGGAATAGAAATGAATCAAGTTTGTGTAATGTGTTAGTTGTGTTATTGTGATTCTTGCAATGTAAATGAAAGTAAAACGATATGAGTTTGCTTTGAAATGGAATGTAGAAACTTATGTCGCTTAAGTATGATTTTACGACATTATGAAAATGAAGTTATTAGGTTGCAAATTATGATGGGTATTGATGAATTTGGAAGATGGAATCATGTTATGAATATGTAAGTCAAAGATTAGAAGTTTCGAATGCGTTATGACTTTGGCGGAAAGTTTGTATATTATGTATACCGTGTGTATAATTTGAGGAAACGATATGAAATGCTTCTAAACTATGTTATGATGATCTAGATTGATAATGGATGTGAAATCCTTGAGATTGGTTTGGAAATTGAAGTTGAAATGAAGGTTATGGCATTATGTCGGCAAGTAGAACTAGTTGTGTCATATTGTGTTTCTAATGTTTGTTGTTGATGTTGGTGTTGTTGTTTGGGTTGTTGTTGATGGGTTTGAGCCGAGTTGAATTCTCGGGGGTGCTATATGTATAGGGGAAGTGCTGCCGAAATTTCGGTAGACAAATATGAGTTGAATTGAATTTGTAGCATCTATAACTTACAATTGGTAAATGTGACCATTTGCAGATTTTCGACGAAACGGGGAGTGAGCTTGGATAGGCTTAAAAAGCTCAAAAGGTATGTAAAGCTACCCCGACTCTTCTCTTGGCATGCCCTAAGTGTATTAGGATCGGATTCGGGCCTCGAAAGACTTTCTGCCCCTCGGAATCCGCAAGTGAAAATATCACTTTTTCTTTCAGTAAGATTGAACTCTTTTGGTATGTTTTCTTGGAAATTATGCAAACTTTCTCTAAACTCCTTGGAAAGCTATAGAATGTCCGTACAACCTTTATAGGTGACCCCATAAGCTTAAAATATGTAATTTGAGCCCACCGCCTTGCTTGTCCCGAGGTGGGCCCACTAATCCCGGTTTTTCCCTTATTGTACTTAGGTCTTATTTTCGAGCAGTTTTTGAAAGAAATGTTTGGACTACCATTCTAATTACCTAACTAACATTGTTTCAATATTCCATTAAGTCTGATAACCTGTTTTGACACTCAGAACGATTTCAGAAAGGTTATACTTTTGTAATTCATTATGATACCCGAAACTCATTTATTATGATCCCGTCCGACTTCATTGGATCGGTTTGTCTTGATATGCCTCATCGAGTCTATGAAAATATTTATGGTATTTTAATTGCATTAGTCTCTCACTACTCCACTCGTGGATGCCCCAATGTTTCCCATACTGAGCCCGGGCCAGGATATGTTGTCAAGCGTAATCCCCTGCATTGTTCGCCGTGCCTCGATGTGAGGGGGCAGGTATACGTGTACATGGGTTTGTGGAGTATGTTGTGCCATGTACGCTTGTTCTGATATGATTGGCTATGGACATCTGATATGACATATTATGTTACGGGGTTATGCCCCTGTTCTGATTCTTCTGTGTTGTGGCACCAGCGTCGGGAGGGTGGCCACTTTCTGTCTGCCGAGTCCCTTGGCAGGGGCTGGATTTGATATGAAATATGTTTCTGTACACACTCTGCATGTTTTGAAAATATGTATCTGATACTTTGGGTTTTCTGTTTACTTTCTGTACGTTCTGTACCAGTTATGATTTTGTTTCTGTAATTCAGGCTTTACATATTCAGTACATATTTCGTACTGACCCCCGTTCTTCGGGGGCTGCGTTTTCATGCCGCGCAGGTACCGATGACAGGTTTGCTGGTCCGTCCGCTTGGGATCTTATTCCGCTATTTTGGAGCGCTCTCTTATCCAGAGCCCATCTTTTGGTATAGTCTGTCACTACTGTATATATATATTCTCGTTCATGGGTACGGCGGGGCCCTGTCCCATCATATGATTCTGTCGGTCTGTTTAGAGGTCTGTGGATATGTTTGTGGGTTGGGGTCTTTCTGTACAGATGTGTGTACATGTTGTGTTTGGGCGATCCCATTCGCCGCGGCGGCCGGTCCGCATATATTTAAATGTTGCCTTGTTGGCCCTGTGTGGCCTTTGTTGGTATTTTCTGCGTGCAGGGTATATGGGATAGTCCGTAAAACAAAGGAAACTCTACCGAAATTTTTTTTCTGGAAATTATCTAAATTTGAAATAAAGCCTTGTCGGCTTCTGCTATATACTACAATGCGTTTGATAGAATATGATATAGCAATTGATAGACGTGTTGGGTGCCCAGATCGGGTACTAGTCACGGCCTACAGGGTTGGGTCGTGACAATAAGAGCGGCCACAAACCTATCAGAGTCGCCCAGGATCTCCAAGAGAGAGGGTTTGCGTGTATCATCATGGCCACCCTGGCCATGATATTAAGGAATGTGTGAATTTCAAGCTTGAATTGGAACGCCTCGTGAATGAAGGCCATCTTTTGATTGTCGCAGGAAGACAAGGATAGAGGATGAAGATGAAGAAGACAATGAAGACCTGCTTGGTATTGTTGGGTAGAAAAACATAAGTATCCCTTTACCGCTTTCAATAAGATAGAATATCCCTTTCCCTTTTTATGTAAACGAAACCACACCGACCTGATGTCCTAATGGAGATACGTGGGAAGCTTCTTTAAGGCTTAGTCAGGATAGAAAAATTAAGTTTCGGGTAGCATAGGAAAAAACCTTTTTCTGTGTATGCCTGAACTACGAATGGACCTGATTTCGCTTTTGGTGGGATATGTAAGCAGTCTATTTAAGACTCGGTCCTTTTATAATAAAAATCTAAATGCCCCTTAGTACAGGACGGTAGAAACAAATCAACCATAAAGACCACTTACCGAAAAAATCAATATTCTTAAAACACAAAAAGACCGAAATACCTTTGGAATGTGAATCAGTCAAGAGTTGAAATAAAACATATGAATCTATGTGCTATAAATTGCAAACAACGTCATATCTTATGTTTCGTGCTTAAACCTAACGCTAACTTGGGAGCTCTTGAGTTGTTTTCTTTTAGAGATAGGGGTCGATTCGCTGGCACCGGTTACTCGATCAAAAGTTTCCACAACGTCCTTAAACCCTCAAGAAGAAAACATGCCTGAGACTCCACCACCGAACAAAACTGCTTTTGTGGAAAATGTGCCTGATCGCGTATTATTGGAGAAAATCAGTCAGACATCGACCAAAACCGACAGAGAATATGAAGTCGCTGGAGAGACGAGGCGGCGCCTATGCAACCACCTATGACTAAAGCTAAGCTTATAGCTGCGTTTATACGGCACCAAGAAGCTGATTGTTTTAACAAAATGATAAATATGAAAAGGAGTTCCTTTGCATATTTAGTCGCCGTTGGGGAAGATATCGAAGATGGCCTCAAGACCGGCAGGATTGTTAGTGTACTAAATAGATCAGGTGCTTCTGGTGCCGCAAGTGGCAAAAAGAAGAGAGAAGATATAGCCTATGTTTCTAGAACTACTAGCCCGAAAAGCCGAAGAAAGTAGATAACCCACAAAAGTTAAGATAACTACCAATCACCTCCACCAACCAACTGTATAACCACTTTACCCAAATATAGCCCAATATCTGTGTGTTACGTATAACCTGGCTACCAAGCTCCACAACCAAATTATCAAATACCAACACCTAGCAACCGAGCTCTACGACCATATTATTGAATGCCAGCACCTAATAACCAAGCTCCAAAAAGCCAGACTTTCCAAAACCAGCCTTCCCCAGCAAACTATGAGGCACCCTAAAAGAAACCTATGAGTGTATTCACTCCCTTATCGGAATCAAGGGCTAGTTTGTTTGCTAAACTAAGAGACGTCAGGGGAATGAATGTTGTTCCACCAAAACCTGCTAATCCCACGGATCGATGGTACATGCCGGATTTCACTTGCGCCTATCATTCTAACCAAGTTGGCCATACTACTGAATATTGCATAAACTTAAAGCACAAGTTACAAGATATGATTGAGAATCATGAGCTTATCCTGGAACCAACAAATCCAAATGTGAACACAAATCCTCTTCTGAAACATGGAGGGTACTAAATTCACATGATAGAAAGAGACGATGAATGGGAAGAGAGCCCTGTGATAATTCGTCCAGATATTGAAGGATTGGAAAGTACTGTCGCCTCGTTATCTTTACAAGAGCAAAAAGAAGTGTTAAACTCTTTGACAAAGAAATTGAGACATCTATTGTAGCCAAGAAAGAGCCCTTCGTGCTCAAATATCCTTCAACGGGTGCTTGAATTCCGAACAATCCGTTCATACTCAAAAACTCATGACCAGTTGAGAATGCACCCTTTTTGATCAAACTACTGCACCTGACAATGTTCAATAAAGGAAAAGAGATAGTCGCTGTGGTTCAGGGTATGACAAGGTCTGAAGGGTGTTATGCTCCAGGAGAGCATGTACTTGAAGCGCCACTGTCACAACTCAAACCCACGAACCGTGACGAGTGCCCAACCACTACGGATCAAGCAACCCTAAACTCGTTCTTACTCCATACAAGGTAACCTGGTAGCCTAATTCAATTGATTTTCGATCGATACCATCTGCTATAACATTTATACGATAAACTTTACCTCATAATCTCATACATCATGCGTGTGAATATACATATATATAAGCATACGAACAAAGATGGTGACGCAGACCGACTCGATCAATATTTACATTGTACCCCAAAAGTGAGGAACAACCAAAGCTGTATGACACCCCCACTATACATAACTGTCTACAGACCTCTATGGAATACAGACTGTAGAAAGGACAGGACAAGGCCCTGCCATACCCATATATGTACATAGAAAGATAGCATACCAAAAAGAGGCTGAAGCTTCGGTCCAAATGGAGATCGATGGCTGAGATGGAGGAGAGGTCCTACAAGTATGGCTTAGTCGGCTAGCTACCTGAACTTGCGGGCATGAACGCAGCTTCCACAAGAAAGGGGACGTCAGTACGAACAGTGTACTAAGTACGTAAGGCATGAATAGTAACATAGTAAGAGATACCGAACATAGAAAATAACATAATGAAAAATATAGATCATAACATGAGATAAGGGAATAGACTGTACATCTGATTGCCTCTTAAGGTGGATACCATGCATGCTTAGCTTTTCATAAAAATTGTCTCATACATATGTATCATAATAGTGTTGCAGAATGTGTAGCCCGATCCATAAATATATATAATAGTGCCGAGGAACAAATGGTTTAACCATATATCCCGCGTCCGGGCATCCCGCGTCTGGGACGATATCATAATATACCAACCGATCAGGTGGCCATGCATATATAACGCCTCTCCCTTTTCCCATAACCCCATATATAGATATACATATACATATATATTTTTATATATATATATATATATATATAAGTAGCATGCATGAGATCCCAAATAAAAGCTACGACTATATCGGAGTGACGTAAGGTCGGTAACCTCCGATTTAGATTATGGACCATTCATCATCGCTGCATCTCACGTCGAAGGAACAAATAACATGAGATGAGATCAACAACAATGAATAAGATTGAGAAATCATGAAATAACTCAACATTCTCATATCATCATTGAAATCATAACTTGAGACTTTTAGACATAAAATCATCATCATCGTAATCATCATAGAAACATTCTCATCTTTAGCATCATGAGAAGCTTTAAGAGTCATAAACTTCTAGCTTTTGGAAACAAGGTGGTTATGGAAACATTTATGGGATCATAACATAGGAATTATGCCTTTGAAAGAAAGGGACGAGCCTTAATATACCTGTACGGCCTCCTATTATCTATGCTTATCCGTCTGTACTAGTAAATATACATTCAAGAGGATTCGCACTATCGTTACACTAATTGTTATATGCTTATGCTAGGTCTTCATATTAAACAATTCTATATCCTACCGAAAATCGGGCAACAGCTCCCCTGTTTATATGCCTAGCCCAAAATCTTAATTCAACAACCAACAACAATAACAACAACAATACCAACATCAATCATAATATTCTCAATACAAAAATACTCCATAAACATTCCATATTTGGTTTATCTCATATTTCTACCAACAAAACTATTATACGGCTATTTGACGGTTCTATCTCCGTAAATAAACCAAGATTAACATTAATAATAAGGTATCCATACCTTATTCTCACTAGAACAGCGATATCCTCAATATTCACCTTGAATCCAAGCCAAATTCCATCACAAAATGATACTATAATCACAACTATGCGCTCCCCGAGCCTCGATTAAGCAAAATCACTTCAAACCCTCAACTTTTTTATGACATAATTTCCCTTTGTGTGGGCTGAGCCTTTGATCTAATTTTTGGTGAAAAAAATAAGGTCGTGACCCTTTTATAGGTGGGTAAAGTCAGTGACACTGTAGTAGTATTGTTCAGCGCGGCTACTATAGCGCGCATTTCCGCTCTGTCAGCCTAACTTGTAACGTCCATAATTCTCTATTATAATGTCGTATCGATGAGCCGTTTGTTTCTATGGAAACTAGACTCGACGAACTTCATTTTAGGATTTTGAAACACCTTAAAACTCCTAATATACTAGGAGATATACCTCTCCAAAGTTGACCCAAAATTCTGTCAACTTTTTCCAAATTTTCGACGAACTTATTTTCTTCGATTTGCTTGATCCCAGAACCTTTAGATACTTGCTTAACACTTATTAAGAGTATTCATTAGCCTTATAAGGGTTCCATGACCTCTCTGATCTTACGTTAGTTTACTTACAACGCAAACGACGAAAAAAAATTCGAGGTATAATAGCCACGTCGCGACAACCCTCAGAAAAGACCAATCACTGAAGGTGAAACTGAAAACTTTTGGAGGCAAATGCCAGTCAAGGATTATTTGATTGTTGAGCACCTGCATAATACTCCTGCTAGGATATCAGTAATGTAATTATTACTCAGTTCGACTCAATATCGCTTAGCCTTAATGAAAGCTTTGGATTAAGTCCATGTGCCCGCCGGCACTATAAGTGAAACATTGGCCGAGATTGTAGGGTATGTTGCATGAGCGCATAGGCTATCATTTTCTGACAATGAATTACCAAGAGAGGGTAAAACCCACCACAGGGCCTTACTCATAACAGTCAAGTGTCGCGACAAGATTATCCCTCAAGTGCTGATTGATGGAGGGGCTAGTTAAATGTATGCCCTGTGATGACTTTGAAACAACTCGGGTACGATGTTGGAAAATCCGTCAGAGTCGAACAAATGTAAAAGCATATGATGGCGCAAACCAGCGACCCAATTGGAGAAATAGACATACAAATAGGTCTTGTAGAGTTCATAGTGGAGTTCATCATCATGGATATCAAAACAAGCTACAACTTATTACTGGGATGACCCTGGTTACACGCCTTGGATTTGTAGCATCTTCGTTGCACCAGTCTCTTTAATTCATATGGGATGATCAAGAAGTCGTGATTCACGGTAAAGGAAGTGTTCACAACTGTCCGTACAACTCCGTAGTAGTCATAGAGAAGTCACCAGTTGGTGTTGATTTTCACACTGTTGAACTATCCATGATAGACCATAGGGGAGATGATGAAGATATCCCTATGCCACTGGTCTACAAAATGGTTGCTACAAACATGATAAAGAGTGGGTTTGAACTCGGGAAAGGTCTGGGAAAGAACTTACAAGGAATCAGAGAACCAGTCAGTATAAAAAATAAGAAATATCGATTTGGGGTTAGATACGAGCCGTGTGAGGTAGAAAAAGAAGTCGAATATGGACCAAGAGGTCCAGTTGAAATGAGAAAGTCGTTCCCTCATCTATATGAGTCCTTCAAAGCATGCCCATTGAGTCACAATAGCAATGACCCAGAAGAGGGTTTAAGGACGTTGTTTTGGGAAGAGGAATGCACAACCATCATTGAAGAATGCTTCGAAGCATTGGAGATTCACCGAGATGAGCAAGGGGAAACAATAAGTGGATGGACTTCTACCCCGTTATTCACTCTACGCTAGAAAGAATGCTCATTTTTCAGAAAAAACGGCGAAAGTCGACTTTGAGGCCCCGCTTGTCGCCTTTTCATGTTTCTTTATTAAGTGTTGTTTAATAACGGAAATGTTTCGATGTTCCATTCTGAGTCAGGACCACAGTTTGTATCGCTTTTTTAAATTTCAATGAAAACGCCTCAAAGTTTACAATAAGACAAAATCGCTTTACTTTACCTATATAAGCATACATGCGTATATATATATATATATATATATATATATATATATATATATATATATATATATATATATATAAATAAATACATAATTGAAATTGCTTTTACATGATTATTAACCGTGTTATTTTATTTTACAATAATAATAATAATACAAAGGCCACAAATAATGTCATGACATGTTAGAAAACAAGTAAAAACGACGACGAACAAAACAACGATCAAGAAGAAGAGATAACTGAAATAGAGGGCTTGATAGATGTCAAAGAAGAATATGAGAACAAACCAATGCCAAACCTAGAGGAAGCAGAGGCAGTTAATCTAGGAAATGAGGAGTTGGTCCGGGAAACTAGAATAAGTGTGCATTTGACAGAAACTGAGAAAGAAGGGTTTCGGAGTTTGTTAAAAGAATATGAAGATATTTTTCGCTTGGTCATACGCTGATAGACCGGGTTTGAGTACGAACATTGTTGCCCATAGGTTTCCGATCCTTGAAGGATTTGCCCAGGTAAAAGAGAAAATCAAGTAGCCAAAGCCTGATGTCAACATCCGAATTAAAGAAGAATTAGAAAAACAGATTCAGTTGGGAGTTGTTGAGCTGACACCGTACTCGACATGGTTAGCAAACATAGTTCCAGTACCAAATAAAGATGGGAAAATAAGGATTTGTGTGGACTATCGTAATCTTAACCGCGCTAGCCCAAAGGATAATTTCCCACTCCCGAAAATTCACACACTCATTGATAACTGCGCAAAGCATGAGGTGCAATATTTTGTGGATTGTTACGCGAGCTAACATCATATACTGATGGATGAAGAAGATGCTCAAAAGACGGCATTAATCACACCATGGGGAGTGTATCATTACCGGGTAATGCCTTTTGGGCTCAAGAATGCCGGCGCTACTTACATGAGGGCGATGACTGCCATTTTTCATGATATGATGCATAGGGAGATTGAGGTGTATGTGGACGACGTCGCCATCAAGTCTCGAGTGGGTGATGATCATCTTGGGCACTTATGAAGATTCTTCAACAGACTCCAGCAGTACGATCTGAAGTTGACTCCTGCAAAATGTGCATTTGGAGTGCCCGCTGGAAAATTACTAGAATTCATAGTCAGTCGTCGTGGTATTGAGTTAGATCCCACAAATATCAAAGCAATCCAAGAACTCCCACTGCCAAGAATAAAGAAAGAGCTCAGTCCACAGTAATCATAGAACCAATTCTAAAACTCCTCAAGAAAGATGTTACAACTAAATGGACGGAGGACTGTAAGAATGCCTTTGACACCATCAAAAGATACTTGTCAAATCCACCCGTTTTGGTCCAGCCAAGGCCGGGAATTCCTTTGCTTCTGTACATATCAGTATCAGAAAATGATTGTGGGCGCATGTTGGCATAAAATGATGAAATAGGCAAGAAAGAGAGAGCCATCTATTACATTAGTAAGAAGTTCACACCCTGTGAATCCAGATATTCCTTAGTGCAAAAGACGTGTTGCACTCTAACTTGGGTGTCGCAGAAATTATGACATTATATGGCTGCATACACAACTCATCTGATCTAGAGAATGGACCCCCTAAGGTACATCTTTCGCCAACCTATGCTGATAGGGAAGTTGGCCAAATGGCAAATGCTATTAAGCGAGTTCGACATTCAGTACGTCGCACAAAAAGAAGTTAAGGGGCAAGCATTGGCAAATTTACTAGCAGAAAGCCCGGTAGATGACAATCACATACCTTTGTGGACTTACTTCCCGTATGAAGAAATAATGACAATTGAGGCAAAGAAAATGAAGATGAATTAGGATGGAAAGTATACTTTGATGGAGCGGTCAATTTTAAAGGATCAGGAATCAGAGCCATTTTGGTTTCAGACTCTGGACAATATTATCCAATGGTAGAAAAGTTGAGCTTCAGTTGCACCAACAACATGGATGAATACCAAGCATGTATTTTGGGTCTACGTTTAGCCTTTGACATAGATATGCAAAGCCTTCAGGTAATTGCCGATTCAGATTTGTTGATTCATCAAGTTCAATGAGAGTGGGCCACAAAAAATGATAAGATCATACCGTATGTCGAACTTGTGCAAAGATTTGCAAATCGGTTCAAAGAAGTCAAGTTCAAGAACATACCAAGAACCCAAAATGAGTTTGTTGATGCATTGGCAACAATAGCATCCATGATTTAGCATCCTAACAGTAGATATATTGATCCCGTCAAAGTTCAAATCAGAGATCGACCAGCTCACTGTACTTTTGTAGAGGTAGAGACTGATGGAAAACCTTGTTACATTGACATTAACATATTCCTAGAGAAAGGAGAATATCCCGAAAGAATCACAGTCAACCAGAAGAAAACTATCAGGAAGTTGGCGAATAGTTTCTTTATCAACAAGAATGTCCTGTACAGAAGAACCCCAAGTTTGGGATTGCTTAGATTTTGACTCTGTTGAAGCTACAAGATTGATTGAAGAAGTGCATGCTGGAACCTGCATGCCTCACATGAATGGGTTCGTGCTAGCGAAGAAAATCTTAAGAACAGGTTATTACTGGATGACCATGGAGAACGATTGTAGCAAATTCGTCTAAAAATTTCACAAGTGCCAGATTCTTAAAGATTTGATAAAGGTTCCTCCAATAGAACTGAATGCTATGACGTCACTTTGGCCATTCGCCGCTTGGGGCATGGATGTCATAGGACCAATTGAGCCAGCTGCATCAAATAAACGCCGCTTCATTTTGGTCGCCATAGACTACTTCACCAACTGGGTAGAAACGACATCTTATGCATCAGTAACAAAGAAAGTAGTTGCGGATTTTGTGCGCAACAACATCATATGCTGACGTGATATCCCAGAATAAATCATAACAGACAATGGGGCTAATTTGAATAGCCACTTGATGAAGAAAATTTGTGCGCAGTTCCGAATCACTCACTGGAATTCAACCGCATACCGGCCTAAAATGAATGGGGCTGTCGAAGCCGCCAACAAAAACATCAAGAAGATCCTCAGAAAGATGATTGATAACTACAAAGACTGGCATGAACAACTGCCTTATGCATTATTGGGATATTGCACTACCGCCAAAACTTCAACCGGGGCCACTCCATACCTGTTTGTTTATGGCACTGAAGCAATAATACCAGCCGAAGTAGAAATCCCTTCACTTCGAATAATACAAGAAGCTGAGTTGGATGATATAGAATGGATCTGCAAGAGGTGTGAGCAATTGGCTTTGATAGATGAAAAGCGAATGATTGTTGTTTGCCATGGTCAATTGTACTAACAATGAATGGCGCGAGCTTTCAACAAGCATGTGAGACCTAGGGTTTTTCAAATCGGGAAATTGGTGCTCAAACGAATATTCCCTGATCAAGAAGAATACAAAGGAAAGTTCGCACCAAACTGGCAAGGACCCTATATGGTGCGAAAGGTACTATCAGGAAGAGCTGTGCTACTTGCTGAGATAGATGGTCAAGAGTGGCCAAGGGCAATCAATTCAGATGCCATCAAGAGATAGTATGTATGAAGAAGAAGATGACTGCAAAAAATTAGAGTTTTTATAGTTTATGTTACTTTAATTGCATTTCATTTGCTTATAATTTTGAATTTTTCTTAGAAAAAACCAAATCCAAAATTATGTACGAACTACGCGAGCACCTGATTCCCTATACTTATAAGCGGAAACGTAGGCGCTTCCAAGCTCAGCCGCTTTAACCCAAAAATCCAAAATTATGTGTTTTGAACTACGTTATGACCTGATTCCCATTTTGGGATACGTAGGCGCTCTTTTGAGTTCGGTCTCACGAGAAACATTCCAATATATTTACCCCGAACAACGTTTCGACCAGATTCCCGAAACGGGATATGTAGACGCTCTCCCGAGCTCGTTCACTCCAAACAAAATTCCCAATAAATCTTAGGAAACCTCATAATTGATCTGGCAAGAGAAAGATAAAGGTAACCCCACAAGGAAACTGCGGCAGAATTTTTTAGAGGACCTCAAAAATTCTCTAAATATATTAGTTCAAAGGAACGAACTGATTAAAACTTCTACACTGGGGCAGAAATTTTGAGAAGAATCTCAAAAATTTCTCAAGAACGGTAAAATCAAGAATCGACAAGTACACACTTACACTGGGGTAGAAATTTTTAGAGAGTCTCAAAATTCTTCGGTAGAGTGAAATTCGAGTTGGTACAAAGATGCATACAAACTGGGACAAAATTTTCGAAAGGGATTCAAAAATTTCGCAAGTCAAGAAGAAGAGACAAAAGGCCTTGTTTGAGTAACTACTATCATGACAATAAAAGGGCGTGTCTAAAATATATCATTTTCAAAAAAAAAAAACCCAAATATATATATTTTCCAAAAAATCATCGCTTTTCAAACTTTGATAGAAAATAAAAGATTTTCAACGAAAATGAGCATCCTTCCTGCCAAAGTGTGAATGGAAGAAGTCCATTTGCAGGGAGAGCGGTCGTCAATAGAAAACAGACAAATTTTTCTGTAGATGTAGGAACAAACAAGAATGGATATTTTACACTAACTTGTTTGCTAAAATGTTTAAAACAGGATAACGACAACAAGCCAAGGGAAGAAGAAATTTTGAGGAAAGCCGCAAAGAAGAGCATACGAAAGGGTAACAAAATCCTCCCTAAGTAAACTTGGCTTTACACTGATAAGTTTGTTTGCTTTGCAGAGCACGAAGATTTTTACAAAAGAAAATTTTAAGACTACTGAAAGATATAATCACGGTACCAAAAGCCTGGTCTCCACTAAACAGTATTGTGTCAAGGTATTGAGACCCCAGCCTGGATGTCAAACGGCCTTGATACATTGATTGATTAGACATCTTAAAAATCTAAAATTTGAAGACAACGCATTGAAATCGGTATTGAAATGCCATATTCACAATCGAGTCTAGTCCTTTCAGAAGATGTGAACCCTGTCGACGGGCGGGTATTCTTCCCCGGAGTGAAAAAAGGAAGGTGTCAGTCTTGCCACCGAGGTAAGCTTCATTCCTAAAGATGACGATATGGATTAAATGACTACGTGTCGAAGGGTCTGAGTCGTCATCCATATATATAGCCAAAAATACGTAGCATAATTCTGAGGTTGATGTCCACAATCGTTGAAATACGAATGTAATTCCTACATCAAGATTTCCGGTCGCTACTGCAGTTTATTTCAAGTGAACGTAATCATGGTTCAGGGATAGTGGTAGTCATGAGAAAAGGCTCCGCACTTGAGTATGCAGTAGTTAACTTGAATATTCTAACTAAATGTTGTAATTTTGGACACAGAGTTTAGTAGTCATCATGAAAGGAATATGATACTACACTCTGACGTGCAACTTACATTTGGGTATTTTTTACTATAAGTGATATAGTACCGAAGTAGTTTACCGCAGACTTCGTATGAGGATAACGATGCAATCGACACCAGATTTGCGACGGTCACCGTAGCATGAGAAAATGATGTGAGTCCAAATTTTCTGGGGTGGTGGATGTCATAAGAGACAAAAATGACCTCGCACTTGAAAACATAGTTTTCATTAATAGCATCTTGCTTAAGAAAACGACAACCAGACTGGGGTGTGTAGGTTTCGCAAAAATGCGGTGTAGCCCGACCCAGATCCCAACAGAAGTTATCATTGAACAATGAAAACATCTGAAAACGGCGAAAAAAGAGCCGGTCAAAGTATCGTGATTATTCTCCAGAGTAGATCATTTTTAAAAAAATTCATGAAAAACACACACTTACAGGAGAAAAGAAAGAAGACGGAGAAGCATTTGCGGAAAGGCAGACATAATATTTGACGACTACTTCAATGTCAACAAAATGGCAAAATGCCATTCAGGTATGACTACATTAAAATCAAAATTTTCAAAAAAAAAAAAAATGCAGGACTCAGCATTTGGAGATAGCTAAAAGTTATCAAGATAGAAGCAAGAGACCTAGTCTCAAGACATGCGGAGCAAATATGGAACTCTACTTGGGCAACTGCTTAAAAGTCGTGTACGAGAGTTAAGCTTTCTACATCGAGATTGAAACATCACTTCAAGCAACTGCAGTCATAAATCTTTTTGAAAACTGCTTTCGGTCGGATTTTTCACCGGAAATAGTCAAAGGGATTCCCACATAAAGAGATATTCCGTTTCAGGCTATCGAGTCGAACTACAATTGCCCTGATTCCCAAAGCCAGGGATATGTAAGCTACTCAAAATTCGAGACTCGACCATATTCCTATAATTATCTCGCGACACCTCGAGGTAGTTTAAAGAAAACTCTTATTTTTCATAGTCCTCATAGAGTTAGAACTACAAACGGCAAGAGTTCTCATGTAGCCTGAGATATGTAGGAAGCCCAGAAATCGGGGTCCGGCGATACTTTCGAAATTTTGTGCAAAAAGGGTTGTAATTTCTATTATTCGGTAAAAATTAGGTTTGTCAAATTCGTAATTTAAGGATGGCCTTGCCATCCTCAAACTCCAGAGGGGCAATTGTTCACACCTAATTTTCACCTCGTAAGATGCATATTTTAATTTTCAAAATTCCCAAGTCAACGACGGAGCAATGATACACCTTCAAAATTAAAATTTCAAAATCCTGAGAAAATTGTAAAAATTGACATTTAATTAATTATTTTGTAAAAATTGACAATTGCCAGGAAGTCCATTGCTTCTATACATATCAGTATCAGAAAATGATTTTGGGCGCATGTTGGCATAAAATGATGAAATAGGCAAGAAAGAGAGAGCCATCTATTACATCAGTAAGAAGTTCACACCCTGTGAATCCAGATATTCCTTAGTGCAAAAGACGTGTTGCACTCTAACTTGGGTGTCTCAGAAATTAAGACATTATATGGCTGCATACACAACTCATCTGATCTAGAGAATGAACCCCCTAAGGTACATCTTTCGCCAACCTATGCTGATAGGGAAGTTGGCCAAATGGCAAATGCTATTAAGCGAGTTCGACATTCAGTACGTCGCACAAAAAGCAGTTAAGGGGCAAGCATTGGCAAATTTACTAGCAGGAAGCCCGGTAGATGACAATCCCGTACCTTTGTGGACTTACTTCCCGGATGAAGAAATAATTACAATTGAGGCAAAGAAAATGAAGATGAATTAGGATGGAAAGTATACTTTGATGGAGCGGTCAATTTTAATGGATCAGGAATCAGAGTCGTTTTGGTTTCAGACTCCGGACAATATTATCCAATGGTAGAAAAGTTGAGCTTCAGTTGCACCAACAACATGGATGAATACCAAGCATGTATTTTGGGTCTACATTTAGCCTTTGACATAGATATGCAAAGCCTTCAGGTAATTGCCGATTCAGATTTGTTGATTCATCAAGTTCAATGAGAGTGGGCCACAAAAAATGATAAGATCATACCGTATGTCGAACTTGTGCAAAGATTGGCAGATCGGTTCAAAGAAGTCAAGTTCAAGAACATACCAAGAACCCATAATGAGTTTGTTGATGCATTGGCAACAATAGCATCCATGATTTAGCATCCTGACAGTAGATATATTGATCCTGTCAAAGTTCAAATCAGAGATCGACCAGCTCACTGTACTTTTGTAGAGGTAGAGACTGATGGAAAACCTTGTTACATTGACATTAACATATTCCTAGAGAAAGGAGAATATCCCGAAAGAATCACAGTCAACCAGAAGAAAACTATCAGGAAGTTGGTGAATAGCACTACAAGAAAAAAAGCCTTTAGTGAGAGGAAATCCGGTCATAAAAAGTCTGATTCCAATCGCTAATGGTCATTAACGACCGGCAAAATTCCGATCATAACCGGTCGCTAAAAGCTCTGTCGTTAAAAGTTAAAGATCGGAATGGAAGTCCGATCGTTAAAAAACCTTTAGCAACGGCAAAAACTCCGGTCTCACCTACTTTTCACGACCAAATTTTCCATTCACTAATTGTCATTTGGGTCGTTAAAAACCTTTTTACAAAGACAAATCTGGTCTTTAAAAGTGCTTTTAGCGACGGGATTTACCTTCACTAATTATCTAACTGAACATCCAATCATTATATGGTTATTACAATAAAAGTATATATAAACCAATAACTAATCAATTTTTTCATTTATACAACACATCCAGAAACATAAAAGTAATTAATATTGCGATTATTCATATAAAATTTCATATAGTCAATTACAAAGAACTAAAGCGTCACATTACAAAAAATATATGACATTATAGTATCAACTACTAATATAAGAGAATAAAATTGTTGCATGTACAAATGAGAACATCTTCAAATAACTCCTAACAAAACAGAAATTAGGTTTGTCTTGCGCTTCAACTTGTTCTTTCATTTTCACTTGCTCATACTTGTGCTTCAGTCTCTTCAGGTGCAAGTCAGTTCTTCAACTTTCAAATTCTTAATCTGTTAAAATAACAACTTTATGTCAGTTTGACGACAAATATCCTAATACTTGCTTGCTACTACTTTTCTTATTTTCTTTTCCACAAAATCAAGATTACCACAATGAAAGCAAACACAATTTATAGGAACCGTCCAAAAAAAATTAGTTGAAAAGAGAACTAAACTTAATGCAAGTATCAAACAGAAAGGAAGCCAAACTTATTCGATAAGAGAACTCCACGGACAGCAAAACTAACAACAAAGAAAGCAAACATAGCACTAGGATTACAGTGATTGAAGACATAAAGAAGTTCATGCAGCTCTGTGATGTTCAGTTTCAGCATATATACAGGGAAGGCAACAAAATAGCAGACTATTTGGCAAATCTTGCATTGGACACTGACAGAAATCTAGAATTCAGAAACTTTCAGGAATTACCAAGCACGGGAAGGAAGCTAATCAACATGGACAAGATGAAGTTCACAGACTTGTGGATCAGAACCAAAAAGATTGCATGATGATCACAATCATAATAGTTTGGCTCTACTGGACACAAACAAGCTACATTGAGGAACTTGTGTTAACTCTAGATCATGTAATAGGAAGGGAGAGCTTCATAAGCTTGAACTTCAACATAGTTATAGTTTATCTCCTTTTAGCTAGTTCCTATTTTGAACATGATGTAAGATACAATTTTTATCTCTTTATCAATAAAATCCATCAATAGGACTGTCCTACTGACATATTAGTTTTTTTTTATTATTATTTTAAAAAAACATAGCACCAGGAACTGTCAAAATAATTTATTTGACAACAGAACTGTCAGAAGAAAGCAAACATAAGTTAGAGATTAAAGCACAAATAAGGATGAAAACAGAACTCACTAGAGCATTGTATCGATAAAGCATATAGAGAGTAGGTGGATAAATATGCACGTCGCTGAGTAGTTTATTCTGCTTAGGACACAAGTACACTTTAGCCACAACCTTTAGTGTTTCCCAACTTTGTTCCAAGAGAATCCTGTAACGTATGTAGTCCTCTTCTGCCATAGAGTGTATGACTAAGAGAAACTCTCCAGAAAATAAAGGCTTACATGTGCATATCCTTGGGTCTATTCCAATGAGTGAGATATCTCTACGGATATTATTTTGCCATAAGAAATTACATCACCAAAGATAATAAGTATTTACATTCAACCTTTGCAAATGGCAACATGTCCAAACAAATACCTAGTAACTGCCTTTAGAGAAAGGGATAGACTTGACCCTCAATAATGTTTGTAGAAAGATAAAGCAATCAACTTCACACTAATACCAGTTTGATTACCAAAATTCAGAGCGAGAAATACTAAAAGTATGAAGATAAAAATCTTATGAGTGTAAAGTAGTCCTGTGAAGCAGTTTAATGTTAATGCAGGATGTTAAAATAATTTTGATTAACAAACAGCTTATCTCTCATAGCAACATCTAAAATAACATTTTAGAATTTGAAAAGCAGGAGAATAAAATGAACAACAGAACCTTAGCTCCAAAAGACGTTGAAACTCTGAGAGCGTTCCCTCTGGCACCTGCACACAGTATGTATCCGCCGCAGAATCTATTGGAGACAGTATGACCTATTTCACAAAGCAAAGTCAGTATACTATCCAGAGGAAGGAATACAAGAGCCTCATTTCAGACAAGCACTCATCAATCGCCGACCTTCAATAACGCTTCTGCTTTGGTCATCTCACAACTGACAAATTTTGAATAGCTAGCAGCTCCTACTATCTGTACAAATTGGAGAAGGTCAAAAAAGTTTAAGCCAATATTCTTGTTTTAAACTATTGTACCGAGGGCATTTAGAGAGTTAGCATAAAGGCTTTTGGTGGAGCCAATTACTTCAAGAAGACGAACTCAGTGCACAAAATACTAGTCAGAGGCGTATCTAGCCTCTGATACTAGTGACAATAGAGAAGACTTTCTGCGAAGGATTTAGAGATATTATAACTGCTTTTTCTGTAACAATGTAGTTTCATATTCATCAGGAGACTAAATATTTCGAACGAGCAACAGTCACCTTTGTTTGTTTAGCTTTCTAGGACCAATCATATTGACAGTTTAAACTATTAGTCACTTTATTTCATCGAAACTGAATCTTACTTCAGGAATAAAGTGAAAACATGTGCTTGCCTCAAGGTATAACAATGTAAATGTTAAAGAGGATGAAAGTGCTGGGGACAAAATGCCAATTTAAAATTTAATAAAACACACAACAAAAAAGAAAACAAAAAAAGGATCTACACTTCTGAAATGCTGGAAATCTTACTTGTTTTCAGAGGGAAGGACCTTCCAGCAAAATAGTCTTTACTGCTTGAGTATCCAAAAACATCTGCAATGCTGTCATGCCAGTTTTATTAAAACTACATTAAGATGACACCATTTGATAAGCTACATGGCACTGACATTGCAACACCTAGTAAGCAGTGCACTAAGTGTTAACAAACCATAAATACAATTGACAATAATCAATAAACATATAGATTGTACTTAACTGTTAATAATGTATTTGCTGTGCCAAAAAGAGGCTTAATGCGCAAAGTAAAATAAAACATGCATGTGCTGAAATTAACTCATTATAAATTTGCAACATGTATTTTAGGTACCTATTCTCTACTAATTACAAAGAAAGGGAGCATGTGCTTGGCGGGATCACTGTAACTACTTTTACCAGGTGGGCTTACAAAGATTTGTAAGAAACATTACTAAACCAAAATAATTTAACTATATTATTTTATCTTGACAATATTCTTCTTGAAAAATAAGAAGTGCCACTCTATTTCATGTACATCACATTATAAGAAGATATCTTGGTTGTAGAAGATATCTATACAGAGTAGACGTTTCTCTAGCATTTTTAAGAACCTTTAAATTAGAAAAGAATTTGTCCAGTGCACCTACTGTACACGTGATACTTCAAATGATAACGACAGTATCCTCAAAGTTGCAAATAGTTCACCAAGAATTTGAACCAGTGCACACAGTTTAAAGGCAAATGAAATCGTCTACATCACTGCAGAAATGTTTTCAAAGGTCTTGAAACAAGGCAAAAATACCAGGCATAGATAAGATTTCAGATTTTATGCATCCAACCGCTAGAAGCTTTAAAACATGGAAAAGATAAAGATCAAGGAGAATCTTTATCAATGGTCATATAGAAAGAAACAAAAAACTTTGATTCCTGATACAACAATATATGGATAACTAAACCCAAAAAGAAAAAGAATAGTAAGTCAGTAGTTGAATAAAATGCACTGCATACTACACAAATGGATAAAAAATGATAGAAAATTGAACAAAAAGGAACATGCATTTTTCTAATCTTTGAATGATAAAGGAACTTACCTGCATCCAAGAAAGATCTTATGTTTCCTCATGTTTATGTCAAAGGACAGTAAATGCATCTCCAAGCAATCAGCCGAGCGCTTGCAGAACGACTTCATAGCCACAGAGGATTTCTCGATTGAGAAACTTTTATTCAATTAAAGTATGTAAAATTTGGTATTCAAGAAATAACGTGAAGCAACTCATATAGTGAAGGGAGATATGTATACACCACCCCGAGAGCTATCGTTGGAGAAAAAAATTCTTGAACAAACACAAATAGTGTAAGGAATTTAATCTGCATAGCTGAAATTTCAAATTTCAATAAATTATCGCCAGCTCATATATTTACACAGAGAAAATACAATAAAAAATGAAGATAGAAAAAACAAATTATTGTTCATTTTAGAGATCCTTAGCTTGAACTCGAATTACTTAAACTACTAGACTCCTCTCTCTATCATTCATACTTCAAGCATTCAGTTTTACGTTTCAATAATGTCTGTAATTACTATTACGCAAAGGTAGAAAAGTGATAAAGATAAGAAACAAAAACACCTTATAAGATTTTAACTAATAGAAATACTTTTACCGTCCAACAAACTTAGGAGAGTCCAAATTTAAACTTCATTGATTATGGTAAGTGTTAAAATACATTTTAGTAAAATGAAATGACATGAACACAACAATCCAAGTAGTCCAGACTTTTCACATTCTTTGCTAGCTTGAATGAGCTTTTTGGAACTTGTGGAAGTTTCTGAAGCATTTTGGATATTACAGAATGTTATAAATTTGATGGTTGCTTGCTATATTTTATTACTTTTCTATCCTTCCAAATTTAATGGCTTAGTTTGATAGAGCACAATGAAAAATTAGGCGGTGGCACCATTTTAGCATCTAAACTACTCTGATTTCTCCATGTTGATGAGTTACATCAACCATAAATAATTAACTAAGTGCTGAATGATTGAGGATTATATGAAAAAGCAATGAGGACAACATAAAGAAATTAACATGTAACCTAACATGATGCACCAACAAGAAAGAAATGAGAAACACTTTCACACTACGTTAAACTTTACTTGTTTAGAATGCATATTGTTTCACCAATTATGTGTGGATACCTCTAACTACAATCTCTGAAACAAGTTCCACTCCAGTGTTAATATGCTAAAAGTCACTTCTTATCTTACATCAAGCTAGTACTAATTAGAACACATGCATCTTTTAAATGGTAAAGAGGCTATCTAATAGCTTTCAAAGGCTTAATATATTGACACTCAATTTTGGTTGCGGATGGTAAATACAGCTCATAACCCTCTTGGGGTCTTTCCCAGACTTCTCATTCATTCAAATATAATAGATTTATAGAACCACACAGAGGTTAAGAACAAAATTTTCCATATTAATTCAAAAGAAATTTCAGTTACTTATCCAAAGAATATCATGAAAATCTTCATTTTTTAAAATAATATGAGATATCTATCAATCTACTGTTTCGCAAAATTGGAAAGCGCCCAGGATTTAAGGCATTATGATATTCGAGTAAAGTAAAGAGATTTGAGCGCATAAATGTACAGTCCTTTCTTCACAAATTAAAGATGAATGAACTTAGAAGACAACCCTCACAATTCACTATTCTGCACTTTAAGGCAAATGCATCTGCAGACATGCATACTCCACTATTTCTAGAAAAAATATTTAGCATACCAAATTCCAAAAGGAAAAAATTAAAATTTTCCACAGCGTACAACAAATACACAGAACCGAGAATTAGCCTCAAATTGGACAATAAACACACATACAAAAACAAATCATCAGACTGAAATAGTTCAATTAAACAAAACCCAATCCATTTCACACTAGGGCAAAATTATCAACTTTAACAAACCTGAATAACGTGACATTAGAGGAAGAGCCACAACTTCTCACAGATATACAAACACTAATTCATTCAGATAGTGAAGAATTAACCAAAAACTAGCAAAAAAACGAACATATCTCGTTTATTTGGTAGCGCCCTTAGCCCAGAGAAGGAAAACTAAAGGCCCTTAGACATGCCTCTGTCATACATAATAATCTTCACCAAAACCGTGTGAGCTTCCTCCGATTTTGGAGTTGGATTTGAAATACTGAAGTGCAAGGTATCAGGACCTAAAAGAGATGGGAGGTGGCAGTTAGGGATTTTGGCGTAGAAGGGGCAGAAGCATTTTAGAAAAAAATGTGGGAAACGTAAAGAAGCCTGGCGCTCTTTTTTTATTCATGTGTTGGAAATAACGACAGGATTTTTTTGTTTTTATTGACCGGATATTATCCCTTCGCTGTTTTTAAGCAAAATTTTGACTTTAACGACTGCAAAAATCTGTAGGTATACTTATAACGACCGGATTTACATCCCTTCGTTGAGATGTGGTCGTTAAAAATCCAATTTCTTGTAGTGTAGTTTCTTTATCAACAAGAATGTCCTGTACAGAAGAACCCCAAGTTTGGGATTGCTTAGATTTTGACTCTGTTGAAGCTACAAGATTGATTGAAGAAGTGCATGCTAGAACCTGCATGCCTCACATGAATGGGTTCGTGCTAGCGAAGAAAATCTTAAGAACAGGTTATTACTGGATGACCATGGAGAACGATTGTAGCAAATTCGTCTAAAAATTTCACAAGTGCCAGATTCATAAAGATTTGATAAAGGTTCCTCCAATAGAACTGAATGCTATGACGTCACCTTGGCCATTCGCCGCTTGGGGCATGGATGTCATAGGACCAATTGAGCCAGCTGCATCAAATAAACGCCGCTTCATTTTGGTCGCCATAGACTACTTCACCAATTGGGTAGAAACAACATCTTATGCATCAGTAACAACGAAAGTAGTTGCGGATTTTGTGCGCAACAACATCATATGCTGACGTGATATCCCAGAATAAATCATAACATACAATGGGGCTAACTTGAATATCCACTTGATGAAGAAAATTTGTGCGCAGTTCCGAATCACTCACTGGAATTCAACCGCATACCGGCCTCAAATGAATGGGGCTGTCGAAGCCGCCAACAAAAACATCAAGAAGATCCTCAGAAAGATGATTGATAACTACAAAGACTGACATGAACAACTGCCTTATGCATTATTGGGATATTGCACTACCGCCAAAACTTCAACCGGGGCCACTCCATACCTGTTTGTGTATGGCACTGAAGCAATAATACCAGCCGAAGTAGAAATCCCTTCACTTTGAATAATACAAGAAGCTGAGTTGGATGATATAGAATGGATCTGCAAGAGGTGTGAGCAACTGGCTTTGATAGATGAAAAGCGAATGATTGTTGTTTGCCATGGTCAATTGTACTAACAAAGAATGGCGCGAGCTTTCAACAAGCATGTGAGACCTAGGGTTTTTCAAATCGGGAAATTGGTGCTCAAACGAATATTCCCTGATCAAGAAGAATACAAAGGAAAGTTCGCACCAAACTGGCAAGGACCCTATATGGTGCGAAAGGTACTATCAGGAAGAGCTGTGCTACTTGCTGAGATAGATGGTCAAGAGTGGCCAAGGGCAATCAATTCAGATGCCATCAAGAGATAATACGTATGAAGAAGAAGATGACTGCAAAAAATTAGAGTTTTTATAGTTTATGTTACTTTAATTGCATTTCATTTGCTTATAATTTGAATTTTTCTTAGAAAAAACCAAATCCAAAATTATGTACGAACTACGCGAGCACCTGATTCCCTATACTTATAAGGGGAAACGTAGGCGCTTCCAAGCTCAGCCGCTTTAACCCAAAAATCCAAAATTATGTGTTTTGAACTACGTTATGACCTGATTCCCATTTTGGGATACGTAGGCGCTCTTTTGAGTTCGGTCTCACTAGAAAAATTCCAATATATTTACCCCGAACTACGTTTCGACCAGATTCCCGAAACGGGATACGTAGACGCTCTCCTGAGCTCGTTCACTCCAAACAAGATTCCCAATAAATCTTAGGAAACCTCATAATTGATCTGGCAAGAGAAAGATAAAGGTAACCCCACAAGGAAACTGGGGCAGAATTTTTTAGAGGACCTCAAAAATTCTCTAAATATATTAGTTCAAAGGAACGAACTGATTAAAACTTCTACACTGGGGCAGAAATTTTGAGAAGAATCTCAAAAATTCCTCAAGAACGGTAAAATCAATAATCGACAAGTACACACTTACACTGGGTAGAAATTTTTAGAGAGTCTCAAAAATTCTTCGGTAGAGTGAAATTCGAGTTGGTACAAAGATGCATACAAACTGGGACAAAATTTTCGAAAGGGATTCAAAAATTTCGCAAGTCAAGAAGAAGAGACAAAAGGCCTTGTTTGAGTAACTACTATCATGACAATAAAAGGGCGTGTATAAAATATATCATTTTCAAAAAAAAAAAAAAAACAAATATATGTATATTTTCCAAAAAATCATCGCTTTTCAAACTTTGCTAGAAAATAAAAGATTTTCAAAGAAAATGAGCATCCTTTCCTGCCAAAGTGTGAATGGAAGAAGTCCATTTGCAGGGAGAGCGGTCTCCAATAGAAAACAGACAAATTTTTCTGTAGACGTAGGAACAAACAAGAATGGATATTTTACACTAACTTATTTGCTAAAATGTTTAAAACAGGATAACGACAAAAAGCCAAGGGAAGAAAAAATTTTGAGGAAAGCCGCAAAGAAGAGCATACGAAAGGGTAACAAAATCATCCCTAAGTAAACTTGGCTTTACACTGATAAGTTTGTTTGCTTTGCAGAGCACGAAGATTTTTACAAAAGAAAATTTTAAGACTACTGAAAGATATAATCACGGTACCAAAAGCCTGTTCTCCACTAAACAGTATTGTGTCAAGGTATTGACACACCAGCCTAGATGTCAAACGGCTTGCCTTGATACACTGATTGATTAGACGTCTTAAAAATCTAAAATTTGAAGACGACGCATTGAAATCGGTATTGAAATGCCATATTCACAATCGAGTCTTGTCCTTTCAGAAGATGTGAACCCTGTCGACGGGCGGGTATTCTTCCCCGGAGTGAAAAAAGGAAGGTGTCAGTCTTGCCACCGAGGTAAGCTTTATTCCTAAAGATGACGATATGGATTAAATGACTACGTGTCGAAGGGTCTGAGTCGTCATCCATATATATAGCCAAAAATAGGTAGCATAATTCCGAGGTTGATGTCCACAATCGTTGAAATACGAATGTGATTCCTACATCAAGATTTGCGGTCGCTACTGCAGTTTATTTCAAGTGAACATAATCATGGTTCAGGGATAGTGGTAGTCATGAGAAAAGGATCCGCACTTGAGTATGCAGTAGTTAACTTGAATATTCTAACTAAATGTTGTAATTTTGGACACAGAGTTTAGTAGTCATCATGAAAGGAATATGATACTACACTCTGACGTGCAACTTACATTTGGGTATTTTTTACTATAAGTGATATAGTCCCGAACTAGTTTACCGCAGACTTCGTATGAGGATAACGATGCAATCGACACCAGATTTGCGACGGTCACCGTAGCATGAGAAAATGATGTGAGTCCAAATTTTCAGGGGTGGTGGATGTCATAAGAGACAAAAATGACCTCGCACTTGAAAACGTAGTTTTCATTAGTAGCATCTTGCTTACGAAAACGACAACCGGACTGGGGTGTGTAGGTTTCGCAAAAATGCGGTGTAGCCCGACCCAGATCCCAACAGAAGTTATCATTGAACAATGAAAACATCTGAAAACGGCGAAAAAAGAGCCGGTCAAAGTATCGTGATTATTCTCCAGAGTAGATCATATTTTAAAAAATACACGAAAAACACACACTTACAGGAGAAAAGAAAGAAGACGGAGAAGCATTTGCGGAAAGGCAGACATAATATTTGACGACTACTTCAATTTCAACAAAATGGCAAAACGCCATTCAGGTATGACTACATTAAAATAAAAATTTTCAAAAAAAAAAAAATGCAGGACTCAGCATTTGGAGATAGCTAAAAGCTACCAAGATAGAAGCAAGAGAGCCAGTCTCAAGACATGCGGAGCAAATATGGAACTCTTCTTGGGCAACTGGTTAAAAGTCGTGTACGAGAGTTAAGCTTTCTACACCGAGATTGAAACATCACTTCAAGCAACTGCAGTCATAAATATTTTTGAAAACTGCTTTCGGTCGGGTTTTTCACCGGAAATAGTCAAAGGTATTCCCACATAAAGAGATATTCCATTTCAGGCTATCGAGTCGAACTACAATTGGCCTGATTCCCAAAGCCAGGGATATGTAGGCTACTCAAAATTCGAGGCTCGACCATATTCCTGTAATTATCTCGAGACACCTCGAGGTAGTTTAAAGAAAACTCTTATTTTTCATAGTCCTCATAAAGTTAGAACTACAAACGGCAAGAGTTCTCATGTAGCCTGAGATATGTAGGAAGCCCAGAAATCGGGGTCCGGCGATACTTTCGAAATTTTGTGCAAAAAGGGTTGTAATTTCTATTATTCGGTAAAAATTAGGTTTGTCAAATTCGTAGCTCAAGGATGGCCTTGCCATCCTCAAACTCAAGAGGGGCAATTGTTCACACCTAGTTTTCACCTCGTAAGATGCATATTTTAATTTTCAAAATTCCCAAGTCAAAGACGGAGCAATGATACACCTTCAAAATTAAAATTTCAAAATCCTGAGAAAATTGTAAAAATTGACATTTAATTAATTATTTTGTAAAAATTGACAATTGCCAGGAAGTCCTTTGCTTCTGTACATATCAGTATCAGAAAATGATTTTGGGCGCATGTTGGCATAAAATGATGAAATAGGCAAGAAAGAGAGAGCCATCTATTACATCAGTAAGAAGTTCACACCCTGTGAATCCAGATATTCCTTAGTGCAAAAGACGTGTTGCACTCTAACTTGGGTGTCTCAGAAATTAAGACATTATATGGCTGCATACACAACTCATCTGATCTAGAGAATGGACCCCCTACGGTACATCTTTCGCCAACCTATGCTGATAGGGAAGTTGGCCAAATGGAAAATGCTATTAAGCGAGTTCGACATTCAGTACGTCACACAAAAAGCAGTTAAGGGGCAAGCATTGGCAAATTTACTAGCAGGAAGCCCGGTAGATGACAATCCCGTACCTTTGTGGACTTACTTCCCGAATGAAGAAATAATGACAATTGAGGCAAAGAAAATGAAGATGAATTAGGATGGAAAGTATACTTTGATGGAGCGGTCAATTTTAAAGGATCAGGAATCAGAGCCGTTTTGGTTTCAGACTCCGGACAATATTATCCAATGGTAGACAAGTTGAGCTTCAGTTGCACCAACAACATGGATGAATACCAAGCATGTATTTTGGGTCTACGTTTAGCCTTTCACATAGATATGCAAAGCCTTCAGGTAATTGCCGATTCAGATTTGTTGATTCATCAAGTTCAATGAGAGTGGGCCACAAAAAATGATAAGATCATACCGTATGTCGAACTTGTGCAAAGATTGGCAGATCGGTTCAAAGAAGTCAAGTTCAAGAACATACCAAGAATCCATAATGAGTTTGTTGATGCATTGGGAACAATAGCATCCATGATTTAGCATCCTGACAGTAGATATATTGATCCTGTCAAAGTTCAAATCAGAGATCGACCAGCTGACTGTACTTTTGTAGAGGTAGAGACTGATGGAAAACCTTGTTACATTGACATTAACATATTCCTAGAGAAAGGAGAATATCCCGAAAGAATCAAAGTCAACCAGAAGAAAACTATCAGGAAGTTGGCGAATAGTTTCTTTATCAACAAGAATGTCCTGTACAGAAGAACCCCAAGTTTGGGATTGCTTAGATTTTGACTCCGTTGAAGCTACAAGATTGATTGAAGAAGTGCATGCTGGAACCTGCATGCCTCACATGAATGGGTTCGTGCTAGCGAAGAAAATCTTAAGAGCAGGTTATTACTGGATGACCATGGAGAACGACTGTAGCAAATTCGTCTAAAAATTTCACAAGTGCAAGATTCATAAAGATTTGATAAAGGTTCCTCCAATAGAACTGAATGCTATGACGTCACCTTGGCCATTCGCCGCTTGGGGCATGGATGTCATAGGACCAATTGAGCCAGCTGCATCAAATAAACGCCGCTTCATTTTGGTCGCCATAGACTACTTCACCAACTGGGTAGAAACGACATCTTATGCATCAGTAACAAAGAAAGTAGTTGCGGATTTTGTGCGCAACAACATGATATGCTGACGTGATATCCCAGAATAAATCATAACATACAATGGGGCTAACTTGCATAGCCACTTGATGAAGAAAATTTGTGCGCAGTTCCGAATCACTCACTGGAATTCAACCGCATACCGGCCTCAAATGAATGGGGCTGTCGAAGCCGCCAACAAAAACATCAAGAAGATCCTAAGAAAGATGATTGACAACTACAAAGACTAGCATGAACAACTGCCTTATGCATTATTGGGATATTGCACTACCGCCAAAACTTCAACCGGGGCCACTCCATACCTGTTTGTGTATGGCACTGAAGCAATAATACCAGCCGAAGTAGAATTCCCTTCACTTCGAATAATACAAGAAGCTGAGTTGGATGATATAGAATGGATCTGCAAGAGGTGTGAGCAACTGGCTTTGATAGATGAAAAGCGAATGATTGTTGTTTTCCATAGTCAATTGTACTAACAAAGAATGGCGCGAGCTTTCAACAAGCATGTGAGACCTAGGGTTTTTCAAATCGGGAAATTAGTGCTCAAACGAATATTCCCTGATCAAGAAGAATACAAAGGAAAGTTCGCACCAAACTGGCAAGGACCCTATATGGTGCGAAAGGTACTATCAGGAAGAGCTGTGCTACTTGCTGAGATAGATGGTCAAGAGTGGTCAAGGGCAATCAATTCAGATGCCATCAAGAGATAGTACGTATGAAGAAGAAGATGACTGCAAAAAATTAGAGTTTTTATAGTTTATGTTACTTTAATTGCATTTCATTTGCTTATAATTTTGAATTTTTCTTAGAAAAAACCAAATCCAAAATTATGTACGAACTACGCGAGCACCTGATTCCCTATACTTATAAGCGGAAACGTAGGCGCTTCCAAGCTCAGCCGCTTTAACCCAAAAATCCAAAATTATGTGTTTTGAACTACGTTATTACCTGATTCCCATTTTGGGATACGTAGGCGCTCTTTTGAGTTCTGTCTTACTAGAAAAATTCCAATATATTTACCCCGAACTATGTTTCGACCAGATTCCCGAAACGGGATACGTAGACGCTCTCCCGAGCTCGTTCACTCCAAACAAGATTCCCAATAAATCTTAGGAAACCTCATAATTGATCTGGCAAGAGAAGGATAAAGGTAACCCCACAAGGAAACTGCGGCAGAATTTTTTAGAGGACCTCAAATATTCTCTAAATATATTAGTTCAAAGAAACGAACTGATTAAAACTTCTACACTGGGGCAGAAATTTTGAGAAGAATCTCAAAAATTCCTCAAGAACGGTAAAATCAAGAATCGACAAGTACACACTTACACTGGGGTAGAAATTTTTAGAGAGTCTCAAAAATTCTTCGGTAGAGTGAAATTCGAGTTGGTACAAAGATGCATACAAACTGGGACAAAATTTTCGCAAGTCAAGAAGAAGAGACAAAAGGCCTTGTTTGAGTAACTACTATCATGACAATAAAAGGGCGTGTATAAAATGTATCATTTTCAAAAAAAAAAAAAAACAAATATATATATTTTCCAAAAAATCATCGCTTTTCAAACTTTGCTAGAAAATAAAAGATTTTCAAAGAAAATGAGCATCCTTTCCTGCCAAAGTGTGAATGGAAGAAGTCCATTTGCAGGGAGAGCGGTCGCCAATAGAAAACAGACAAAATTTTCTGTAGACGTAGGAACAAACAAGAATGGATATTTTACACTAACTTGTTTGCTAAAATGTTTAAAACAGGATAACGACAACAAGCCAAGGGAAGAAGAAATTTTGAGGAAAGCCGCAAAGAAGAGCATACGAAAGGGTAACAAAATCCTCCCTAAGTAAACTTGGCTTTACACTGATAAGTTTGTTTGCTTTGCAGAGCACGAAGATTTTTACAAAAGAAAATTTTAAGACTACTGAAAAATATAATCACGGTACCAAAAGCCTGGTCTCCACTAAACAGTATTGTGTCAAGGTATTGAGACCCCAGCCAAGATGTCAAACGGCTTGCCTTGATACATTGATTGATTAGACGTCTTAAAAATCTAAAATTTGAAGACGAAGCATTGAAATCGGTATTGAAATGCCATATTCACAATCGAGTCTAGTCCTTTCAGAAGATGTGAACCCTGTAGACGGGCGGGTATTCTTCCCCGGAGTGAAAAAAGGAAGGTGTCAGTCTTGCCACCGAGGTAAGCTTCATTCCTAAAGATGACGATATGGATTAAATGACTACGTGTCGAAGGGTCTGAGTCGCCATCCATATATATAGCCAAAAATAGGTAGCATAATTTCGAGGTTGATGTCCACAATCGTTGAAATACGAATGTGATTCCTACATCAAGATTTGCGGTCGCTACTGCAGTTTATTTCAAGTGAACGTAATCATGGTTCAGGGATAGTGGTAGTCATGAGAAAAGGCTCCGCACTTTAGTATGCAGTAGTTAACTTGAATATTCTAACTAAATGTTGTAATTTTGGACACAGAGTTTAGTAGTCATCATGAAAGGAATATGATACTACACTCTGACGTGCAACTTACATTTGGGTATTTTTTACTATAAGTGATATAGTCCCGAACTAGTTTACCGCAGACTTCGTATGAGGATAACGATGCAATCGACACCATATTTGCGACAGTCACCGTAGCATGAGAAAATGATGTGAGTCCAAATTTTCAGGGGTGGTGGATGTCATAAGAGACAAAAATGACCTCGCACTTGAAAACGTAGTTTTCATTAGTAGCATCTTGCTTACGAAAACGACAACCAGACTGGGGTGTGTAGGTTTCGCAAAAATGCGGTGTAGCCCGACCCAGATCCCAACAGAAGTTATCATTGAACAATGAAAACATCTGAAAACAGCGAAAAAAGAGCCGGTCAAAGTATCGTGATTATTCTCCAGAGTAGATAATTTTTTATAAAATACACGAAAAACACACACTTACAGGAGAAAAGAAAGAAGACGGAGAAGCATTTGCGGAAAGGCAGACATAATATTTGACGACTACTTCAATGTCAACAAAATGGAAAAATGCCATTCAGGTATGACTACATTAAAATCAAAATTTTCAAAAAAAAAAAAATGCAGGACTCAGCATTTGGAGATAGCTAAAGCTGCCAAGATAGAAGCAAGAGAGCCAGTCTCAAGACATGCGGAGCAAATATGGAACTCTTCTTGGGCAACTGGTTAAAAGTCGTGTACGAGAGTTAAGCTTTCTACACCGAGATTGAAACATCACTTCAAGCAACTGCAGTCATAAATCTTTTTGAAAACTGCTTTCGGTCGGGTTTTTCACCGGAAATAGTCAAAGGGATTCCCACATAAAGAGATATTCCGTTTCAGGCTATCGAGTCGAACTACAATTGGCCTGATTCCCAAAGCCAGGGATATGTAGGCTACTCAAAATTCGAGGCTCGACCATATTCCTGTAATTATCTCGAGACACCTCAAGGTAGTTTAAAGAAAACTCTTATTTTTCATAGTCCTCATAGAGTTAGAACTACAAACGGCAAGAGTTCACATGTAGCCTGAGATATGTAGGAAGCCCAGAAATCGGGGTCCGGCGATACTTTCTAAAATTTTGTGCAAAAAGGGTTGTAATTTCTATTATTCGGTAAAAATTAGGTTTGTCAAATTCGTAGCTCAAGGATGGCCTTTCCATCCTCAAACTCCAGAGGGGCAATTGTTCACACCTAATTTTCACCTCGTAAGATGCATATTTTAATTTTCAAAATTCCCAAGTCAAAGACGGAGCAATGATACACCTTCAAAATTAAAATTTCAAAATCCTGAGAAAATTGTAAAAATTGACATTTGATTAATTATTTTGTAAAAATTGACAATTGCCAGGAAGTCCCTTGCTTCTGTACATATCAGTATCAGAAAATGATTTTGGGCGCATGTTGGCATAAAATGATGAAATAGGCAAGAAAGAGAGAGCCATCTATTACATCAGTAAGAAGTTCACACCCTGTGAATCCAGATATTCCTTAGTGCAAAAGACGTGTTGCACTCTAACTTGGGTGTCTCAGAAATTAAGACATTATATGGTTGCATACACAACTCATCTAATCTAGAGAATGGAGCCCCTACGGTACATCTTTCGCCAACCTATGCTGATAGGGAAGTTGGCCAAATGGAAAATGCTATTAAGCGAGTTCGACATTCAGTACGTCACACAAAAAGCAGTTAAGGGGCAAGCATTGGCAAATTTACTAGCAGGAAGCCCGGTAGATGACAATCCCGTACCTTTGTGGACTTACTTCCCGGATGAAGAAATAATGACAATTGAGGCAAAGAAAATGAAGATGAATTAGGATGGAAAGTATACTTTGATGCAGCGGTCAATTTTAAAGGATAAGGAATCAGAGCCGTTTTGGTTTCAGACTCCGGACAATATTATCCAATGGTAGACAAGTTGAGCTTCAGTTGCACCAACAACATGGATGAATACCAAGCATGTATTTTGGGTCTACGTTTAGCCTTTGACATAGATATGCAAAGCCTTCAGGTAATTGCCGATTCAGATTTGTTGATTCATCAAGTTCAATGAGAGTGGGCCACAAAAAATGATAAGACCATACCGTATGTAGAACTTGTGCAAAGATTGGCAGATCGGTTCAAAGAAGTCAAGTTCAAGAACAAACCAAGAACCCATAATGAGTTTGTTGATGCATTGGCAACAATAGCATCCATGATTTAGCATCCTGACAGTAGATATATTGATCCTGTCAAAGTTCAAATCAGAGATCGACCAGCTGACTGTACTTTTGTAGAGGTAGAGACTGATGGAAAACCTTGTTACATTGACATGAACATATTCCAAGAGAAAGGAGAATATCCCGAAAGAATCACAGTCAACCAGAAGAAAACTATCAGGAAGTTGGCGAATAGTTTCCTTATCAACAAGAATGTCCTGTACAGAAGAACCCCAAGTTTGGGATTGCTTAGATTTTGACTCTGTTGAAGCTACAAGATTGATTGAAGAAGTGCATGCTGGAACCTGCATGCCTCACATGAATGGGTTCGTGCTAGCGAAGAAAATCTTAAGAACAGGTTATTACTGGATGACCATGGAGAACGATTGTAGCAAATTCGTCTAAAAATTTCACAAGTGCCAGATTCATAAAGATTTGATAAAGGTCCCTCCAATAGAACTGAATGCTATGACGTCACCTTGGCCATTCGCCGCTTGGGGCATGGATGTCATAGGACCAATTGAGCCAGCTGCATCAAATAAACGCTGCTTCATTTTGGTCGCCATAGACTACCTCACCAACTGGGTAGAAACGACATCTTATGCATCAGTAACAAAGAAAGTAGTTGCGGATTTTGTGCGCAACAACATCATATGCTGACGTGATATCCCAGAATAAATCATAACAGACAATGGGGCTAAGTTGAATAGCCATTTGATGAAGAAAATTTGTGCGCAGTTCCGAATCACTCACTGGAATTCAACCGCATACCGGCCTCAAATGAATGGGGCTGTCGAAGCCGCCAACAAAAACATCAAGAAGATCCTCAGAAAGATGATTGATAACTACAAAGACTGGCATGAACAACTGCCTTATGCATTATTGGGATATTGCACTACCGCCAAAACTTCAACTGGGGCCACTCCATACCTGTTTGTGTATGGAACTGAAGCAATAATACCAGCCGAAGTAGAAATCCCTTCACTTCGAATAATACAAGAAGCTGAGTTGGATGATATAGAATGGATCTGCAAGAGGTGTGAGCAACTGGCTTTGATAGATGAAAAGCGAATGATTGTTGTTTGCCATGGTCAATTGTACTAACAAAGAATGGCGCGAGCTTTCAACAAGCATGTGAGACCTAGGGTTTTTCAAATCGGGAAATTGGTGCTCAAACGAATATTCCCTGATCAAGAAAAATACAAAGAAAAGTTCGCACCAAACTGGCAAGGACCCTATATGGTGCGAAAGGTACTATCAGGAAGAGCTGTGCTACTTGCTGAGATAGATGGTCAAGAGTGGCCAAGGGCAATCAATTCAGATGCCATCAAGAGATAATACGTATGAAGAAGAACATGACTGCAAAAAATTAGAGTTTTTATAGTTTATGTTACTTTAATTGCATTTCATTTGCTTATAATTTGAATTTTTCTTAGAAAAAACCAAATCCAAAATTATGTACGAACTACGCGAGCACCTGATTCCCTATACTTATAAGGGGAAACGTAGGCGCTTCCAAGCTCATCCGCTTTAACCCAAAAATCCAAAATTATGTGTTTTGAATTACGTTATGACTTGATTCCCATTTTGGGATACGTAGGCGCTCTTTTGAGTTCGGTCTCACTAGAAAAATTCCAATATATTTACCCCGAACTACGTTTCGACCAGATTCCCGAAACGGGATACGTAGACGCTCTCCTGAGCTCGTTCACTCCAAACAAGATTCCCAATAAATCTTAGGAAACCTCATAATTGATCTGGCAAGAGAAAGATAAAGGTAACCCCACAAGGAAACTGGGGCAGAATTTTTTAGAGGACCTCAAAAATTCTCTAAATATATTAGTTCAAAGGAACGAACTGATTAAAACTTCTACATTGGGGCAGAAATTTTGAGAAGAATCTCAAAAATTCCTCACGAACGGTAAAATCAATAATCGACAAGTACACACTTACACTGGGGTAGAAATTTTTAGAGAGTCTCAAAAATTCTTCGGTAGAGTGAAATTCGAGTTGGTACAAAGATGCATACAAACTGGGACAAAATTTTCGAAAGGGATTCAAAAATTTCGCAAGTCAAGAAGAAGAGACAAAAGGCCTTGTTTGAGTAACTACTATCATGACAATAAAAGGGCGTGTATAAAATATATCATTTTCAAAAAAAAAAAAAAAAAAAAAACCAAATATATATATTTTCCAAAAACTCATCGCTTTTCAAACTTTGCTAGAAAATAAAAGATTTTCAAAGAAACTGAGCATCCTTTCCTGCCAAAGTGTGAATGGAAGAAGTCCATTTGCAGGGAGAGAGGTCGCCAATAGAAAACAAACAAATTTTTCTGTAGACGTAGGAACAAACAAGAATGGATATTTTACACTAACTTGTTTGCTAAAATGTTTAAAACAGGATAACGACAACAAGCCAAGGGAAGAAGAAATTTTGAGGAAAGCCGCAAAGAAGAGCATACGAAAGGGTAAAAAAATCCTCCCTAAGTAAACTTGGCTTTACACTGATAAGTTTGTTTGCTTTGCAGAGCACGAAGATTTTTACAAAAGAAAATTTTAAGACTACTGAAAGATATAATCACGGTACCAAAAGCCTGGTCTCCACTAAACAGTATTGTGTCAAGGTATTGAGACCCCAGCCAAGATGTCAAATGGCTTGCCTTGATACATTGATTGATTAGACGTCTCAAAGATCTAAAATTTGAAGACGACGCATTGAAATCGGTATTGAAATGCCATATTCACAATCGAGTCTAGTCCTTTCAGAAGATGTGAACCCTGTCGACGGGCGGGTATTCTTCGCCGGAGTGAAAAAAGGAAGGTGTCAGTCTTGCCACCGAGGTAAGCTTCATTCCTAAAGATGACGATATGGATTAAAAGACTACGTGTCGAAGGGTCTGAGTCGTCATCCATATATATAGCCAAAAATAGGTAGCATAATTCCGAGGTTTATTTCCACAATCGTTGAAATACGAATGTGATTCCTACATCAAGATTTGCGGTCGCTACTGCAGTTTATTTCAAGTGAACGTAATCATGGTTCAGGGATAGTGGTAGTCATGAGAAAAGGCTCCGCACTTGAGTATGCAGTAGTTAACTTGAATATTCTAACTAAATGTTGTAATTTTGGACACAGAGTTTAGTAGTCATCATGAAAGGAATATGATACTACACTCTGACGTGCAACTTACATTTGGGTATTTTTTTCTATAAGTGATATAGTCCCGAACTAGTTTACCGCAGACTTCGTATGAGGATAACGATGCAATCGACACCATATTTGCGACGGTCACCGTAGCATGAGAAAATGATGTGAGTCCAAATTTTCAGGGGTAGTGGATGTCATAAGAGACAAAAATGACCTCGCACTTGAAAACATAGTTTTCATTAGTAGCATCTTGCTTACGAAAACGACAACCGGACTGGGGTGTGTAGGTTTCACAAAAATGCGGTGTAGCCCGACCCAGATCCCAACAGAAGTTATCATTGAACAATGAAAACATCTGAAAACGGCGAAAAAAGAGCTGGTCAAAGTATCGTGACTATTCTCCAGAGTAGATCATTGTTTAAAAAATACACGAAAAACACACACTTACAGGAGAAAAGAAATAAGACGGAGAAGCATTTGCGGAAAGGCAGACATAATATTTGACGACTACTTCAATGTCAACAAAATGGCAAAATGCCATTCAGGTATGACTACATTAAATTCAAAATTTTCAAAAAAAAAAATGCCGGACTCAGCATTTGGAGATAGCTAAAATCTACCAAGATAGAAGCAAGAGAGCCAGTCTCAAGACATGCGGAGCAAATATGGAACTCTTCTTGGGAAACTGGTTAAAAGTCGTGTACGAGAGTTAAGCTTTCTACACCGAGATTGAAACATCACTTCAAGCAACTGCAGTCATAAATCTTTTTGAAAACTGCTTTCGGTCGGGTTTTTCACCGGAAATAGTCAAAGGGATTCCCCATAAAGAGATATTCCGTTTCAGGCTATCGAGTCGAACTACAATTGGCCTGATTCCCAGAGCCAGGGATATGTAGGCTACTCAAAATTCGAGGCTCGACCATATTCCTGTAATTATCTCGAGACACCTCAAGGTAGTTGTTACATCCGACATTTTTGCTTATTTGAAAAAAATTCAAGGCAAATTGGCTTGTAAGGAATAAGGCCACAATTGGACCTTACTTGGTATGAATGTGTAGGTTATGAATTCAATGGTGTGGAATTACGAAAGGAGGCCAAGGGCAAAATTGGAATTTTGGAAATTTGCCTTATGGATTACAATATGTAACCAACAATTTTGGGCTAAAAAAAAATAATAAAACAAGGCCCAATAATGGAAGGCCCAACCGGCCATGGTGTGTTAAAAATAGCCCAAGTCCACAATTTAATTATGTGGTATTATATAGTTGGATAATTATCAAGAACATTCAATAAACACAAAGCAAGAATAAAGAAAAAGAAAGAAGGGGAATTCGGGTAGGAGAGAAGAGGAAAGAAAAAGAAAGAAAAAAGTTTTGGGAGCCAAATCTTTGGTTCAAAAATTCTTTTGTTGTGAGATTAGTATTAAACTCAAGGCCCTCTACAAGTTGATATAAGTATTGTGGCAAGAAAGCAACTTTAACCCCAAGTGAAGAAAGGTAAGGATTTTACCATTTTCATGCAATAAAATGTATATATGTAGGTTGTAGTATGTGGAAATGAATGAAAAACATGGAAATTTTGTGTGTTGAAAACTATGCATGTTGGCCGAATACATGTAAATGTATTACATGTCTTGGATGATTTGAATTCATGTTGTAATTTAGTTGTAGTATGGTGGAAATTGTATTAGAAATGAAAGTGGAATGAATTAGTGAAAATTGGAGAATATAGGGGGTGGACGTGTGGTGCTATGTTGGGTATGGAATATGAATTTAATCTTGTTGGTATGTTAAGTGTGTTATGGTGAAGTGAATGGAAAGATAACAATATTTATTGTCATGGAAAAATGGTTATCATGTTGTTGTAGGAAAACATGCAACTTTGTTATGATTTTTGCAAAAATGGAAATGAAAGTATCAAGAGGCAAATTATGATTATTGTTGATGAATTTGGAAGATGGAAATGTATAATGAACTTGTATGTTGAAAGTTAGGAAAAATTGGACAAGTAGTGGCTTAATGGAAAGTTGGTATGTTTTGCATATCTTGTGTATATTGTGCGAAAATGGTATGATATGCCTCCGTCGTAGGTTGTAATGATTTTGATGGATGATGAATATGAGAATAATAAGTTTGGGTTAGAAATGTAAGGTTGAAACGCAAAAATGTTTCGTTATGTCGAAAAAATGGCTAGTGATGCCATGTTGTATGTTTAATGCATATTGTTGTTATTGATGCTATTTCTGGGTTGTTGTGTTGATGAATTGAGCCGAGCTAAGTCTCGGGGATGTCTTATATACAGAGGAAATGCTGCCGAAATTTCGGTAGGCAAGTATGTGTTAAGTTGAATTATTGAAAAGTGTGAAACTAACAAATGGTAAACTTTGACCATTTCTAGATTTTGGACGAAATTGAAGTCGACGCCAAGCGAGCGTAAGGCGCTATCGAGGTATGTGAAGCATTTCCCTTTGTTCCTAGGCATGTTCCGGATGTGATAGGCTCGGCCGCGAGCCTTAAGTACGACTCCGTCCCCCGGAATTCGAGACGGAAAACCGCTCCAATTCCTTCAATCCAATTGAAGCTATTTTCTTACAAATTGCCTTTAAAGTGAATTTTTGTACAAAACTTCCCTAAACGGAGTCGGAACACTTCCAGATGATTATGGATGACCTTATAAGGTCTACTATCGGTAATTTACCTATGTCGCCTCGAGTTGATCCGAGGCGGGCTCACGAGGCCCGATACCTTCTGTATGATCTTAATTACTTTAGTTTTGCCCGATTTTCTCAGAAAACACCTGGACTACTATTCTGATCACGATACGACTGTTTTTATACAAATCTTACAAAATAATTTTTGACATTTGGAAATCTGGTTCTGGTTATAATCTGTCGTGCCTCCCCAAGTGACGTGTAGGCACGTACCTTGAAAACTATCCGAATACTTGGTTCGATCGGCCAGTTGGCCTACTTCTGTTCTGTTGAGTCTGTATGACGATCTGTATGTATGTGGTTCCTCATTAATCAGTTCGTGCACATGCTATGATTCCTTTCACCGGATCCCGGGCCGGTACGTATATCGTGGGGTGGGCCGCCGAGCCCCATATGTGAATTCTGAAGTATGATGTGTCCGGTTCCGGGGTACTGTGTTATATGTCCGTCCCCGGTTACCGAGGATATATTACGAAGTATGATGAGTCCGGGCTCGGGGTGCTGTGTTATCTGTCCGCCCCCGGGTACCGTGGTTATGTTATGATGAGTGACGGAGATCGGAGAAGAATTTCTGATATCTGACGTGTTGTGGTGCCAATGGCAGGAGTGGCGACCACGTTCTTGTACCCTATGTGTGATTTTGTCTGTCTGTATGACTTATGATTCTGTCTGTCCGTCCGGCTTATCTGTCCGACTGGTTATGATTCTGTATGTCCGTCCGGCTTATCTGTCCGACTGGTTATGATTCTGTATGTCCGTCTGGCTTATCTGTCCGACTGGTTGTGATTCTGTCTGTCCGTCTGGATTATCGGACCGACGGGTTTCGATTCCATATGTCCGTATGGATCCCGATTCTGTATGTCCGCATGGACTCTGATTCTGTCTGTCTGGACCACGATTCTGTCCGTCTGTCGGGACTATGTCTTTGTCTGTCCGGCCTATGAGCCTGTCTATTATATCTCTGTGCTTCCGGTCCAGATCATGATTATGTTTGATATATTTCTGCTTTACATACTCGGTACATTTTTGTACTGACCCCCGTTTCCTCGGGGGCTGCGTTACATGCCCGCAGGTACAGGCGCACTCGGTGACACGCCGCCAGCGTAGGGTTCTGATTCAGCTATTTTGAAGAGCTCCTTCGATCCGGAGCGTACACTTTTGGTATATATCTTCTGTTTTCCGTATGTATGGAAATTCTGGGTACGGCGGGGCCCTGTCCCGTCATATGATTTTGTATGTCTGTAGAGGCCTGTAGATAGATGTGTGGGTTACGGGTTTCGTCTGTATGTTAGCCTTATCGGCTTATCTGTAAAGTGTTGCATGTTCAGGTATATATATATATATATATATATATATATATATATGTTGCGCGCGTGCCGTATCTGCATCGGCCTACTTTTGTAACATCTGTTGAAAAACAAAAATCTGTATGATACGAAATTCGGCCAGGTAGGTATGTACGGGTACCCAGTTAGGGTACCAGTCGCGGCCCACGGGGTTGGGTCGTGACAGAAGTGGTATCAGAGCGGTTAGTCCTCGGAATGTCTACAGGCCGTGTCTAGTAGAGTCTTGTTTATCGATGTGTTGTGCACCACATCTATAAACAGGAAGCTACAGGGCATCTAGGATGTTACCCTTCTTTGGATTCGTAGATCGTGCGATAAAGCTGTATGATTAGGATGATTCCCTCCTAACGATCTGTTATGATTTCAGCGATGCCTCCGAGGAAGGCAACAGCTGCCCAGAAGGGCAAGGCGGGGGTTGAGGCAGGGGAGACCAGCCGGGCCCAGAGAGTTACCAGGGCCAGTGCGCAGCCTGCACTTGAGGATGTGCCCCCATCATCTGGATCTGTTACACCCCCCTTGCCGGAGGATATTGGAGAGGCAGAAGCCGCCAATCAGGAGACGGCCCCACCGCGAGTTCCCGAGGTTTTGGTGCCCGAGCCTCCAGCTCCACAGGCAGGGGCGGAGGGCAGGGCCATGCGAGATGCGGTTCAGCTATTGACCACACTGATGGCGGAGCAGGTTCGCAGGCATGGATTTGGGGGTGGTCGTACAGACAGGTATGAGAGCTCCAGGGCTCGTGAGTTCTTGACATGTAATCCTCCAGAATTCTCCGGGACAAAACCTGAGGAGGACCCCAGGAGTTCATTAGAAAGATGGAGAGCACGATACGATTGATTAAGGCCTCGCCGATTGAGTCTGTGGAGTTGGCTTCGTATCGACTATATGAGGTGGCAGCAAATTGGTATGAGTCTTGGCAGCTCTCCAGGGATGACGGAGCTCCCCCAGCAGTATGGGCCGAGTTTACTAAGGCCTTCCTTGAGCATTTTCTGCCTCCAGAGCTACGGAGAGCCAGGGTTGATCGATTCTTGCATCTAAAACAGAACGGTAGGAGTGTTCGAGAGTATAGCCTGGAGTTCGACTCATTGGCTAGGTATGCACCCGCTATAGTAGCAGAGATGGCCGACAGGGTGCACCGGTATGTGATGGGGCTAGACCCCTATTTGATTGATGGTTGCCTGGCGATGGCTTCCCAGCCAGGAATGCATGTTGCCCGGGTACAGGCATATGCCCAGGGCATGGAGGACAGACGTAGGGAGCCTCGGCCTGATAGGGGTCCCGATAGGGGCCGGCTTAAGAGAGCCAGATCGATCGGATATTCAGGGGGATTCCAGGGTGAGTTTTCTCAGTGGCAGGGTAACAGGTATCCGTCCCAGCCAGCCTACAGTACGCCCCCACAGTTTTCGGGACAAAACTCCATGGCTTAGAGTTCGCGAGTAGATGGGAGTTTCAGTCAGATGGGGCCATCCATACCTCGATGTCCTCATTGCAGGAGGCGCCACCTCGGCGAGTGTTATCGTGCCACTGGTGCCTGCTATTCTTGTGGCCAACAAGGCGATACGATGAGAGAGTGTCCATATAGGGGTGGTCCAGGTGGTTCAACCCAGCTTACCGGGTCAGTTGCTGGCTCATCCCCTCCTTTGGCAGCCATACGCCCCACGGGGCGAGGGGCCCCAGCACCAGCACCAGCACCAGCACCAGCGCCAGCGAGTCGTGGCAGGGGTCGCGGTGCAGCTTCGGGTTACAGCGGTCCTTCAAACCGCGTATTTTCTTTGACCGGCCGGCAGGACCCAGGAGCGTCTTCCAGTGCACACCCAGGTATGCTACTAATCTCTTTTTGAGGGATGTGTGTATGAACAAGTCTGTATCTCATTACGTCATATGATTTCCTTCTTCTGGGTACTAGTAGGGGTAAGGTAATGTCTAACTCGATAGACACCGAGAGTTCGGAAGGGCGATATGATAATTGTACGGTTTAGCCCGGGGTGGGACCCACTACGAGAATTTTCCAAAAATGTACCAAGATCCTGATTTTTCCTAAATCACGTGACAAAGGTCGTGCGGGGCGGTCGACGAAATTATACTAGTTGTAACGTACCAAAACACATGAAAATTTCGAGGTTAAGCGTGCTAAGGCTAGAGTAATTCTGGGATGGGTGACCCCCCTGGGAAGGATGCAGAAAAAAAAAAACCCTGTGGTATAATCGTCGGGATTAATGATGAGATATCGATAAGGGAAATTTTCATAAACCACAGGAGCCTCAACAAGAGTGGTCCGATTCTGATCAAAATTTCGTTTGTCATACCTCTGTCCGTCTGATTCTGAATACGTTTCTGTCTGACATACCTCTGTATGATTAACTCTGATTGTGAATCTGTCTGACAGGCCTCTGTATGTCTGACTCTGGATATGAATCCGTCTGATATGCCTCTGTACGTCTGATTCTGATTTCGAATCTGTCTGATGCCTCTCTGTACGTCTGACTCCGATCTCAGATTTGTCTGACATACTTCTGCACCTCTGATTTTGACTATGAATCCGTCCGCCATAGTTTAGTACGTCTGCCTCCGATTACGAATCCGTCTGATATGCTTCTACGCGTCCGGTCCTAGTTTTGAATCTGTTTGGTATGAAGTGTCTGGTATGAAGTGGGATTACGATAGTGTGGGAAGGAACTCAGAAGTGTAACAAGAGGTGATGTTAATTATAATGTCTGAAAAGCATTCGTCTGCTACGAGAATATAGTTTATGGTCCGATAATTATGTGGGGTATGAGAAAATATATTATGAAGGCATTTGAATCAGAGATGTGAAGAATTACCCCATTATGTTGGTAAAGAAGCTATGTCGGAAAGTCCACGAAGGACAATTATAAAGAGAACCCTCCCGAAGTAGTATGACGCCCCATAAGGTCAATTTAACATTCGAGGACGAATGTTTTAAAGGAGGGGAGGATGTTACATCCGACATTTTTGCTTATTTGAAAAAAATTCAAGGTAAATTGACTTGTAAGGAATAAGGCCACAATTGGACCTTACTTGGTATGAATGTGTAGGTTATGAATTCAATGGTGTGGAATTACGAAAGGAGGCCAAGGGAAAAATTGGAATTTTGAAAATTTGCCTTATGGATTACAATATGTAACCAACAATTTTGGGCTAAAAAAAAAATAATAAAACAAGGCCCAATAATGGGAGGCCCAACCGGCCATGGTGTGTTAAAAATAGCCCAAGTCCACAATTTAATTATGTGGTATTATATAGTTGGATAATTATCAAGAACATTCAAGAAACACAAAGCAAGAATAAAGAAAAAGAAAGAAGGGGAATTCGGGTAGGAGAGAAGAGGAAAGAAAAAGAAAGAAAAAAGTTTTGGGAGCCAAATCTTTGGTTCAAAAATTCTTTTGTTGTGAGATTAGTATTAAACTCAAGGCCCTCTACAAGTTGATATAAGTATTGTGGCAAGAAAGCAACTTTAACCCCAAGTGAAGAAAGGTAAGGATTTTACCATTTTCATGCAATAAAATGTATATATGTATGTTGTAGTATGTGGAAATGAATGAAAAACATGGAAATTTTGTGTGTTGAAAACTATGCATGTTGGCCGAATACATGTACATGTATTACATGTCTTGGATGATTTGAATTCATGTTGTAATTTAGTTGTAGTATGGTGGAAATTGTATTAGAAATGAAAGTGGAATGAATTAGTGAAAATTGGAGAATATAGGGGGTGGCCGTGTGGTGCTATGTTGGGTATGGAATATGAATTTAATCTTGTTGGTATGTTAAGTGTGTTATGGTGAAGTGAATGGAAAGATAACAATATTTATTGTCATGGAAAAATGGTTATCATGTTGTTGTAGGAAAACATGCAACTTTGTTATGATTTATGCAAAAATGGAAATGAAAGTATCAAGAGGCAAATTATGATTATTGTTGATGAATTTGGAAGAGGGAAATGTATAATGAACTTGTATGTTGAAAGTTAGGAAAAATTGGACAAGTAGTGGCTTAATGGAAAGTTGGTATGTTTTGCATATCTTGTGTATATTGTGCGAAAATGGTATGATATGCCTCTGACGTAGGTTGTAATGATTTTGATGGATGATGAATATGAGAATAATAAGTTTGGGTTAGAAATGTAAGGTTGAAACGCAAAAATGTTTCGTTATGTCGAAAAAATGGCTAGTGATGCCATGTCGTATGTTTAATGCATATTGTTGTTATTGATGCTATTTCTGGGTTGTTGTGTTGATGAATTGAGCCGAGCTAAGTCTCGGGGATGTCTTATATACAGAGGAAATGCTGCCGAAATTTCGGTAGGCAAGTATGTGTTAAGTTGAATTATTGAAAAGTGTGAAACTAACAAATGGTAAACTTTGACCATTTCTAGATTTTGGACGAAATTGAAGTCGACGCCAAGCGAGCGTAAGGCGCTATCGAGGTATGTGAAGCATTTCCCTTTGTTCCTAGGCATGTTCCGGATGTGATAGGCTCGGCCGCGAGCCTTAAGTACGACTCCGTCCCCCGGAATTCGAGACGGAAAACCGCTCCAATTCCTTCAATCCAATTGAAGCTATTTTCTTACAAATTGCCTTTAAAGTGAATTTTTGTACAAAACTTCCCTAAACGGAGTCGGAACACTTCCAGATGATTATGGATGACCTTATAAGGTCTACTATCGGTAATTTACCTATGTCGCCTCGAGTTGATCCGAGGCGGGCTCACGAGGCCCGATACCTTCTGTATGATCTTAATTACTTTAGTTTTGCCCGATTTTCTCAGAAAACACCTGGACTACTATTCTGATCACGATACGACTGTTTTTATACAAATCTTACAAAATAATTTTTGACATTTGGAAATCTGGTTCTGGTTATAATCTGTCGTGCCTCCCCAAGTGACGTGTAGGCACGTACCTTGAAAACTATCCGAATACTTGGTTCGATCGGCCAGTTGGCCTACTTCTGTTCTGTTGAGTCTGTATGACGATCTGTATGTATGTGGTTCCTCATTAATCAGTTCGTGCACATGCTATGATTCCTTTCACCGGATCCCGGGCCGGTACGTATATCGTGCGGTGGGCCGCCGAGCCCCATATGTGAATTCTGAAGTATGATGTGTCCGGTTCCGGGGTACTGTGTTATATGTCCGTCCCCGGTTACCGAGGATATATTACGAAGTATGATGAGTCCGGGCTCGGGGTGCTGTGTTATTTGTCCGCCCCCGGGTACCGTGGTTATGTTATGATGAGTGACGGAGATCGGAGAAGAATTTCTGATATCTGACGTGTTGTGGTGCCAATGGCAGGAGTGGCGACCACGTTCTTGTACCCTATATGTGATTTTGTCTGTCTGTATGACTTATGATTCTGTCTGTCCGTCCGGCTTATCTGTCCGACTGGTTATGATTCTGTATGTCCGTCCGGCTTATCTATCCGACTGGTTATGATTCTGTATGTCCGTCTGGCTTATCTGTCCGACTGGTTGTGATTCTGTCTGTCCGTCTGGATTATCTGACCGATGGGTTTCGATTCCATATGTCCGTATGGATCCCGATTCTGTATGTCCGCATGGACTCTGATTCTGTCTGTCTGGACCACGATTCTGTCCGTCTGTCGGGACTATGTCTCTGTCTGTCCGGCCTATGAGCCTGTCTATTATATCTCTGTGCTTCCGTGTCACGACCCAGCCCCGTGGGCCGCGACTGGCACCCTACCTGGGTACCCAAACCGAATCGCACATTCATTTACCAAATCCGAGCATATTCCAAAAATTCATAAAAGTCATATCAAACTGAATCTTTATCAAATATGTCTTAAGCGGTCGCACAAATCAAAATGTCATATCAAATCCAAACGGAGCGGCGGAATAGGCATCGCCGGTCAAAAGTGCAAATGTAAGCATAAGGGCCATTTAGGGCCATCATAACAAACGGACCGCTTTAAGACCAGAGAACAAAATCAAACAAACATATATAGGACCCTCGCCCCACATATATGACTACAAGCCTCTACGAACTCCAAACAAAGACATATGGCGAGACAGGGCCCCGCCGTACCCAAATCGTCAAATATACAGAGCATATACATAGCAAAAGGAATCTGTACCGAAAGTGGACTCCGGATCAGAAGGAGTACTCCAAAATAGCAGAAAGTGAAGCCTACAGTGGAGGATCACCAATGTCTGTACCTGCGGGCATGAAACGCAGCCCCCGAAGAAAGGGGGTCAGTACGAAATATGTACTGAGTATGTAAAGCACGGAGTACAGAAATATGGATCAAAACTGAAAACAAATCAGATAACAAAGTGGAGTACAAATCGGGATGTCAAAATCCGTATCCAAATCATATACGTATACATAATGCAAACGAAATCATGCAAACGCTTAGGAACGTGATCGCCACTCCGACGCTGGCGCCACACACAGCATAACACCAGAAGGTTTCAAATCTCCGTATCTCCGAACACAAACACAAACATAGGTGAGCGTATCGCATCACGAGCCATATCACAGCATAACTCCAAACGGAACCCGGCCCTATGGCGAAGCCTCGGGAACCGTAACACAGCATACGGCCGAATTATTGTAAGGCGCACGAATCATAACCGGCCCGGGAACCGGTGAACGAAGTCATAATAAGGCACGAGCGGAGTCGTGAGCAAACAAATGCAATTCATATTTCAAAATAGCCTTTCAAAACTTTGTAGTCTCATAAGTCATTTCATGGTACAAAATAATCGAATACTTAGTCGATACAAAGTTTCATTTCACAAAACGTTTCCAAAATAGTACGTATAGCTCAAAACGTAACTTAGCGTATCGTAATATTCAAAACACATCCCGTAGGAGGAAGTTCCAAAATCGAAGGTATCATTTCAAACTTTATTCAAAAGGACAGCCCAATAAGACAAATAGGGCGTCTCGGGGTTAGCGGGCCCACCTCGAGTCGAATTGAGGTGGCGAACATAATTTACAAACATTTAGGGGCCAAAAGTTCATACATAATCATTTCTAAGTTACCCGACCACATTTCGATAGGTTTCGGACGATTGGTGGCATTCTAGCCAAAATAGAGCCCGTAGGCTTCAATTGAATTGAATGAATAGTAACTTTTCTGTGGATCGGGTTTCGAGGAGCAGAAATGCTCCGGAAGTTCCAATATTCACCTAGCATACTAAGACATGCCAAACGAAGAAGTGGGAAGCTTTACATACCTTACAGACGTCGTATGCTCTCCCAAAAGTCAAGTCCCGTTTCGTCTGAAATCTGCAAATGGTCAAAGTTACCAATTGAGATTCTTAGGCTTAAAAATGCCTTTAACTTCATTTTTGTCTACCGAAATTTCGGCAGCATTTCCCCTATAAATCTAACATCCCCGAGACTTAGCTCGGCTCGAAAATACATCAACAACAACAGTCCACACATCATCAAACAACACAAATCATAATCAAACCACTCTAGCTTCAAAGTTCTGCCTTACTACTTAAGTTGGCAACTTTTCATTCAAACTTCCAA